>NC_071612.1:30379391-30679391 GCF_014839835.1 Dryobates pubescens
CCCAGCTCTCCCTCCCCCACAAAGAAAGAAACCACGGCTGACTCAGTCGGAGAAGCAAAGGGTATGAACTGTATTTACAAGCAGGAAAGTTCTTCCCAGCAAGACAGATTTGCCATTGGGATGTGCTGCCCAGGGAGGTGGTGGAGTCACCATCCCTGGAGGTGTTCAAAAATGGCTTGGATGTGGCACTTGGAGCCATGGTTTAGTTGTCAGGAGGTGTTGGGTGATAGGTTGGACTTGATGATCTCTGAGGTCTTTTCCAACCTTATTAATTCTATGATTCTATATTTACATGTTTCAGAAACTCGGCTTGGAGTTTTATTGGTTTCCTACATTTGCTCTTGCATTTCTAAGGCTGTAATCAGCTTTTTCCATTTGATATTGTCTAATTTAAGACAACATTCAGCCCCTTGATTTGTCCTTTGGTGTCATTCCCTAGATTTGTGCTGTTCAGCCTAAGTTCATTTGTTCCAGGAAAGCTGTAATAGGTTTTAGGCAGTAGACATATTGCAGTAGTTATTTTGAAACTTTAATGAATACCATTAAAGAGCCAAAGGTACAGGAGAGCAATTCCACAGGACAGGAAAATAAAGGCCAAAAGGTATGGAGCCACTCTACTCTCACAGGCAGTTACCTAACTTCTGTTGAGCTTGCAGTGTATAACTGCAGAGACCGCAGTGCTCCCTTTTTGCCTGTGCCCCTGATTGAGAAGCCTGGCTTTTGGCAGGTTCCTTTTACTCCTTTCACTGTCCTCTTTTCATCCATTTTCATTCCCCTCCTCCCCCCCCCCCCCTTTCTCTTCATATTCTTCCTTGTTTCTAAAACATTAAAAAGCTGTTGTTCAATCTCACTTTGTCTTAAAAAAAAAATACTAACCCCAAACATAAGAATAGAGTGGAGTGGAGTGGAGTGGAGTGGAGTGGAGTGGAGTGGAGTGGAGTGGAGTGGAGTGGAGTGGAGTGGAGTGGAGTGGAGTGGAGTGGAGTAGAATAGGAGTGGACAGGATAGGATAGGATAGGATAGGATAGGATAGGATAGAATGGAATAGAATAGACTAGAATAGAATTAACCAGGTTGGAAAAGACCTTTGAGATCATCAAGTCCAACCTATCACCCAACACCATCTAATCAACTAAACCATGGTACCAAGTGCCCCATCCAGGCTCTTCTTAAACACCTCCAGGGATGGCGACTCTGTCTCCCTATGTGTTGCCCTTTGCTTGCTTGCAGCTCCTTCCTCTTGAATATGTGGCTTCATGTTTCCTGTTTCTCTTTTCTTCACCACCACTTCAGGTCTCTGCAGGACCTCTCCAGGCAGACGGATATTCCTTACGGCACTGTCTTCGACTCTGCGGTCTACGAGCACGTCCGAGTGAAAGGCATGAATCCCTTTGAGAGGGACAGCATGTATTCCCAGATGTGGAGGATGATTAACAGAAGTAATGGCTCAGAGAACAACGTCTTGGAGTCGACTGCAGGCATTCAGAAGGTACTGCTGTGACTTACTTCTGCTTCCCGTTGGAGACGCTCTGCCGAAACGCCGCCTTTGCTTAGTTGTTGGTAAAGGGCCTCTGTGCTGCCAGACTTGTGCTTGAGTGGCAAAAGAAATGCTGCAAAAAGTAATTTAGCTTCAAAAAGGAAAGCTGATAGAATTTCCTGGGGAGGATGAAGGGGCTGTAAGGGCTTAAATAGCAGAAGTTCCCTTTTCAGGGAAAATAGATGACCTGCTGGAACATCTCTGCTATGAGGACAGGCTGGGGGAGCTGCAGCTTTTCAGCCTGGAGAAGAGAAGACTTGGGGAGACCATAGAGCAGTCTTCCAGTACCTGAAGGGGGCCTATGAGAAGGCTACAGAGGGTCTGTTTCCAAAGGCCTGTAGTGACAGGACCAGGAGCAATGGTTTGAAATGAGACAAAAGTAGATTTGGACCAAATGGGAGGAACGAGTTGTGCACCATGAGAGTGCTGGAACACTGGAACAATTTTCCCAGGGAGGTAATTGAGGCCCCATCCCTGGAGATACTCATGGTCAGGTTTTACAAGGCTCTGAGGACCCTGGTCTAGTGGAGGATGTCCCTCCAGGGGGCTTGGACTGGATGACCTTTGGAGGTCCATTCCAAGCCAAACCATTCTGTGGTTTTGTGTTTTTTACCTATAAGGGATGCATTTGCACCCAAATAATGATAGCTTAGTTGTTTTTCACTATGAGGGATGCATTTGCACCCAAATAATGATAGCTTAGTTGTTTTTCACTATGAGGGATGCATTTGCACCCAAATAATGATGGTTCAGTTGTTTTTCACTGTAAGGGATGTAGCTGCACCCAAATAATTATGGCTTAGTTGTTTTTTCATTATAAAGGAAGCTTTTTCACCCAAGTAATGATGGCTCAGTTATTTTTCACTATAAGGGATGCATCTGCACACAAATAATGATGGCTTAGTTGTTTTTCACTACAAGGGATGCATTTGCACCCAAATAATGACTGTGCCAAATAATTGCTGCAAACTTATTGCATCATCAGTGAGGACTGAGACTTCTCAGCTGTGTAGCTTGCTCTCAGTGACATTTTAAAAAGTTAGTACCCAGGGTGTTTGCTCTTTAAAAAGATTTATAGGTAAGAGAGATGAATGCATTTGTCCAGACACAAAATGGGATTAGGATCATTGGAGGTCCACCCCAGAAGATGTGGCAAGGTACTGTAAAAAGCTTAAAGTGTTTTGAATATAGGACATTGATTAACTTACTGTAAAAGGCTCCTGTCTCCTGACTTTCAACCTGTAGTTCTGAGTCATCAAATCATAGAATTGTTAGGATTGGAAGGGACCTCAAGGATCAGCCAGTTCAACCTCTCTGCCATGGCCAGGGACACCTCACACTACAGCAGGTTGCTCACAGCCACATCCAGCCTGGCTGCAAAAACCTCCAGGCATGAGGCTGCCACCACCTCCCTGGGCAACCTGTGCCAGCCTCTCATCACCCTCATGGGGAACAACTTCTTCCTAGCATCCAGTATGAATCTACCCTCCTCCAGCTTGGATCCATTCCCCCCAGTCCTATCACTCCCTGACACCCTCAAAAGTCCCTCCCCAGCTTTCTTGGAGCCCCCTTCAGACACTGGAAGGCCACAATTAGGTCTCCTCAGAGCCTTCTCTTCTCCAGACTGAACAACCCCAACTCCCTCAGTCTGCTTCCATGGCAGAGGTGCTCCAGCCCTCTAATCATCCTCTTGGCCCTTCTCTGGACACCTGTAATGGGTTGGGGCAAACCCCCTTCCCACCACAGGCAGAAATAACAACTCAGACAAACGGATTGGAAAAGTGATGGAAAGTTTAAATAGGAAAACAATAAAAACCAACAACGAAAGTTTTACAGAGACCCACAAGCACTGCGACAAAGAGAGAGATCCCAGAACATACCCAAGAATGTCCCATCCCCACCTGGGGGTACACCCAAACCCCCCAGGGCTTATTGATTCTATGATTCTACAAAAGGCTGGGGATCTTTGGATGTGCTGGAAGGGACTCTACATTTTGGGATTCTTTTGTCCCTGTGCTTACAGCTCCTGTACAACACTTGCTGCTTTTCCATTTCCATCACTTCTGCAATCCATTTGTGTGAGTATCATTCTTTTGCCCCTCTCAGGGGCAAGAGAGGATCTGCCTGGTATCAAACCAGGACAGAACCCAAAAAGGGAATGATAACAAAATGTTTAGGTGGTCTTCATGTCTGTGTGGGGCCTTAGAAGTCATAAGAGATGTTGTACCTCCCAAACCATGTGAGAAAAGGATGGGAGTCAAAAGATAACAAAGTGCTGTATCTTTGAAGGCAGTTGGGGAGAGGAGAATGTGTTAAAATAAAGGGCTTAAGGAGGCAGGCTGCGGGAAAGTGGAACTGTAACATTCATGTACTTCTCAATAAATAGCCACTGGCTCTGCAGCTCCTGGCCCCTAGGCTCAACATGAGGACACTTGGCTCACCTTGTCGCCATGGTCCTGCTCTCATTTAGTCTCTTAGTTTGTATCTTAGCTCATTGTGGTGGAACCAGCTGGACTGGTGTTATAAAATGTAGATGTTTATGTATTTTCCTGCCTAATATTTCTGGCAGAGGGCTCTTCAGACCCCACCATAGCTTATTTACAAAGTGTATTTACAGGGTCTGTTACTCAGGTGTGAGTGATACATTCCACATGTGAAGACAGTTAAATGATTTGAGCACAACTCTGAGAATTCCCAATACAGGATTTAAATTGGAAATTTGCTGTGATCTTTGTTTTCCCACCAGGGGCACTCTGTAGCAGATTAGCCAGGGGCTCACAGCTTGTTCCTCTGTCTGGGATCTTCCCAGACATTGTAGCTATAATTCAAATGGCTCTTGGCTCTGGGAGGGCTAAGGCTCTCTATCCTCTTGTGCCCAGTTCACAGGCTGGGGCTTTTCCTTGGCTAGGAGGGGGCTAAGGGTCTCTCTCCTCTCCTGCCCAGTTCACAGGCTGGGGCTTGTCCTTGGCTAGGAGGGGGCTAAGGGTCTCTCTCTTGTATTCCATCACCAGGCTGTAGGACTGCTGGTTGCCTTGCTTCAGGAGCAAGCCCAGGTGTAGCTCTTGCCTGCTAGGACAAGCTCTTCAGCTGCAACTCAGGCAACATTTGGCTCCTGTTGCTTGCTTGGTGAGCACAAGGCCAGTTGCCTACCTTCTCAGCTAGTTTCAGTACTGTCTCAAGACAATGAATGCCCTTTGGTACCAGAGAAACCTGCTAGCTGCACCTATGGGATGGGGCATATCCAAATGTGGCCAGGGGCACACACAGGTCACAGGTGTGGTACAAGGCTAAGTACACCTGCTACACCTTTACCTGGACCAGCTGCACCCCAGGAAGTGTTCAGGCTTGTACATTCACAGGTGCTTAAGTCATTGTCTGGGCTAGGGCATGCTTTGGGATTTGTCCCTGCAGGACAACCAGGACCACTATATTTCTGACAATACAACAGAAGCCATTGCTACTTTTCAGGGGTTTGTATTTATTGGCCCTGTTCTTCTCATAAATAAGGTGCATGCATCTCACTCTGTGTGAGCTTCAACTTCATCATTAGGAAGGATGTTGACTTGCTGAAGGGAGGTTGTATCCAGGTGGGGGTTGGTCTCTTCTCCCAGGCAACCAGCACCAGAACAAGAGGACACAGTCTCAAGCTGTGCCAGGAGAGGTTTAGGCTGGAGGTTAGGAAGAAGTTCTTCCCAGCAAGAGAGATTGGCCATTGGAATGTGCTGCCCAGGGAGGTGGCGGAGTCACCATCCTTGGAGGTGTTTAAGAAGAGACTGGATGGGGTGCTTGGTTGCATGGTTTAATTGATTAGGTGGTGTTGGGTGATAGGTTGGGCACGATGATCTTCCAACCTGGTCTATTCTATTCTATTCTATTCTATTCTATTCTATTCTATTCTATTCTATTCTATTCTATTCTATTCTATTCTATTCTATTCTATCCATAATGAACAGCTATATATACCATCAGGTCTGGTTAGGGCAGCAGGGTAGATCTACTCTGAACAGAGCATAATTCTGAACACCTCAAGCAGGAGACAGCCTGGAAAGTGAAGGCACTAGATATTTTTCTGCCACTTACTATCTTTTCCTTTCTTAAAAGGCAACAGAAAGCAGCTGAAGACATGAATTGTGGGTAGGGGAGCATTCAGTTGTTTGTCTTCCTGTTCTGTCAAATCAAAATGGATGGGGAGGTAGCTGTATTGCCTGGATTATTCTGGAGAATATTCACTTTTGTCTTCTTTTTTTCCTTTCCATTATTGTTCCTAAGTGTTTTGTGTATCTGAAATTGATTTTCCTTTTTGCATGGGTTATGAAATATGCATCCCATTCCATCAAAGGACTCTCTTTTTGAGGAAGTTATTTATTCAGGGAGGATTTGCAGAGGCCTAAGTCATGCCTGCTTAAACATTCATTGAGGGCTCCAAGAAAAAAAATCATTTAGGCTTAAACATATCACATTACATATCTCTTTATGCCTTCTTAAAAAGCACATTACCCTGCTTAATCCTTTACAAGCACCACAGGCTTTTCCCACCCTTGGAACTCTTCCCATTTAAAATATAATGAAGCACTTCCATTGTGCCCCTGACTGCTCTTTCTTCCCTGGAGTATAATAGTTCCTGATGCCCTACCCTCCCCACCTTGTTCTTTTGAACATGATAGCATAGCCTACAGCGTCTGCATTTTCTCTCAGGAGTACAAAGTGGAAAATTCCCTTCCCAGAATGCACAGGCAGAATAAGAATGCCTTTGAAACCTCTCTCTGTTTAACTCTAGCGGCCAAACACTGAGCCAGTAGGAAACTTTTGGCTAACTGTCAGGAAAAATAATGCTTCTGGGTGGTGCACGAAAAGGAACTCCTCTCAGGCTGTCATAATATTTCCTCTTCAGCTTGCACACAGCATCAAAAGGGAATCTGATCTTGAGGCTTTGATTTCTTGTGGTCCCACTTGTGGATCCTGGGGTGCAGCAAGAAAAGTGTGGCCAGCAGGGCTAGGGAGGTTCTTTCCCCACTCTACTCTGCCCTGCTGAGACCACAGCTGCAGTCCTGTGTCCAGTTCTGGGCTCCCCAGTTCAAGAGAGACAGAGACCTGCTGGAGAGAGTCCAGCAGAGAGCCAGGAGGATGCTTAGGGGACTTGAGCATCTCCCCTGTGAAGAGAGACTGAGAGCCCTGGGGCTGTTTAGTCTGGAGAAGAGAAGGCTGAGAGGGGATCTGATCAATGTCTATCAATAGCTGGAGACTGGGTGTCAAGTGGAGGAGGGGGGCGGGGCAAACTCTTTTGGGTGGTGCACATCAATAAACCAAGGAGCAATGGAGACAAACTTGAACATGTTCAGCTCAACATGAGGAGAAACTTCTTTGGAGTGAGGGTGCCAGAGCCCTGGAGCAGGCTGCCCAGAGAGGTTGTGGAGTCTCCTTCTCTGGAGCCTTTCCAACCCCCCCTGGATGCATTCCTGTGCAGACTGCCCTGGGTGATGCTGCTCTGGCAGTGAGGTTGGACTGGATGATCCCTGGAGATCCCTTCCAACCTCTAATGTACTTGGTACTGTGAACTGCTGAGGTCCTTTGTTTTCCCTGGACACTGTGGATGACACTTTTATCTTCCTGAGAATATTTTAATGGCAATAATATTGTTTAACTATGAGTAGTCCATAACAAAGCTCTAATAAGCTGACTTGTCTGGGGAAGAAAGGAGTAATAATGATTTTGGATTCTGTGCCAGGACAATTTGTTAATGAAGGGATGTGGTTATTCTGCATTTAGAATCACAAAATTTTCAAGGTTGGAAGGGACCTCAAGGCTCAGCCAGTTCCAAGCCCCCTGCCATGGGCAAGGACACCTCACACTACAGCAGGTTGCTCACAGGTTTTGCCTGGCTGCAAAAACCTCCAGACATGAGGCTGCCACCACCTCCCTGGGCAACCTGTGCCAGTCTCTCACCACCCTCATGGGGAACAACTTCTTCCTCACATCCAATCTCAATCTACCCATTTCTAGTTTTGCTCTATTCCCCCCAGTCCTATCACTCCCTAGCACCTTAAACGTTCCTCAGTAGCTTTCATGCTTTCATCAGTAGCAGCAGGAAGAAGTTTCCTTTTGTTGGGACAAATATCTGTCTGGCCAGTAAAAATACAATGAAAACAAGAAACACCAAGACAGACTTTTTAGCTATTGGATCTGTGCTGTGATTCAGCAGTTTGGCAGTGCCCCAGAATGGGATAAGAAGTAAAACAGGCAGGAGTATATAGAAATGCTGAGGCTGTATTCCAGTCCCCCTGTGTCTTCATTCATTACAGGGGGATCAGCTACTCTCTGCATCTGCTGCTTAGCAAAATAATTATCAACTCAGACACTGGTTCCCTCCTTCTCCTCTGGCTCCAGAGGAAATACCTCTAGGGGAGATGAGGTGTTCTGTCGCTGCCCTAAAAGTAATAAGGTTTGGAAGTACCCTTAAGACCTTGACAAGTTCAGCTCCACAGCTGCAGGTGCAATTTATCTATTTTTCAATTACCATCTCCTGCACAGTCCACAACTTAGAGCTGACAGGTGCCTGAGGCTACTGAATGCACCTGCTGTCCCCACTATGTATCATCATAGGTGGTCTGGCTCCATCTTATTTGTCATATACCATCCTTTTCCTGGAAGCCAGATATCAACACAGAGCCTGAGCGAGACTTACAAGTGCAGTTCTGTTACTAATGGCAGGAGGATTGCCTGATCCACTGGCACTAGAATGTTTAGAATCACAGAATGGTCCAGGCTGGCAAGGACCTCCAAAGCTCATCCAGTCCAACTCCCCGCAGTCAGCAGGGACATCCCCAACTAGATCAGGTTGCCCAGGGCCTCATCCAGCCTCACCTTCACTATATGAGCAAAGGAGCCTCAACCACCTCCCTGGGCAACCTCTTCCAGTGTTCCACCACCCTCATAGTAAACAACTTGTTCCTAACATCCAATCTCAATCTGCTCTGCTCTAGTCTGAAGCCATTGTCCCTGGTCCTGTCCCTGCAGGCCTTTGCAAACAGTCTCTCTGCAGCCTTCCTGTAGCCCCCTTCAGGTACTGGCAGGCTGCTCTTAGGTCTCCCTGGAGCCTTTTCTTCTCCAGGCTGAACATCCCCAGCTCCCTCAGCCTGTCCTCACAGCAGAGGTGCTCCAAGCCCCTGAGCATTTTCATGATCCTCCTCTGGACCCTCTCCATCAGGTCCATGTCCTTCCTATATTGAGTGTTCCAGACCTGTACACAGTGCTCCAGGTGAGGTCTCAGCAGAGCAGGGCAAAGTGACAGAATCACCTCTCTGGCTCTGCTGGCAATCCTGCTTTGGATGCAGCCCAGGCTGCCATTGACATTCTATGCTGCAAGCTCATCCTGCCTGCTCCTGTCCAGCTTCTCCTCCACCAGCACCCCCAAGTCCTTTTCCTCAGGGCTGCTTTCTATCACCTTCTCCCTCAGTCTGTATTGACAATGAGGATTGTTGTGGCCCAGCTGCAAACCTTGCACTTGCTCTTGTTGAACTTCAGGAGGTTCACCTGGGCCCAACCTTTCCAGTTTGTCCAGGTTTAATGTCTCCTATCTTGTCAACACATTTTTGGGGGGACAGGAGAACCAACTGTATCTCATTGCAAAGCCTATTTCTCATAGACATCATAAATTGGCTTCAGTTTGCATGAGCCAAAAGAGTGATCAGCTTGGAGAAAGCCTTTATTTAATTGACTTTTTTCTGTAATGCTTTGTGTCTTTGCTTCTATATCAAAGGCTTAAGCAAGCTTGCAGCACTGCAAACATTTAGAATGCTGACAGGAAGCACTACAAACTCAGCATGCTTTTACTTTCAAGACCTGTCAAAAGGCTAATTGCTACCTGGATGAGCTCAAGGAGGTCAGTGCACTTCAGAATAGAATAGAATAGAATAGAATAGAATAGAATAGAATAGAATAGAATAGAATAGAATAGAAATAACCAGGTTGGAAAAAACCTTTGAGATCATCAAGTCCAACCTATCACCCAACACCATCCAATCAACTAAACCATGGCACCAAGTGCCTCATCCAGGCTCTTCCTTAACACCTCCAGGGATGGTGACTCCACCACCTTCTTGGGCAGCACATTCCAGTGGCCAATCTCTCTTGCTGGGAAGAATTTCTTCCTAACCTCTAGCCTAAACCTCCCCTGGCACAGCTGGAGACTGTGTCCTCTTGTTCTGGTGCTGGTTGCCTAGGAGAAGAGACCAACCCCCACCTGGCTGCAACCACCCTTCAGGGAGTTGGGGACAGCAATAAGGTCTCCCCTGAGCCTCCTCTTCTCCATGCTAAGCAACCCCAGCTCCCTCAGCCTCTCCTCACAGGGCTGTGCTCCAGACCCCTCCCTAGCCTCATTGCCCTTCTCTGGACACCTTCCAGCATCTCAACATCTTTCCTGAACTGTAGAGCCTAGAACTGGACACAGGACTCAAGGTGTGGCCTAACCAGTGCTGAGTACAGGGCAGAATGACTTCCCTGCTCCTGCTGGCCACACTGGTCCTGATGCAGGCCAGGATGCCATTGGCCTTCTTGGCCACCTGGGCACACTGATGGCTCATGTTCAGCTGCTGTCAACCAGTACTCCTAGGTCCTTTTCTGCCTGGCTTCTCTCCAGCCACTCTGACCCCAGCCTGCAGCACTGCATGGGGTTGTTGTGGCCAATGTGTAGAACCTGGCACTTGGATGTGTTCAATCTCATGCCCTTGGACTCAGCCCATCTGTCCAGCCTGGCAAGGTCCCTCTGCAGAGCTCTCCCACCCTCTAACAGATCAACTCCTGACCCCAGCTTGGTGTCATTTGCAAACTTCCTGATGATGGACCTGTGACAGTTTAACAGAGCACAGAGAAGATCCTGTGCATGGCTTTAAAATCAGATGTAAAACTGTTTTCCTGCAGCCTCCTTTTCTCAGATGTCAAGTTAGGCTCAACAAAAGGCTTGTTCTCACTCAGGCACACTCCTAAGGATATACTAAACTCTGATCTAACTTGGACTTTCCAAGAAGTTTTCACAGGTTTTAACTGGAGCAGAATGCCTGGAAAGGAGATTGTCTGTAGAGTTTGCCTTTATTCAAATGGAAATGAGGAGGAAGTTCTTTACTGTAAGGGTCCCAGAGCACTGGAACAGGCTCCCCAGGGAGGCTGTAGAGTCTCCTTCTCTGGAGACTTTCAAGCCCTGTGATCTTGTGAAATGTAAGTCTGAATTTGAGTCAGCCTACACATCAAGAACTGGATATACACAGAGGTTTTCATCCAACAGCTAAGGAAGCCATCTGCTGCTGTCTTGCTTCTGCCTCCAAAGTTTCCTGACAATTTCACCTGACTTCCTCTTCTCCTGTTTCATGCTCCTGAATGCTCCTTCCCACTTGGCTCTCACTGAAATGCCATCCAAGCTGTTCTTGACTTCTGTTCAAAGGTCAGCCTGCACATGCCTGCCAGTTGCCTGAACAGCTTTGGATGTCACTGACTGAATGTCTCTGTCCAGAGAGGGGAAGAGCCTCAGTTCAGCCTCAGTAACATTGCCATGTTAGCAAACTGGAGGCACAAACAGGGCCAAAATATCACAGAATCACCAAGGTTGGAAGAGACCTCAAAGATCATCAAGTCCAACCTGTCACCACAGACCTCATGACTAGACCATGGCACCAAGTGCCACGTCCAATCCCCTCTTGAACATCTTCAGGGATGGTGACTCCACCACCTCCCTGGGCAGCACATTCCAATGATGAACGACTCGCTCAGTGAAGAACTTTCTCCTCACCTCCAGCCTAAACTTCCCCTGGTGCAGCTTGAGACTGTGTCCTCTTGTTCTGGTGCTGGTTGCCTGGGAGAAGAGACCAACCCCCACCTGGCTACAACCTCCCTTAAGGTAGTTATAGACAGCAAGAAGGTCTCCCCTGAGCCTCCTCTTCTCCAGGCTAAGCAACCCCAGCTCCCTCAGCCTCTCCTCACAGGGCTGTGCTCAAGGCCTCTCCCCAGCCTTGTTGCCCTTCTCTGGACACGTTCAAGTGTCTCAAGTGGACAGAACAGAAGGCTTAGAGAGAGACAGAAAATAGAGAGAGAGAGAAGAGGGAGAGAGAACAGGAAAGGAATTATATTACCACACCCCACACCCCCCAAAACAGTTTGGGTCTGTGGAGGAAGGCTGCTGCCACTTTGGCTTGGAGGAGAGGTCATCCTTGTTGGCTGTGCTGGAGGAAGGGAAGGAGAGATCCCAAAGTCCAAGTCCAGGTCCTTCCCTGAGCAGCCTCTTCAGCTCCATGAGCTGCAGCAGGCAGATCTTAGGACACAGAGAAAGGGTTCCTCCTGGTCTACTGCTTCCAGGCTCCATGGTGATGTCTTTTCTCCTGTGTCTCCTTTTCTTTCCTTGTATTTTCTTCTCAGTTTTTCTCCTCCTGAGCAGGCATTGCCCAGGTCTTCGATACAGTGTTTCAGGTATGTGTCCAGGTGGTGAATCCACTGTACCCTTTGCACCATCCTCCCTTCCCAGGGTAGCTGATGGGTAGAGATAATCTTGGCTATGCACATTCCAGAGGGTCCTTATCCAGTGGCAGCTGCTCACCACCCCCTCCCTTGGCAGACACTGTCTGGGTGAGGAGCAAAGGTGATTTGATCTTTGTTGATTCACATCAAGAGAGACAGGATTTAGTCTCTTACAGTGACCTCCTGCTGTGGTGCTATGCCATTCTACCTTGCATGACTGCCTTGGCTTCCTCTCCCTCTCTTTTCTCTCTGTTATTTTGAAGAACTTTCTGGAGCTGTTCTCTAACTTTTGTGGGCCATCCTATATCCAAGACCACAGTCTTTTCTAGCTGTAGCTCATCTCTGAGTACTCTCAAGCACAAACAATCACAGCTTGAACCCATTGTTCATTGTCCTGTCACCAGGGGCCACCAGAAAGAGCCTGGCACCTTCACCCAGTTTCAGCTAGTGGCTCCAGGGAGACAACTCTTGCACTCAACTGAGCTCCTTCTATCTTCAATAAAACTGGTGTTTTCCTCTGCTGTCTTCCATATAGAAAGAGTGGTTGGAGGAGCTGGGGATGGTTAGTTTGGAAAAGAGGAGGCTGAGAGAACTCATTGCTGTCTACAGCTACCTGAAAGGACCTTGTGGAGAGGCTGCTGCTCACAAATCAGTGATAGAACAAGAGGGAATGGCCTCAAGCTGCACAGGGTAGGTTTAGACTGGACATTAGGAAGAATTTTTTCCCAGTGAGAGTGGTCAGGAATTGGAATGTGCTGGGCAGGGAGGTGGTGGAGTCCCCAGGCCTGGATGTGGTTCGGATGTGGTGCTTGCGGCTATGGTTTAGGGGTGACCCCTACAGAATAGGGTTCATGGTTGGACTTGGTGATCTTAAGGCTCTTTTCCAATCTGAATGTTTCTGTGATTCTGTGATTCTATGCTTGACCACTTAGTTCAGCCTAAAACCTACAGTAGCTGACCTCATTTTCTTTCCTGTCACTTTCTATTGCTTAAGGTTGTGTGTCTGTTTAAGTTTTACCTTCCATAACACGTCTCTGATGTACCCATACAACCTCCAGGCCGTTGCTTCAGTTCATTACTTGAGACACTGGCACAGGTTGCTGAGGGAGGTGGTGGAAGGCTCATCCCTGGAGGTCTTTAAGGCCAGGCTGGATGTGCCTGTGAACAACCTGATGTAGTGTAAGGTGTGAGCCCATGGCAGGGGGTTTGGAACTGGGTGATCCTTGAGGTCCCTTCCAGCCCTGAAAATTCTATGATTCAGTAGTTTTCAGTGTTCTTTTCTGGGACCTTTATAAGGCACTCATTCCACAGTTAGTTCTACTTAAAATGCTTGCATTTTAAAAACGGGAAAAAAGGGGGGAGAAAGTCTGGATTTTCACAGCTCTTCACTGTCAGTTCTGATTCTCCCTGTAGCTTTCTCATTTCTGAACTGAAAATATTTTGTGTGAGCTTCCAGTGCAACTCCTTTTTCAAGCACCTTTATGCTTTCTCCAAGGAGCCTTCTGTATGATAGAAAATTTTCCCTCAAGACTTGTCTTTTCCTCAAGCTCCTTGACAATCCCCTTTGTTATTACACTATCAAAAGCCTTGACAACTGGGTGTCTTGTGTGCTGCCACTGCTACCCAGCAACTCAGCAGCACTGTTTTGTTGTTTCTTTAGGCTTTTCCTCCTCCTTTGTTTTATTTTATAACTACCTGTGGTAGGTTGAGAGAGGGCTTAGCTCTCCCTCCTCCACAGAGTAAGAAACCACAGCTAACTCAGTCGAAGAGCAAAAGCTATATATTTACAAGCATATATGGAAAGCAGGTTATATATAACACAATATATACAGATATATAACACAATATATACACAGAAATACACAGCAAAGAGAAATAACACAACAAAAATCCCTCCCCGGGGGAGGGATCCCCTCCTTGGAACCCCCTCTCTCCCCCCTACCTCCCTTTTTCCCCAAAAAGCGGTTAGAGAGAGAGAAAGGCAAGTTACTAAGGAAAAGAGTTGTTAGCAAGCTTCAAAAGCCCATGCAGGATTAGTGTTTGCTTATCTGAAGGCCAACTCCAGCAGTTTGCAGAAGAAGCAGGCAGGGAGAACAGGCTGAAACTCCAACTCCCCCAACTCCCAAACCGAACTGAACTGAGGAAAAAAAAATTTCCAACTGCTTCACAATCTAAAGCTGAATTTTTGTTTATCCACCAATGAAATTCGTTTAGAATATCAGAATGTTTTGGTTCTAGCACCGAAAACATTTAGCCAGTGTGTCTCAGCGCTGCTTGTCCTTAAAGGCACAGCCTCAAACTATCACACTACCATAGAAGAAGGCAGAGGGGAACTCACACTGTAGTCATCTAAATACTGTTATAGCTGTGATGTGAGTGAAACCAAAGAGTGAGCAAACCCACAGGATCACAGGATGGTAGGGGGTGGAAGGGAGTAGAGTCTGTCCCTTCCTGACACTCCTCTGAATGCACCCCTGGATCCCATTGGCCTTCTTGGCCACCAGGGCACATTTCTGTCCCATGCAGAACTTGTTGTCCACCAGCACTCCCAGGTCCTGCTCTACAGGGCTGCTCTCCAGCACATCCCCTCCCAGCCTGTACTGCTGCAGTTTATTCCTCCTGCCCAAGAGCAGGACTCTGCACTTCTTCTCCTTGCTGAACCTCATTAGGTTCCTCTCTGCCCAGCTCTCAGTCTGTCCAAGCCCAAGGTTAACTCTGCTTTTTGTGTGTGCATGAGGATTATTTCAGATACCAAATGCCTGCCAATGCGCTCTGTGCCTTATATTGGCAGCACTTGTGCAGAGCTGGATTCCTGCCATCGGGACAGGGTAGTACTCCAGGTGTTTCTCTCACCACACCATCCTAATTAGTCCACTTCTACACAAAAGAAACTCCATCTGAAATCTCCACCAGCATAGGAATCAATTTTCCTCTCTGAGAGGGGATTTAATCAATATTTATAACTATCTGAGGGCTGGCGGTCAGGAGGGAGGGGCCAGGCTCTGCTCAGTCGTGCACTGGGATAGGACAAGGGGCAATGGATAGAAACTCCAGCACAGGAGGTTCCACCTCAACATGAAGAGGAACTTCTTCCCTGTGAGGGTCACAGAGCCCTGGAGCAGGCTGCCCAGAGAGGTTGTGGAGTCTCCTTCTCTGGAGACTTTCCAGCCCAATCTGGATGTGTTCCTGTGTGACCTGTGCTGGATTCTATGGTCCTGCTCTGGCAGGGGGCGGTTGGACTTGATGATCTCCAGAGGTCACTTCCAACCCCTAACATCCTGTGAGCCTCTGATTGTTTTGCCATATAAAACCATGATTACAGGTTTGGAAATAGGCTCAGGTATGAAGTCCTTAACTTCCTATTTGGCCATTAGAATGAAGGTTGAGGACCCCCCTACCCCATGCTTAGTCCTCAGAGGGCTGTCAGCCACTCTTCCCTCAGCTGAAATGTCTGGACTCAGCTTTCTGCAGAATGCAATTCTCCAGGATTCAAGCAAAATTAGGCCCTTAGGGTATATTCTTATTTCTGAATGCCATTTCTAGTCACACAGTATGATCTTATTTTGATAGGCTCTGTACAAAATAAGCTGCCAGGAAAAATGGGTTTCCAGCATAGCCTCCCTAGAGAAAGAAATTGTCTGTCTGTGATAGTTAGGGAGGAAACTTGGGCACCTAAATTAGGCACCTGAAGTTGCACATGATGAGAGAGAATGGTTGTAGGCATGACAGTTAAAGGATCCAAGTGAAGCAAAATTCTGAAGATAAGAAAGGACATATCCAAAACAACCAAGCTTTCAGGGCAACAGATTCTCTCTGAAAACAAGCAGAAAACTCCAAGATGAGAAAACTGTCTCAGAGATTAATGCAATCATGTTAATTGGTCAGACAAGAGAAATACAGAGTTGTCATACGGTCATAGAATCATGGAATCAATAAGGTTGGAAAAGACCTCAGAGAAGGTGAGAGAGTCATTTGCCATTGGAATGTGGTGCCCAGGGAGGTGGTGGAGTCACCATCCCTGGAGGTGTTCAAGAGGGAATAGGATCACAGTTTCAAAGTATCACTAAGGTTGGAAGAGACCTCAAATATCATCGAGTCCAACCTGTCACCACAGACCTCATGACTAGACCATGGCACCAAGTGCCACATCCAATCCCCTCTTGAACACCTCCAGGGATGGTGACTCCACCACCTCCCTGGGCACCACATTCCAATGGCTAACAGCTCTCTCAGGGAAGAACTTTCTCATTACCTCGAGCCTAAACATCCCCTGGCACAGCTTGAGACTGTGTCCTCTTGTTCTGGTGCTGGTTGCTAGAGAGAAGAGACCAACCCTCTCCTGGCTACAACCACCTTTCAGGTAGTTGTAGACAGCAAGAAGGTCTCCCCTGAGCCTCCTCTTCTCCAGGCTAAACAATCCCAGCTCCCTCAGCCTCTCCTCATAAGGCATATGGGACTTGGTGTCATGGTTTAGTCATGAGGTCTGTGGTGGCAGGTTGGACTTGATGATCTTTGAGGTCTCTTCCAACCTTAGTGATTCTGTGATCATCAAGTCCAACCTATCACCCAACACCTCCTGAGAACTAAACCATGGCTCCCAAGTGCCACATCCAATCCTTTTTTGAACACCTCCAGAGACAGTGACTCCACCACCTCCCTGGGCAGCACATTCCTATGGCCAATCTCTCTTGCTGGGAAGACCTTCTCCTCACCTCTAGCCTAAGCATCCCCTGGCACAGCTTGAGACTGTGTCCTCTTGTTCTGGTGCTGGTTGCTAGAGAGAAGAGACCAATCCTCTCCTGGCTACAAACACCTTTCAGGTAGTTGTAGAGAGCAATGAGGTCTCCCCTGAGCCTCCTCTTCTCCAGGCTAAGCAACCCCAGCTCCCTCAGCCTCTCCTCACAGGGCTGTGCTCCAGAGTCCTCCCCAGCCTCATTGCCTCTCTCTGGAGACGTTCAAGAGTCTCAATGTCCTTCTTAAATTGAGGAGCCCAGAACTGGACTCCAGGTGTGGCCTAACCAGTGCTGAGCACAGGGCAGAATGACTTCCCTGCTCCTGCTGGCCACACTATTGCTGATGCACTCATAATAGAAGCCGGAGACAATGAGAGGTAAGAAGAAATTATTGCGCAATAAAATCTTCTTTGTTCACCCCTGTCTTTTAATACCACATCAGACTGTTTAAAATTTTAGCTCCCATGCTCATCTTTCCAGGTTAGGCTGTAGCTCTCCTTTCAGGATAAAGGCAGAGATGTCAGACCCAGAGAGGCTGTTTTCTGAGAAATACTCTTGTTGTGGTAATGGTCATGATCATTAACTTAGTTTATTCTTGGGTGTTCATTCTGGAATACTGCATCCAGTTCTGGGCTCCCCAGTTCAGGAGGGACAGGGATCTGCTGGAGAGAGTCCAAGAGAGGGCTGCAAGGATGCTGAAGGGACTGCAGCACTGCCTGGGGAGGAGAGGCTGAGGGTCCTAGGGCTGTTTAGTCTGGAGAAGGCTGAGAGGGGATTAAATAAATGTCTATCAATACCTGAGGGCTGGGGGTCAGGAAGGAAGGGACAGCCTTTGCTCAGTTGTACCCTGGGATACGACCTGGGATGTCAGCTACAGCACAGAAGCTTCCACCTCAACATGAGGAGGAACTTCTTCACTGTGAGGGTCCCAGAGCCCTGGAACAGGCTGCCCAGAGAGGTTGTGGAGTCTCCTCCTCTGGAGCCTTTCCAGCCCTGTCTGCATGTGTTCCTGTGTGACCTGTGGTAGATTCTGTGGTGCTGCTCTGGCAGGGGGGTTGGACTTGGTGATCTCTGGAGATTCCTTCCAACCCCTAATATCCTGCAAGCCTGTATGAACTTAGTCTGTCTTAGGCAGCCCTCAAACTCTACCCGTAGGGATAACAAACTGGAGAGTCTCTTCTTTCTTCTGTTTTTGGTTGGTTGGTTTGGTTTTGGTTTTGTGTTTAATTTCTGGAAGAATTTGGGGTATTTCTGACAGGTGTGGCAAGTAGGACTGCAACACCACGGCAACATGATGAGTAACTGCTCCTGGCTACCAGTATGAGGAGTTCCTAGCTAGCAAAGCTTAGTTTATCCCTCTTGTGCCCTGTTTATCCATCTTGTGCCCTGTTTAACCATCTTGTTCCCTGTTTATCCCTCTTGTGCTTTGCTTATCCCTCTTGTGCCCTGTTTAACCATCTTGTGCTTTGTTTATGCCTCTTGTGCCTTTTTCTGGTAGTGTGGAACTCTGAGAATTGCTGCCAGAGTAGTATCTGTCCCCATCTGTTTCCATGGCCATGTCACCTCTGACTACCATAATCAAATCTTTATGTATGAGAGGCTTTCCATTTCTAAATAACAAAACAGCCTGGCTGCTGGTTTCCTTTGCTCTGGCAAGTGATTGATTGTAGAGATTCCAAGTTTCTTCCTGAAGCTGGGATTTTCAGGGGATGGGAAATTCTGGAAGGGAGCAGGGAGTAAGAAAACTGACAATCAGGAAATGTCTTAAGAAGATAAAATACATTTCCAGCCAGGGATTGTAAAAGCTGAGCATTACTAGGTGTGGGTAATTCTCAAAGGAGATGTTGGGGGATTTTTGCTGGACACTCTTTGTGGCTGAAGTATTTTCCAGCTGGCCACACTCAGTGTTAGGGAAGCACCAGGAGGAATGGGTGGCCTGAAGAGAAAAGGATGCTGAACCCACCCCTGCAAACATTCCTTTGTGCATATTTGAGTCTAACAGAGCTGTGCTGCTGTCACAGTCCATAAAGAAAAGTTTATGAGCATTCCCTTTGTGATCAATGCATTTATTATGCACTAGCACAGGTGAGGTCCAAAAGACAAACAGCTCTCATGGGGGCTGTTCCATGCCAGCTCATGAGCAAAATGCAGGCTTTAGGAATAGAATGGAATAGAATGGAATGGAATAGAATAGAACAGGAGTAGAATAGAGTAGAATAGAAATAGACTAGACTAGACTAGACTAGACCAGACTAGACTAGAATAGGATAGAATAGACCAGGTTGGAAGAGACCTTCAAGATCATCACATCCAACCTATCATCCAACACCATCCAATCAACTAAACCATGCAACCAAGCACCCTGTCAAGTCTCCTCCTGAACACCTGCAGGGATGGTGACTCCACCACCTCCCTGGGCAGCACATTCCAAGGGGCAATCTCTCTTGCTGGGAAGAAATTCCTCCTCACATTCAGCCTAAACTCCCCCTGGCACAACTTGAGACTGTGTCCCCTTGTTCTGGTGCTGCTTGCCTGGGAGAAGAGACCAACCCCCACCTGGCTACAACCTCCCTTCAGGGAGTTGGAGACAGCAAGAAGGTCTCCCCTGAGCCTCCTCTTCTCCAGGCTAAGCAACCCCAGCTCCCTCAGCCTCTCCTCATAGGACTTGTGTTCCAAACCCCTCACCAACTTCATTGCCCTTCTCTGGACACCTTCCAGCAACTCAACATCCTTCCTAGACTGAGGAGCCCAGAACTGGACACAGTACTCAAGGTGTGGCCTAACCAGTGCAGTGTACAGGGCAGAATGACCTCCCTGTTCCAGCTGGCCACACTGTTCCTGATGCAGGCCAGGACTTGAACGTGTCCAGAGAAGGGCAACAAGGCTGGTGAGAGGCCTTGGGCACAGCCCTGTGAGGAGAGGCTGAGGGAGCTGGGATTGTTCAGCCTGGAGAAGAGGAGGCTCAGGGGAGACCTCATTGCTCTCTACAACTCCCTGAAGGGAGGCTGTAGCCAGGAGGGGGTTGGTCTCTTCTCCCAGGGAACCAGCACCAGAACAAGAGGACACAGTCTCAAGCTGCACCAGGGGAAGTTTAGACTCAAGGTGAGGAGAAAGCTGTGCATGGAGAGAGTCGTTCGTCATTGGAATGTGCTGCCCAGGGAGGTGGTGGAGTCACCATCCCTGGAGGTGTTCAAGAGGAGATTGGATGTGGCACTTGGAGCCATGGTCTAGTCATGAGGTCTGTGGTGACAGGTTGGACTTGATGATCTTTGAGGTCTCTTCCAACCTTAGTGATACTGTGATGCCATTGGCCCTCCTGGCCACCTGGGCACACTGCAGGCTCATGTTCAGCCTACCATCGACCAGTACCCCCAGGTCTCTCTCTGCCTGGCTGCTCTCCAGCCACTCTGACCCCAGCCTGTAGCTCTGCATGGGGTTGCTGTGGCCAGTGTGCAGAACCCAGCACTTGGATGTGTTCAATCTCATGCCCTTGGACTCTGCCCATCTGTCCAGCCTGTTGAGGTCCCTCCAGCAGATCAAAGGCAGAAGTAATCCCCAACTCCATTACCAAACGCTTTCCATGGCTCATATCCTTTTCCATGGTGTGCTTGGGCTCTGATTCCTCATTTTGGATTCTTGTTATCCTAAGAAAGAACAACTCTACCAAGTACTTGGCAGAGAAGAGTAGCTTGGCATTTGGAGCACTCTCGCTTGGCTAGAGGGGACACAAAAGGTATTAGGCATCTATTATTCTAGTCCTGTGAACTCTTATTTCTCCATTTTATCTCCATTAACCTAGTGCTTAATGCTGCAGAGGTTCTGTAACATTTCCAGGTTCGTGAAGATGAATAACACCACACCAAGGGTGTCTGGGGAGTACACACACTCCCACACAGCTCCAGCAACCTTGCTTCATCCTTCTCCTATTGACTTCTCACTTCGCTTTTCCCCCTCATTCTTACCCTTTCGTTGTTCTGCTTCCCAGCCCTCTCTTGTCTTCTGTGTGGGTAGCAGCTGCTACAACTGGGAGAAAGTTGGAGCTTTTTCCCAGCTCTCTGAGCCTTTCTTCTTTCCACCCTTCACCTCTCTACTTGGTCGTGCATCCCTTTTGCTGTCTCTGTCAGCTTACTTTCAATTTGCAACCAGATGAAGCTTTCCAGTCCCAGCTGAGTTGAGGATCAGGTGGATATAAAATAAATAAAATGAAAAGATTTTTCTCTATCCTGTTACTCAAACCTGCAAAACCTGCACATGTCAGTGGTGTAGTGAGGGAGCTGGGGGTGTTCAGGCTGGAGAAGAGGAGGCTGAGGGGAGACCTCCTTGCTCTCTACAGCTCCCTGAAGGGAGGTTGGAGAGAGGAGGGGGCAGCCTCTGCTCCTTGATGGCAAGGGACAGGAGCAGAGGAAATGGTTTTGAGCTGCAGCAGGGGAGGTTCAGGCTGGATCCTAGGAAATATTTCTTCCCAGCGAGGGCTCTCAGCCATTGGAATGTTCTGCCCAGGGCAGTGCTGGAGTCACCATCCCTGGAGGTGTTGAAGCAGTGTGTGGAGCTGGTGCTTAGGGACATGGTTTAGCATGGATCCTAAAGTGGGTCAAAGGTTGGACTGGATGAGCTGTGAGGCCTCTTCCAGCTGGATGCTTTCTGTGATTCTGTGATTGAGGTGTGTACACCTGAAGCAGATGGTATGGGTGCTCCCCAGGAAGGTTTCCTTATTAACACATTTGAGGCTTAGAAAAGCACTGCAGCTCAGATGCTGGAAAGTTGAACTGGATGAGCTTGGAGGTCTCTTCCAGTCAGATGTTTTCTGTGATTCTATGATTGCGTTGATTTTGCTTGCATGGGCAGTGACAAATGAAAATGATGAAAGGCCTTTCATTCTCTGACATGAACTTCTTAGCATTCATTTCCAACAAAATTCCTAGAAAGCCAAACAAAAGAATGTGGTTTTTCTCTACAACATACACTTTACCATACACTTTTTCTAAGCTGATTCAAGCAACTGTGAAGTTGTTTTGTGCATACCTTTCATGGACAGAAATGTAGGTGGAGTGAACTTTTTAGCCAGCTAGTTAAAAACTAAGAAGTGGCTGCAGAGCATTAAGGAAAGCCTGGCAGCTAGGTAAGCTGGCTTCCTTAGAGTGTGTCAACTGCAGCACTGCAGGCTGGGGTTGGAGTGGCAAGAGAGGAGCCAGTTGGAAAAGGACCTGGGGGTACTGGAGGACAGCAGCTGAACAGGAGCCAGCAGCCAGCAGCGTGCCAAGATGGTCAAGAAGGCCAATGGCATCCTGGCCTGCATCAAGAATAGTGTGGCCAGCAGGAGCAGGGAAGTCATTGTGCCCTGTGCTCAACACTGCTCAGGCCACACCTTGAGTCCTGTGTCCAGTTCTGGGCCCCTCAGTATAAGAAGGACATTGAGACACTTGAATTTGTCCAGAGAAGGGCAACAAAGCTGGGGAGGGGTCTGGAGCACAGTCCTGTGAGGAGAGGCTGAGGGAGCTGAGGTTGCTTAGCCTGGAGAAGAGGAGGTTCAGGGGAGACCTTCTTGCTGTCTCCAACTCCCTGAAGGGAGGTTGTAGCCAGGTGGGAGTTGGTCTCTTCTCCCAGGCAAGCAGCACCAGAACAAGAGGACACAGTCTCAAGCAGCATTCCTGTGTGACCTGTGCTGGATTCTCTGGCAGGGGGGTTGGACTCAATGATCTCCAGAGGTCCCTTCCAACCCCTAACTTCCTGTGAGCCTGTAAAGTCTCTGAAGACCTGGCAAGCCCGTGGCAAGAGTGGGTGCAGTGGCACTGAGGAAGCCACACATTAAAGGACTAATGAATGGTTCTTAACAATGCACTGCCCTGGGGATGACAGGAACATTTATCTGTGCAGCATCTGGGCTGTGCGGTCAGAAGGAACTGATCCATCTGTAGAGGACCTGATCAGGCTTGAAATGTTAGCCTTAGCTGAAGACACCACAGGGCAGAACTTTCTCCAAGGTGCATTTCTGGAGTGCCTTGCTGGAAAGCATCTGCAGTGCCAGTGTGTGCAGCAGCCTGAGCTTACAGCCTGAAAGAAACACACAGAGCCGCCCTGTGGGAACCCTGAGAGAAGTCTCAGGGAAAGGAGATGCCAGCTATTGCTGAAAAGCAGAAACCTTGAGGCACTGGGACAGATCTCAGTCTGCTTCTTTCCACAGCCACAGGTACTGCTGTGCTTAAGGGGAAGGTTCATTGCTAGAGAAGAAGGTTGGGGATTTTGTGCAAATTTACCAGCAAAAGAAGTAGCTTTCAAGACCACTGGAGTCTATTATGAGAGCAAACTGATGTGGAAGGACTGAGCTTTATGATCTGGACCAATTCTTTCATGCCCCAGCCCAGGCTTGTGGGGTGCAGTGCAGGTTTCCAGCAGTTAGAATAGAATAGAATTAACCAGGTTGGAAAAGGCCTTCAAGATCATCAAGTCCAACCTATGACCCAGCATCATCTGATCAGCTAAACCCTGGCACCAAGTGCCTCATCCAGGCTCTTCTTAACACCTCCAGTGATGGTGACTCCACCACCTCCAGTGATGGTGACTCCACCACCTCCCTGGGCAGCACATTCCAATGGCCAATCTCTCTTGCTGGGAAGAACTTTTTCTTAACATCCAGCCCAAATCTCCCTTGGTGCATCCTGAGGCTGTGTCCTCTTGTTCTGGTGCTGGGTGCCTGGGAGAAGAGACCAACCCCCACCTGGCTACAACCTCCCTTCAGGTAGTTGTAGACAGCAATTAGTACTTCTTGTGCCCTGCAGGGTGCCAAGAAGAGGGTAACAATGCTAAACTGTTGTACAGTGCCATTTCAGTTGTGGGGGTGGAGGGGCAAGTGGGCTGGGAATCATTTCTTTTGGACCTTCAGGATACTGCATCTAGACCTGCAGTGCCAAGCTGGCTCCATCCAAACCTGTGAAGATGTTTATCCATACAGAAGAGAAGTGGAGGTGCTGGAGCCAGGGCAGAGGAGGGCAAGGAAGCTGTGAAGGGCCTGGAGAAGAAATCTGATGGAGAGCAACTGAAGGAGCTGGGGATGGTTGGTGTGAAACAGAGGAGGCTGAGGGGAGACCTCATTGCTGTCTACAGCTACCTGAGAGGGCCTTGTGGAGAGGCTGCTGCTGGTCTCTTCTCACAGGTAATTAGTGATAGAACAAGAAGGAATGGCCTCAAGTTGTGGCTGGGTAGGTTTAGGCTGGACAGTAGGAAGAATTTTTTCCCATCAAGAGTGGTCAGGGATTGAAATGTGCTGGGCAGGGAGGTGGTGGCTGTGTTTGAAGGTGGTTTGGTTGTGGTGCTTGGGGCTATGGTTTAGGGGGGACCCTTGTAGAGCAGGGTTCATGGTTGGACTTGGTGATCCTGAGGGTCTGTTCCAACCTGAATGATTCTATGTTTCTAAAAAGAAAAAAAAAAAAAAAAAAAGAGGAAATGTTTCTAAAAAGAAAAAAAAAAGAAGATAGTTCAATTTTTTTGTGTGAGTGCTGGAAGGTCCTGCATCCTATTACCATGATGAAAGCAGTCAGAAACTCTTGTACAAGGAATATAAAAGACTGAAAGTTAAGGCAGTTTCTCTACAAGAAGTTTCTCAAATGAAGCTCTACTGCTGCCTTTACTGGAGGATTTTTCACTGCTGTTGGCAGTTTTGCAAAGAATTCTATTGTGGTTAAAGTTCTTTTCCAGATGATGAATGGTTTTGATGAGCAGTTTTGTGGTGGTTTTATTTTTACTTCTGGTGATTTTTCTGTGTCCAATTCTGGGCTCCTAATTTAAGAAGGACATTGAGGTACTTGAAGGTGTCCAGAGAAGGACAACAAAGCTGGGGAGGGGTCTGGAGCACAGCCCTGGGAGGAGAGGCTGAGGGAGCTGGGGTTGCTTAGCCTGGAGAAGAGGAGGCTCAGGGGAGACCTCATTGCTCTCTACAACTACCTGAAAGGTGGTTGTAGCCAGGTGGGGGTTGGTCTCCTCTCCCAGGCAAGCAGCACCACAACAAGAGGACACAGTCTCAAGCTGTGCCAGGGGAAATTTAGGCTGGAGGTGAGGAGAAAGTTCTTCCCAGAAAGAGTAACTGGCCATTGAGATGTGCTGCCCAGGGAGTTGGTGGAGTCACCATCCCTGGAGGTGTTCAAAAAAGGATTGGATGTGGCACTTGAAGTTTAGTTGTCAGGAGGTGTTAGGTATTAGGTAATAGGATGGATTTGATGATGTCTGAGGTCTTTTCCAACCTTATTGATTCTATGATTCTGGCCTTGCATTTGGTCTTCAGTAAGTATTGCTTTGAATAAGGAATGGTGGCCAAGAGCTGCACTTAGATTGACACTGTTTCTGTTCTAAAGAATGGGGCAAAGAACTCTTCAGTTAAAGTCATGCTGGAGCCATTTAATTTAAAGAGGGTTGCTGCTTCTCTAAATTCACCTGTCTTTATCTTACTGGTACTATAATCCACACAGTCTTGGGTTTTCACCCAAATTAAGAGGATTGAGCTGTGTAGCTTTCCTCTTTTAAAAGTTCTTTTCCTGGGGATTAGCTACCACAGCAACACAAATACATGAGAAGAAAGGAGTGACATTAGTGGATTCAATTTGCCTCATTATTGAGACTGCCACTTGGCTACCACCAGTCTAAGGTTCTGAGGAACCTAAAGTGCTTTCCTATGATTTCTATATGTGGCCATCACCGGTGATACACTTAAAATAGTCTCCATTACTATATGCAACCCCTAGTTGTCATAAAATGAATGGCATTAAAAAGGGAAAAGAATGCTTTCTTACCTTTCAAGAAGGGTTCATGGTTGCACTTGGCGATCCTGAGGGTCTTTTCCAACCTGAATGTTTCTGTGATTCAAAGGTTGGCTTTGCTGAGATTTTGTTTGTCTGTTGGTTGTTGGTTTGGGTTTTTCTTTCCTATCTATCTTCCATCAGATATTAACGTTAGCTGTAATGAACATGTGCTTCAGCTACATATCAGCAATCAGCATGATCTCTTATTATCCCCACTGTCAATACAGAGTGGGAGAGGATGTGATAGAAAGCAGCCCTGAGGGAAAGGACTTGAGGGTGCTGATGGATGAGAAGCTGGACAGAAGCAGGCAGTGAGAGCTTGCAGCACAGAAGGCCAATGGCAGCCTGGGCTGCATCCAAAGCAGCGTTGCCAGCAGAGCCAGAGAGGTGATTCTGACACTTTGCTCTGCTCTGCTGAGACCTCACCTGGAGCACTGTGTACAGATCTGGAGCCCTCAATATAGGAAGGACATGGACTTGATGGAGAGGGTCCAGATGAGGGACAGAGGGTTGTAGCAGCTCTGCTACAAGGCCAGGCTGAGGGAGCTGGGGGTGTTCAGCCTGGGGAGGAGGAGGCTCCAGGGAGACCTAACAGCAGCCTGCCAGTACCTGAAGGGGGCTACAGGAAGGCTGCAGAGAAACTGTTTGCAAAGGCTTGCAGGGACAGGACGAGAGACAATGGCTTCAAACTAGAGCAGAGCAGATTGAGACTGGATGTTAGGAACAAGTTGTTTACTATGAGGGTGGTGGAACACTGGAAGAGGTTGCCCAGGGAGGTGGTTGAGGCTCCTTCCCTGGAGATATTGAAGGTGAGGCTGGAGGAGGCCCTGGGCAACCTGATCTAGTTGGGGATGTCCCTGCCGACTTCAGAGACATGGGCTGGATGAGCTTTGGAAGTCCCTTCCAGCCTGGACCATTCTGTGATTGTATGAAAGATAAACTTCCAAGCAAAGACTAGATGAGCCTGGGACTTCTAACCTCTTCTCTCTTCCCCTAAGCTCCTCTGTTCCATTTCCTGCTGCTGTTCACTCCTGGGCACTCATTCAAGAACAGCTTTAGGAATGACTGCACTTTTTTTTTTTCATTTGAGGAAGCTCAAAGGATGAGTTTCAATGTTTTTCAAACAGTGCTCCTTGGATTTAAATAGCTTTCCATAGACCCTGAAAAATTACATTCTACAGGGTTGTTACTGTTGTTGTTACTATTATTTTATTAGCTGCTTGTCATGATGCCTAAACAGAGATTCTGTGCTCTGATACTACCATGGGAATCCATCTGCCATCGTGCACCACAGACAGCTCAACTTCTGCCTCCAACATTCCATGACTGCTTTTCAACCTTAATGCAGACCAGTCACATGTGCTGGCCTGACAGGGAGTGTGGGGCAAGAAGCTCCAAAATTATGCTTCCAAAGTACAGAAAGTTTGGTTCTGAGAGGGCTGGAGAACCTCTCCTGTGAGGACAGAGAGAGCGAGCTGGGGTTGTTCAGTCTGGAGAAGAGAAGGCTCTGAGGAGACCTAATTGTGGCCTTCCAGTCTCTGAAGGGGGCTACAAGAAAGCTGGGGAGGGACTTTTGAGGGTGTCAGGGAGTGATAGGACTGGGGGGAATGGAGCAAAAATAGAAATGGGTAGATTCAGCTTGGATGTAAGGAAGAAGTTGTCCCCCATAAGGGTGGTGAGAGACTGGCACAGGTTGCCCAGGGAGGTGGTGGCAGCCTCATCCCTGGAGGTTTTGAAGGCCAGGCTGGATGTGGCTGTGAGCAACCTGCTGTAGTGTGAGGTGTCCCTGCCCATGGCAGGGGGGTTGGAACTGGCTGATCCTTGAGGTCCCTTCCAACCCTGACAGTTCTATGATTCTGTGATCTTCTCAGTTTTCTGCATAGTGGTAGCAAGCAGGCAGCTGGAACCAAGTGAAAGATGCTGCTGCTCTGGTCTCCCTCCTCTCATAACTCCTAATGTTTTTTGTGAGGTCTAAACTTTCTTAGCTCACTTCTCTATCACTTTCCTTTCTCATGGGTTCAAAGTACCTTCTTGCAAGAATTAAAATGCATTCAGCATCAAAGTCCCAGAGCCCTGGAGCAGGCTGCCCAGAGAGGTTGTGGAGTCTCCTCTCTGGAGACTTTCCAGCCCCATCTGGATGCATTCCTGTGTGACCTGTGATGGATTCTATGGTCCTGCTCTGGCAGGGGGTTGGACTTGATGATCTCCAGAGGTGTCTTCCAAACCCTAACATCCTCTGAGCCTGTGAAAGAGCCAGTGGCAAGAGGGGGTGCAGTGGCATTGAGGAAGCCACACATTAAAGGAGTAATGGATGGCTCTTAACTATGCACTAGTTGGAACCAGATGATCCTTGAGGTCCCTTCCAGCCCTGACAATTCTGTGTTTCTATGATCACTGTAAATTAGTGGGCTTAATTGAAACTGAAATGGGAGATTTTATTTCCACTGAGAAGCAAACAGAAGTTCTCCAGAACTGTGCCCTTTGTGAATAAACCAAAGACTTAAACCTCTGTCCCTGGAGGAAGACAAATTAGCAAATGAAAATTTCTCTGAAGGCAGAAGATCTGACTTCTGCTTCAGTCTGATAAATAGCAACTCCACTGCCCTCTTGCAAGAGGATTATGGAGATCAATGAGGTTCTCTGCCCTTCTGCTGAAACAAAACTCTGTTCTGAATGCCATCAGCTGTTCTGCAGCATATGACAATAAGAAGACCTTGATTTAAGCTTCCCTCACAGATTTTCTCTCCGTCTTCTCCCCTTTCTGAGTACAATACTCACATTCTGTATATTAGCTCTCACTCCTCTGTTTGCAAATGTTCATTCAATTTTGTTCCCTCTTCATCTTCCCTTCTATAATAGTAGCCTTGGTGAGGCTGTTATGTTCAATAAAGCACAGCCCTCTGCAGGCTGCAGCTACTTCCATGTTGTCCAGAGTCCAAAAGCCCAAATGGAACAGATTTAGGTTGCCTCTCCTCTCCCTTTTTCCCCAGTAGGGGAAAGCAACTTAGGCAGGAGAAAAGAGAGGTAAAATCTTGAATTGATTTGGAAGTGAAAAGGTAAGCTTAACAAAATATAAAAGGTATTTGAGTAAAAGGAAGGTTACAAAGATATAAGCAAAAGGGGGAAATAAAAATACATACAAAACCAGGCCCAGCTGACAAAGGATCCTCTGGATACAGTATGGATTCTCCTTAGGTGCAGTCCTTAGGAGCCTGGAGCAGCATGGAATAGGCACCACCACGTGGCTGCAGCAACAGCAGCAAGCTACAAGAGGTCTGTCGGGCAAGCAAGGGGCAGGAGAAGAGCAAGAGAAACAGAAATCTCTCTCCTTAAAAATGCTGTGGACAGGAAGGAGGAGTGGAATAGACTTTGACATGGGGACCCCTCCCCCTGGGAGGGTGAATTAAGTCTCTCTGCCCAGCTGGGTCAGGTTTCTTTGTCCACCTGGGGCTAGGTTCTTTTCCGCCCACCCCCTCCTGGGCTGGGTGTAACCTGGCACGATGCTGACGAGGCAAAGATGATGTAGAAAAAAATTAATTCCTACATTTGTATGCCCAGGCCTCAGGTTCACAGGGACAGGCATTGGGCCAGCAGCATTGGATGGTGTTTACCCATCAGCCAGTGCAGAGGGATGGTTCATATTGGAGAGCGTGAGCCTCACAGCACTGTATGGAGCAGGTGATTCCTTAGTGTCCTTGACTGATTTGGGGTCACAGCTGGAGCTGCTTGCTGAGATAGACTAGAGTAGACTAGAGTAGGCTAGACTAGACTAGACTAGAATAGAATAGAATTAACCAGGTAGGAAAAGACCTTTGAGATCATCGAGTCCAACCTATCACCCAACACCATCTAATCAACTAATCCATGGCACCAGGTGCCTCATCCAGGCTCTTCTTAAACACTTCCAGACCTGGTGACTCCACCATCTCCCTGGGCAGCACATTCCAATGGCCAATCTCTCTTGCTGGGAATCTCTCTTTCTGGCCAATCTCTCTTTCTAATATCCACCTAAACCTCCTTTGGTGCAGCTTGAGACTGTGTCCTCTTGTTCTGGTACTGGTTGCCTGGGAGCAGAGACCAGCCCCCACCTGGCTACAGCCTCCCTTCAGGGAGTTGTAGAGAGCAAGAAGGTCTCCCCTGAGCCTCCCCTTCTCCAGGCTAAGCAACCCCAGCTCCCTCAGCCTCTCCTCATAGGGCTGTGCTCCAAACCCCCCCAAAAAATAATGGCTTCTGAAGCTTGTGAGACGGGCGGCGGGGCCAGTGAAGCGCCACTGCCGTCCGTGCTCACCCCTCTGCTCTCCGCAGGCAGGGCAGGGGATCGCAGCTGTCCGCTGCAGTCTTCCCCGGGCGCCGGAGCCGGAGTCTCCCAGGCAGAGGCTCACCAGGGCAGAGGAGAAGGGGAGGAGAACTTCCCTGGATCTGCTGGACACACTCTTAAGCCTTGTGAAAAATCCACAGGCAGACAGTTTAAATTCTGGCTCTCAGAAGAAGGGTGTGTTAAAAAGGAAATCATTGGTCTCCTGAGCTGCCAGCCAACTGATTCTTTCTTAGCAAGACAGGTGTTTTGCTCATATATCAAAATTAAGAACTGGAGCCAGTTCAAAAAGTAGTATCAATGCTAATGGGAGAACTGAACTGATTTGCAAGGAAAGATTAAAGAAAGCTCTATCCAGCGCTGCTAAGCAGCAGAAAGGTTCATCAATAATTAAAGGATGTCATCCCCCATATGAGAGTATTTAGAACTGCAAAAGGAAAAATAGCTAAAAATTACATAAGAATGGGTGGGATGTCAGGTTTTTTTCTTTAAAAAAGAAAAAAAAGGGGGGGTGGGAAAATAGACAGTAGTAAAAATAAATACCTTGAATAGCAAAGAAAACTCTGTGAGCTTGCAATCCAGGAGGCAAATGGCATCCTGGGCTGCATCCAAAGCAGCATTGCCAGCAGAGCCAGAGAGGTGATTCTGACACTTTGCTCTGCTCTGCTGAGACCTCACCTGGAGTACTCTGTACAGGTCTGGAGCCCTCAATACAGGAAGGACAGGGAGCTGATGGAGAGGGTCCAGAGGAGGTCATGAAAATGATTAAAAGGGGTTGTGAGCACCTCTGCTATGAGGCCAGGCTGAGGGAGCTGAGGGTGTTCAGCCTGGAGAAGAGGAGGCTCCAGGAAGACCTAATAGCAGCCTGCCAGTACCTGAAGGGGGCTACAGGAAGGCTGCAGAGTCTGTTTGCAAGGGCCTGCAGGGACAGGATGAGGGACAATGGCTTCAAACTAGAGCAGAGCAGACTGAGATTGGATGTTGTTAACAAGTTCTTCACCACAAGCGTGGTGGAATACTGGAACAGGTTGTCCAGGGAGGTGGTAAATGGTTAAAAGGCTGTACTTTACTGCCTGAAGCACTCGTGTTCAAGTTAGATGGCTGGGCTGATCCCTTCTGGCTTTTCAGTCTCTTTCCTGCCCCATGCACTTTAACCAAAGCTCACTGTGATTTTATCTATGGAAAACAATGCCTTTGTTGGAAGCCAAACTGTGATACTCTCAGGGCTGCTCTAAGGATCTCTATACACCACTTCATCACAGATATTATTGACAGCAACTGCTTTTATCACTTTTATATGTTCTCACTGTGAGTTGGTTTATAGCAAGGCAACCCAATCAAGAGAGCTTCTCCTGACCAGCTGAGCAGCTGATACAATCACTTAGTTGAATTCAACACACACTAGGATATTCAAAGAGTGAGTGAGGACAATAGCAAGTGTCAAAACATAACCCTCTGCTCTTTCCATTGCCTCAAAGATTGCTTCCCCACATGTAAAATTGCTCCTCTCTTTAAATCCACTCTTCCTCAATTCCTTTGGAAAGTCCATCTGATCCTTTCCAGGACTCATTTTCCCCCTTCTGATCTTCTGCTTTTGTCTCCTATTTCCCTGTTCACTGGAACAGGTTGCCCAGGGAGGTGGTTGAGGCTCCAGGTGAGGCTGGTCAAGGCCCCGGGCAACCTGATCTAGCTGGGGATGTCCCTGCTGACTGCAGGGAGGTTGGACTGGATGAGCTTTGCTCTGCCAAAGCACTGCATGTCACCAGCCACAGGGTACATTTTGTGCTGAGAGCTGTTGGGGATGAGAGTTTCCCTTTCTTTGAAGAACAGACTGTGCTGAAAAGGCCACACCTTTAGGTGCACTGACCTCGCTGGGGACTTGGCAATCTGTGGTCTGAGCTCTTTCTCCTGTTTGCTGCAGGTGAAGTATGGAAATTATGCCTTCGTGTGGGATGCTGCAGTGCTGGAGTATGTGGCCATCAACGATGCAGAGTGCTCCTTTTACACAGTTGGGAACACTGTGGCAGACAGAGGATACGGGATCGCGCTGCAACATGGCAGCCCCTACCGAGATGTCTTCTCACAAAGGTAAGGGTTTGGAGAAGAAGGAGCAGTCCTTAAGGGAAGGTCTTCCTCAGTTTTCAACCCTTCTTTTAATTTCATTTTCTCTGAAGAGAGAACATCTTGTGCTTGCAATCCACTCCATTTCCCACACAGTGATTCATTTCCTTGAGACCCAGGATTATTCACGTTCCTGGTAGCTGTGTTTCAAATACTTTGCTTTGCCATTATTTGAATTGTTCTTGTTGCTTTGGGAAAACATTAATGAGAGAGGATGAACTTCATTAGCAGCAGGATGAGTCAAGCATTGATTAGAGAGGGCAGCAGAACTCAACCCTTCTCTTTTCTTAAAGAGAAACAAACATGGACACTGAAGGAGAAGAACGTTTGGCATTGTCAGTGATAAGACCTTTTTAGTACCCTAAGACTTTGTGCTAATCCCAAACCTCATCATTCTCTTGGGCTGCAAAGGTGAGAGCTCTAGAGGTGCTTCTGGTACTGTGTTTTTACTAGGATCATACATGCTAAACAAGAGTCATAGAATTGTTAGGGTTGGAAGGGACCTCAAAGATCATCTAGTCCCAACCCCGCCTGCCATGGGCAGGGACACCTCACACTACAGCAGGTTGCTCACAGCCACATCCAGCCTGGCTGCAAAACCCTCCAGGGATGAGGCTCCTCCCTGGGCAACCTGTGCCAGTGTTCTCATGGTGAAAAACTTCTTCCTAACATCTAATCTGAATCTACCCATTTCTAGGGTTATTTTTCCATTGCTCCCAGTCCTGTCACTCTCTGGGATCCTGAAAAGTCCCTCCCCAGCTTTCTTGTAGCCCCCTTCAGACACTGGAAGGCCACAATTAGGTCTTCTCAGGGCCTTCCCTTCTCCAGACTGAACAACCCCAACTCTCAGTCTGACTCCATAGCAGAGCAGCTCTATGCCTCATGCCTGGAGGTTTTTGCCGCCAGGCTGGAGGTCGCTGTGAGCAACCTGCTGTAGTGTGAGGTGTCCCTGGCCATGGCAGGGGATTGGAACTGGCTGATCCTTGAGGTCCCTTCCAACCCTGACAATTCTCTGATTCTATGAGATACAAAAATCTATATAGATGTGCAAATTTTCAGGCTTCTTTCTGATTTCCTACAGCTTTGAGACATAATAATAAGTTGAGATACTCAAATGTTATGAACTAAAATTGTACTTCAAAATGTCAGGGCTGCACAGACCAATGAAGCAGAAGTAGTATATCAGGAGATGTTACCCGGCCTCTCTAGGCATTGGATGCTGTGATGAAGAAGATAATCGCTTACCAGAACCAACTGTGACTGTTTCCTTGTGCACTGAGAACTGTGACAAAGCAGTCCCTGAGGGGCAGCTTGGATACCTCCACCTTGACTTGGAGAGTGGTGACAGTGGGGATGAAGAATGCTCATCTGTGTGGGCATGAGGCATGCCACATCACTTGGCAGGTTCACTGTATATGAAGGATCTGGAGATGCTGGAAGGTGTCCAGAGAAGGGCCACAAGGATGCGCAGAGTGCTGGAGCTGCTCAGCCTGGTTTCAGGGAGACCTAATAGCAGCCTGCCAGTACCTGAAGAGGGCTACAGGAAGGATGCAGAGAGACTGTTTGCAAAGGCCTGCAGGGACAGGACGAGGGACAATGGCTTCAAACTAGAGCAGAGCAGATTGAGATTGGATGTGAGGAACAAGTCCTTTACTGTGAGGGTGGTGGAGCACTGGAAGAGGTTGCCCAGGGAGGTGGTTGAGGCTCCTTCCCTGGAGCTGGTGAGGTGAGGCTGGACAAGGCCCTGGACAACCTGATCTAGCTGGGGATGTCCCTGCTGACTGCAGAGGGGGTTGGACTGGATGAGCTTTGGAGGTTCCTTCTGGCCCTGAGCATTCTATGATTCTATCATTATCAGGAGTAGTAGTTAAACAGAGAAACTGGAATTTGCATGGAGTGGTTGTACCTACTGGAGAATTTACAGAGCCTGAGATATATATGTTCTGAAAATGTGTGTGCTGCCCCTTAATTTTCTATTTCTGCATTATGGAAGCAGATGATATTGTGCTTCTAATTATGCCCACAAATATAAATGTACAGGCTGAAGCTGTGAAACACCATACAGGAAAGAAACATCACAAAATATGTTCTCAAGATGGCTTGCAAGGTTTAATTCTAAAACCCTTCATGAGTGCTCCTTCTAATTGCTGCCATGTGGTTTGCACAAATCATCCCTACATTTGTTACTATCACAGGAAGGATCTGGAGGTGCTGGAAGGTGTCCAGAGAAGGGCCATGAGGATGAGCAGAGGGCTGGAGCTGCTCTGCTATGGAGACAGCCTGAGAGAGTTGGGGTTGTTCAGTCTGGAGAAGAGAAGACTCCAAGGAGACCTTTTTGTGGCCTTCCAGGATCTGAAGGGGGCTCCAAGAAAGCTGAAGAGGGACTATTGAGGGTGTCAGGGAGTGATAGGACTGGGGGGGATGGAGCAAAGCTAGAAATGGGAAGATTCAGATGGGATGTGAGGAAGAAGTTGTTCCCCATGAGGGTGGTGAGAGACTGGCACAGGTTGCCCAGGGATGTGATGGCAGCCTCATGCCTGGAGGTTTTGAAGGCCAGGCTGGATGTAGCTGTGAGGTGTCCCTGCCCATGGCAGGGGGCTTGGAACTGGATGAGCTTTGAGGTCCCTTCCAACCCTGACAATTCTGTGATTCTAACAAATAGGCTGAACAACCTTCAGCTGCTGCAGCCTGCATGCTAAACAGAGAGGAAAATAGATTTCCCTCTACAGGATTACCAAATGTTCACATTAATATTTCAGATTCTCTAAGGCAGTGGAGAACTGCTTTGAAATATATTGGCACTTCTTGATCTTCCCTAAAATGAATATATTTATGTGAAAATAGAGGGCTTCCCTTTTAGGAAATTTCATATGAACCCACAAGCTGCACGGTGTGAAATCCCTCGGGTGCATCTGTAAGTGGCCTGGCAAGCTTCTAAGGAGATGTTGGACTCGGAGCAGGAAGTACAAACATGAGTATAAGACTTTTCATTACCTTTTCATAGAACCATAGAATTGTCAGGGTTGGAAGGGACCTCAAGGACCAGCCAGTTCCAACCCCCTGCCATGGCCAGGGACACCTCACACTACAGCAGGTTGCTCACAGCCACATCCAGCCTGGCTGCAAAAACCTCCAGGCATGAGGCTGCCACCACCTCCCTGGGCAACCTTCACAGTATCACAGTATCACAGTATAACCAAGGTTGGAAGAGACCCCAAGGATCATCAAGTCCAACCTGTCCCAACAGACCTCATGACTAGACCGTGGCACCAAGTGCCACGTCCAATCTCCCCTTGAACACCTCCAGGGACGGTGACTCCACCACCTCCCTGGGCAGCACATTCCAATGACAAATGACTCACTCAGTGAAGAACTTTTTCCTCACCTCGAGTCTAAACCTCCCCTGGCACAGCTTGAGACTGTGTCCCCTTGTTCTGGTGCTGGTTGCCTGGGAGAAGAGACCAACCCCTTACCAACCTGTGCCAGTGTCTCACCACCCTCATGGGGAATAACTTCTTCCTGACTGACATCCAATCTCAATCTACCCATTTCTAGTTTTGATCCATCCCCCCCAGTCCTATCACGCCTTCCCCAGCTTCCTTGCAGCCCCCTTCAGACACTGGAAGGCCACAATTAGGTCTCCTCAGAGCCTTCTCTCCTCCAGACTGAACAGCCCCAACTCTCTCAGCCTGTCCTCACAGCAGAGGAGCTCTAGCCCTCTGCTCATCCAATATCTGAGGACCTTCAAAGTATTATTTAAATATTAGCACCTCTCAGTGGAAAGTAAATGCTATTGATGTTTTATGCTTAAGGAACTTGTGGCATAAGGAGCCTTAAATAAATTCTCAAGGCCAGATGTTGTCTGTCTCCATAGCAGAGCACCTCCAGCCCTCTCACCATCCTCATGGCCAATAGAATAGAATAGAATAGAATAAACCAGGTTGGAAGAGACCTCCAAGATCATCGTGTCCAACCTATCAACCAATCCAACCCACCTAAACAACTAACCCATGGCACCAAGCACCCCATCAAGTCTCCTCCTGAACACCTCCAATGATGATGACTCCACCACCTCCCTGGGCAGCCCATTCCAATAGGCAATCACTCTCTCTGTATAGAACTTCTTCCTAACATCCAGCCTAAACCTCCCCTGGTGCAGCCTGAGACTGTGTCCTCTTGTTCTGGTGCTGGCTGCCTGGGACAAGAGACCAACCTCCACCTGTCTACAGCCTCCCTTAAGGTAGTTGTAGAGAGCAAGAAGGTCACCCCTGAGTCTCCTCCTCTCCAGGCTAAGCAACCCCAGCTCCCTCAGCCTCTCCTCACAGGGCTGTGTTCCAAACCCCTCACCAACTTCATTGCCCTTCTCTGGACACCTTCCAGCAAGTCAACCTCCTTCCTAAACTGAGGGGCCCAGAACTGGACACAGGACTCAACGTGTGGCCTAACCAGTGCAGTGTACAGGGGCAGAATGACCTCCCTGCTCCTGCTGGCCACACTGGTCCTGATGCAGGCCAGGATGCCATTGGCCCTCTTGGCCACCTGGGCATAGTGCAGACTCATGTTCAGTCTACCATCAACCAGTACCCCCAGGTCCCTCTCTGCCTGGCTGCTCTCCAGCCACTCTGACCCCAGCCTGTAGCACTGCATGGGGTTGCTGTGGCCAATGTGCAGAACCTGGCACTTAGATGTGTTCAGTCTCATGCCCTTGGACTCTGCCCATCTGTCCAGCCTGTTGAGGTCCCTCTGCAGAGCCTCTCTACCCTCCAGCAGATCAACTTCTGCCCCCAGCTTGGTGTCGTCAGCAAATTTACTGATGATGGACTCAATGTCCTCATCCAGATCATCAATAAAGATGTTAAAGAGCATGGGGCCCAGCACCGATCCTTGGGGCACACCACTGGTGCCTGGCTGCCAGCTGGATGTGGCACCATTCACCACCACTCTCTGGGCTCAGCCTCCAGCCAGTTCCTAACCCATCGCAGTGTGCTCCCATCCAAGCCATGGGCTGACAGCTTGGCCAGGAGTTTGCTGTGGGGGACGGTGTCAAAGGCCTTGCTGAGGTCCAGGTAGACTACATCCACAGCCTGCCCCACATCCACCAGGCAGTCACCTGATCATAGAAGGAATATTGTATTGTATTCTATTCTATTCTATTCTCTGGTACCCAATGTACTGAAGAAGCACCCACGCTGTAGTACCCTGAGCACAGTGGAGAGCTGATGCTGACAGCTGCCCTGTTGCCAGTCTCAACCAGGTGGTGGCAGCCTCATGCCTGGAGGTTTTTGCAGCCAGGCTGGATGTGGCTGTGAGCAACCTGCTGTAGTGTGAGGTGTCCCTGCCCATGGCAGGGGGGGTGGAACTGGCTGATCCTTGAGGTCCCTTCCAACCCTAACAATTCTATGATTCTAACCTGCTGCTACCAGCTAGTGTCCTTGTACTTGTGTGGGATGCAGTCCTATCTGTATGGAATGTACCTCCAGTTGCCAGGGAACCAGAAAGCAAAACTGCTTGTAGTAGGCTGCAGCTAAATTAACAGAAAAGGTTTGATGCTGTAGCAGGTGAAAGTGCTGTGAACAGGTTATCAAGAAAAAAAACACAGCAGAAAGCAGCAAGACAGCAAGCTAAACACCTACATCCTTCCCCTTCGTGCTGCCATGCCAGCAGGGAAAAGCCAACACCCCCAAAACCCTGGAATCCAAAAGCAGCAACCAGAACAGGAAGCCTCTCATGCTGCAAACTGAACTTCAAGCCCCATCATACTTTGCTCCAGCCAGCACTTTCATTTGGAAGCTGGCATGGCTGCAGCATGGGATTGAATGCCATCAGCAGGTTCAATTCATCCTCTGATGGACGCATACTTGGTATGGGAATGTGCTGCTGTTGTACACTTGTTTGCAGTGGTTCCTTTTGTGGATTTAATTATACAAGTGACCAACCTGACAGCCTTCTATGAGGACATAACCAGGTGGATAGGTGATGGTAGAGCAATAGATGTGGTTATCTTGACTTCAGCGAGGCATTTGACACTGCCTGCCGCAGCATCCTTACTGCTACACTGTGGCACTGTGCTCTGGATGGTCAGGGAGTGAGGTGGATGGGAAATGGTTGAAGGAGAGAAGTCAGAGAGCTGTGGTCAATGGGATGGAGTCTGGATGGAGGCCTGTGTCTAGTGGAGTCCCTCAGGGGTAAGTACTGGGACCAGAGCTGTTCAATATATTCAACAATGACCTGGGTGAGGGCACAGAGAGCACTGTCAGCGAGTTTGCTGATGGCACCAAACTGGGAGGAGTGGCTGACACAGGAGGGTTGTGCTGCCATCCAGCCAGACCTGGACAGGCTGAGAGCTGGGCAGGGAGGAATGGAATGAAATACCAAAAGGGGAAGGGGAGAGACTTGCACCTGGCAAAGAACAATCTCATGGAGCAGGGTAGGTTGGGGACTGACCTGCTGGAGAGCAGTGAAGGGGAAAAGGACCTGGGGGTCCTGGTGGATGGGAGGTTGACCATGAGCCAGCAATGTGCTCTTGTGGCCAAGAAGGTGAATAGCATCCTGGGGTGGATTGGAAGGGCTGTGGTCAGTAGGTCAAGAGAAGTTATTCTCCCCCTCTACTCTGCCCTGGTGAGGTCACATCTGGATTATTATGTACAGTTCTGGGCCCTTCAGTTCAGGAAGGACCTCAGGAAACTGCTTGAAAGAGTCCAGCACAGAGCCACAAAAATGATGAGGGGAGTGGAACATCTTCCTTATGAGGAGAGCCTGAGGGAGCTGAGGGCTCTGTAGTTTGGAGAGAAGAAGCCTGAGAGTGACCTCATTGCTGTTGATAAAGATGTGCAGGGTGAGTGCCCAGAGGCTGGAGCCAGGCCCTGCTGGGTGATGCCCAATGCCAGCACAAGGGGCAGTGGTGGAAGCTGAGGCAGAAGAAGTTCCATGGAAACAGGAGGAAGAATTTATTTTTTGACCCCTGTAAGGGTGCAGAACCCTGGAGCAGGCTGCCCAGGGGGGCTGTGGAGTCCCCCTCTCTGGAGATATTCAAACCCCACCTGAATGTGTTGCTGTGTGATCTGCTCTAGGTGCTCCCCCTGGCAGGGGGGTTGGACTGGGTGAGCTTGTGAGGTCCCTTCCAGCCCCTAACATTCTGTGATTCTGTGAAGTACAAGGCAATACCTATACCCTTTAGAGCAAAGAGTGTTTCCACATATTTGAACCAATGCAATTTAAAATCAGAATTACTCTTAGAAAATGTAGGTTTGGGTCTAGAGGAATATTAGTGGAGAGAGTGGCAAAATGCACATCACTTAGAAACTCCATGCAACACTTGCTGGGATCTCAACAAAAATATTTTCAGCCATAGCACAGAAAATGTTAAGGTTTATTCTTTCCTGACCCAAGGTAATATAACAAAATGCTTCTGATGAGAAAAGTTGTGCTGTCTAAAGTGCCTTGGAAAAAAAGCATTTTGTGCAGGTACAGTTTAGTGAAGGAGAATCACAGGATCACAGAATATTAGGGGTTGGAAGGGATCTTGATAGCTCATCCAGTCCAACCCCCCTGCCAGAGCAGGAGCACCTAAAGCAGATCACACAGGAACACATCCAGGTGAGTCTTGCAAATCTCCACAGGGGTAACCAGCTGAAAGCACTGTACAGAAAGTGGACTTAGGAGACCTTTCCTTTCCACATGCAGAAAGTCTCTTCTAGGCAAAAATAAGGACACGAGGAGCAGTGGTGGTCTGACTGCAGAATGAGGCTGGGATTCTTCTGTGGTGGGATGGCAAAATGGCCAGCAACACCTGTGACCTGCCTGCTTAAGGCTCTCTCTGCAAACAGGAACTTCAAGTCCATCCTGAAAATGTAGGTGTGGCCATAGCACAAATTCTACAGCAAATAATCTGGGTAGCATTTGAATGATGGACCTGTCATACTGTCTGTCACATCATATGTCATATCAAGAGAGCCAATGGGATCCTGGGGTGCAGCAAGAAAAGTGTGGCCAGCAGGGCTGGGGAGGTTCTGCTCCCCCTCTACTCTGCCCTGCTCAGACCACAGCTGCAATCCTGTGTCCAGTTCTGGGCTCCCCAGTTCAAGAGAGACAGAGACCTGCTGGAGAGAGTCCAAGGGAGAGTCAGGAGGATGCTTAGGGGACTTGAGCAGCTCCCTTGGGAAAAGAGACTGAGAGCCCTGGGGCTGTTTAGTCTGGAGAAGAGAAGGCTGAGTGGGGATCTGATCAATGTCTATCAATAGCTGAGGGCTGGGGGGCAAGTGGAGGGGGCCAAGCTCTTTTGGGTGGTGCACAGCAATAAGCCAAGGACCAATGGAGACAAACTTGAACATAGAAGGTTTCAGCTCCACATGAGGAGAAACTTCTGTAGAGTGAGGGTGCCAGAGCCCTGAAGCAGGCTGCCCAGAGAGGTTGTGGAGTTTCCTTCTCTGGAGACTTTCTAATCCCCCCTGGATGCATTCCTGTGCAGACTGCCCTTCGTGATGCTGCTCTGGCAGAGGGCTTGGACTGGATGACCTCCAATGTACTGTGATACTGTGGTCCTGTGGTCATCCCAAAGACTTCATTCATGTGCTGCAGATCCTACAAAACATGCCTGGCCATGCCACTAGGCAGGCATTTGGGATGCTCAGGTAGATGGCCGTCCCTATTTTTTTGCTGCTAATCCTCTGAGCACCAGCAGCCACCAGGCAGCATGTCAGTTTTCTCTCTACATGTATTGTTTTCTTTCAAGGTAACGACAGGGCCTTTAGTGATAGCAACTGCTAAATTTCCTGGGAGAGTTTGAAGAGGATGTGCCGTAAGTATTGTGAGGAGCTCTGTGCTGACACCACATTTGATACCTGTTAAGAAGTCTTTTCAGCTCTAAACTTTTAAGCTTCCATTTCAACCCTGGGAGGTATAAATGCAGTTGTAAAATCCTTTCAGAGCATTTCCCAGGATGTCTGTGCTTCTGTATCAGTCCAGAGGGGGGAAGAGAGTCAGTTTTTTTTGAACATTCCTGTGTTAAGAAATTAGAGGCAAAACAAGGCCAAAACATCAACGGCCAAGCTACTCACAAACAGAATACAGTGGACACAACAGAAGAAGGAAGAAGAGAGAGCAGGGAAAATGGAGAGAGAGAAAAGGAAAGAAATTATATTACCACAACCCCACACCTCCCAGCCCCAAAAAAATTTGGCTCTGTGGAAAGGTGCTGCTGCATCCTTCTTGACTTGTGCTGTCCTCCCTGGAGGAGGGGAGGGAGAGATCATAGACTCATAGAATTGTCAGGGTTGGAAGGGTCCTCAAGGATGAGCCAGTTCCAACCCCCCTGCCATGGCCAGGGACACCTCACACTACAGCAGGTTGCTTGCAGCCACATCCAGCCTGGCTGCAAAAACCTCCAGGCATGAGGCTGCCACCACCTCCCTGGGCAACCTGTGCCAGTCTCTCACCACCCTCATGGGGAACAACTTCTTCCTAACATCCAATCTGAATCTACCCAGTTCTACTCATTCCCCAGCTTTCTTGTAGCCCCCTTCAGATACTGGAAGGCCACAAGAAGGTCTCCTTGGAGTCTTCTCTTCTCCAGACTGAACAACCCCAACTCCCTTAGTCTGTCTCCATAGCAGAGCAGTTCCAGCTCTCTGCTCATCCTCATGGCCCTGCTCTGAACACCTTCCAGCACTTCGAGATCCTTCCTGTAATAGAGGCTCCAGAACTGGACACAGTGCTCCAGGTGGGGTCTCACCAGAGCAGAGTAGAGGGGGAGAATCACCTCTCTTGACCTGCTGGCCATGCTTCTCTTGTTGCAGATCCCAAAGTCCAAGACCAAGTCCTTCTCTGAGCAGCCTCCAACATGTGGTGTCTTCTTTTCCCTTCTCCACAAGTTACAGCAGGCAGATTTTAGGGCACAGCTTTGCTGGTGGTGGTGAAGAGAGGCTTCCTGGACTGCTTCCAGGCTGCATGGTGTCTTCTTGTGTGTCCCTCTGTTTTTCTTCTCCTGAGCAGACATCACTCAGGTCTTTGATACAGTTTTTCACTCACGGGTTTTTTTAGGTATGTGTCCAGGTATTGTCCCCAGGGCATGTCAGGTGGTGAATCCATTTTCACCATCCTCCCTTTCAGGAATAGAGATGATCTTGTCTGTGCACGTTCCAGAGAGTCATTATCCAGTGGCATCTGCCCATTACCCATTTCTGCTGTTTGGGAGCAAAGGTGATTTTATCTTTATTGATTCACATCAAGAGAGACAAGGTTTAGTCTCTTACAGCTTCCTACAGTGCAGCAGCTCACGTGCTGCACTGGTGGCTGGCTTTTGGTGGGACTCAAGGAGAGGGTGGCAGCAAAGTGCCACCCTGTGGTGCTCACAGCTGTGCTCTGGTGGATGAACTTCTTCTGGGCTACAGTCTTGGCCATGCAGCACATTAGAGGCAGAGAGAGAGGAAACACTGATTTCTTACACAACAAAGGCCATGGGATAGGTTGCCCACGGAGGTGGCTGGGGCCCCATCCCTGGAGATATTGAAGGTGAGGCTGGAGAGGGCTCTGGGCAGCCTGATCTAGTTGGAGATGTCCCTGCTGACTGCAGAGGGGGTTGGACTGGGTGACCTTAGGTGTCCCTTCCAAGCCAGACCATTCTATGATTCTATGGCCAGCTTTTCACTTAAGTAAATCCAAGCTGTCAGTCAACACCCAGTACCACTGAAATATCAAGCTGTGGTTGTTTTGCTTTTCTCACAGCCCAAGAGCATCAGCAAGCACTCTTCTCCAAAGACTTCACTTGTAAATGAATGGAAAAAAAGGGCAATGGGTTGGGGGGAAGGCAAGACTGCTCTCAGAGTCCAGAGTGGGCTCTTACCTGTCCATCATCGGGAAGCTGCCTGTGTGCCAGAAGAACGGGGGGTACTGGGTGATAGTAGGCTGAACATGAGCCTGCAGTGTGCCCAGGTGGCCAAGAAGGCCAAGGGCATCCTGGCCTGCATCAGGAACAGTGTGGCCAGCAGGAGCAGGGAGGTCTTCTTCCCCTGTCCACTGCACTGGTTAGGCCACACGTTGAGTCCTGTGTCCAGTTCTGGGCCCCTCAGTTTAGGAAGGAGGTTGAGATGCTGCAAGGTGTCCAGAGAAGGGCATAAAAGCTGGGGAGGGGTCTGGAGCACAGCCCTGTGAGGAGAGGCTGAGGGAGCTGGGGTTGCTTAGCATGGAGAAGAGGAGGCTCAGAGGAGACCTTATTGCTGAAGGGAGGTTGTAGCCAGGAGGGGGTTGGTCTCTTCTCTCATGCAACCAGCACCAGAACAAGGGGACAGAGTCTCAAGCTGCACCAGGGGAGATTTAGGCTGGAAGTGAGGAAGAAGTTTTTCCCAGAAAGAGTAATTGGCCATTGGAATGTGCTGCCCAGGGAGGTGGTGGAGTCACCATCCCTGGAGGTGTTTAAGAAGAGCCTGGATGAGGCACTTAGTGCCATGGTTTAGTTGATTGGATGGTGCTGGGTGATAGGTTGGACTTGATGATCTCGAAGGTCTTTCCCAACCTGGTTAATTCTGTATTCTGTAAGAAGCAGAAGCACTTTTGTACCTCCTGGTGGTCACTTGTGAGATGGCACAGTGCCAGGAAGCTCCAGCTGCCACACAGCTTCTGCAAAACCTCAGCTGCAATTCGGCATCAGTTACAGGTCACAAAGAATTTGTGTTGCTGCTAGAGAAGCCAGGCACTGCTGTCCATGCTGAGGAGGGAAAGAAACATCCATTTGTAATGATTTTTCTCATGGCAAACCTAAAAACAGAATACAGGATGCAGAATTAACCAGGTTGGAAAAGACCTTTGAGATCATCAAGTCCAACCTATCACCCAGCACCATCTGATCAACTAAACCATGGCACCAAGTGCCTCATCCAGGGTCTTCTTGAAATCATAGAAGAATAGAATAGAAGAAGAACAGACTAGACCAGGTTGGAAGAGACCTTCAAGATCATTGAGTCCAACCTATCATCCAACACCACCTAATCAACTAAACCATGCAACCAAGCACCCTGTCAAGTCTCCTCCTAACACTCCCAGTGATGGCGACCCCACCACCTCCCCGGGCAGCAAATTCCAATGGGCAATCACTCTATCTGTGTAAAACTTCCTCCTAACCTCCAGCCTAAACCTCCCCTGGTGCAGCCTGAGACTGTGTCCTCTAAACACCTTCTTAAGCACCTCCAGTGATGGTGACTCCACCACCTCCCTGGGAAGCTCATCCCAAAGGCCAATCTCTCTTTATGGGAAGAATTTCATCCTCACATCCAGCCTAAACCTCCCCTGGTGCAGCTTGAGACTGTGTCCTCTTGTTCTGATGCTGGTTGCCTGGGAGAAGAGACCAACCCCCTCCTGGCTACAACCTCCCTTCAGGGAGTTGAAGAGAGAGCAAGAAGGTCTCCCCTGAGCCTCCTCTTCTCCAGGCTAAGCAACCCCAGCTCCCTCAGCCTCTCCACACAGGGCTGTGCTCCAGCCCCCTCCCCAGCTTTGTTGCCCTTCTCTGGACACCTTTCAGCATCTCAACATCTTTCTTAAACTGAGGGTCTGAGAACTGGACACAGGACTCAAGGTGTGGCCTAACCAGTGCTGAGTACAGGAGAGGGACTTCCCTGCTCCTGCTCCCCCCCACGCTAGCAGCAGGTGGTGCACTTTCAGCTGACCAAAGCTTTGGAGCCATGGTGGAAGGGTTCAGACTCCCCCCCCAGCAAATCATTAGTGATATACTTCAAATGGTATGGATTTGCTTTTGTCCTTTTCTTCTATCTCATCTGCAAACCCCTGAGTTTTATGAAGTTACTGCCCTGAGTCATCATTCTTCCTGTCTCCTTGCTGGTAATTATCTCTCCTTAGTTTTTCATTCAGTGTCTTTGAGGCCACTGATGTCCAAAGACTACAGTGCAAGGAAAATTATTGCTTCCTTCCTAACTACCATTTTTTCATTTTCTGAGTCCTAGGGAGAGATTTGCTCCTTCTCTTTGTTTTAATGAAAATCCAAAAGCCCGTCCCTTACTCTCTGATCTGTCACAGAATTGTCAGGGCTGGAAGGGACCTCAAGGCTCAGCCAGTTCCAAGCCCCCTGCCATGGCCAGGGACACCTCACACTACAGCAGGTTGCTCACAGCCACATCCAGCCTGGCTGCAAAAACCTCCAGGCATGAGGCTGCCACCACCTCCCTGGGCAACCTGTGCCAGTCTCTCACCACCCTCATGGGGAACAACTTCTTCCTAGCCAGCTATGGGGAAAATAAGAAGTTTGAATCACATCCTAACCCTGCAGAGGACTGACTATAATGATGTGATTGGATTTTTCATGATGAAATACAGTGATCATCTGCAGGGCAGCAAATGCCTTAGTAAAGAGCTCAGCTTTGCTTCGCCTTGGTTATTTGTTTAGAATTAAAATGCTGCTGTGAATTGTACATACAGTGCCCTGGGAAAAAAAAATATGGCAGACACAGCAGGAAAATCTCTGCCCAAAGAACTTCTTTGTTGTTACTACAGAAAATGAGAAAGCTTTGCAGATTGAGAGGCTTACTGGACTTGAAGCAAACTCCTGGGTTTAATTAGAGAACTTTTTAGAGGCTGCCCTTAGATCATGTCACAGCTTCATAGAACTGCAATTACATTAGTGAGAGGGGGGGAGTGGACTTGAAGCAAACTCCTAGGTGGAAAAAAAAATGGACTTGAAGCAAATTCCTGGATTTAAATAGAAGGCTTTTTTAGAGGCTGCCCTTAGATCATGTCACAGCTTCATGGAACTGCAATTACATGAGGGAGAGGGGATTAAAAAACAGTGAAAAATTAATTAGAGATTTCTGAGCAATCTGACATGAGAATCCAGGCTTAATTGATTCAGCTATTGTCACTTGTTAATCACAGAATCAATAAGGTTGCAAAAGACCTCAGAGATCAACCTGTCACCCAACACCTCCTGACAACTAAACCATGGCAACAAGTGCCACATCCAATCCCCTCTTGAACACCTCCAGGGATGGTGACTCCACCACCTCCCCAGGCAGCACATTCCAATGGCCAGTCTCTCTTGCTGGGAAGAACTTTCTCCTCACCTCCAGTCTAAACCTCCCCTGGCACAGCTTGAGACTGTGTCCTCTTGTTCTGGTGCTGATTGCCTGGGAGAAGAGACCCAACCCCACCTGGCTACAACCTCCCTTCAGGGAGTTGGAGACAGCAAGAAGGTCTCCCCTGAGCCTCCTCTTTTGCAGGCTAAGCAACCCCAGCTCCCTCAGCCTCTCCTGACAGGGCTGTGCTCCAGACCCCTCCCCAGCCTTGTTGCCCTTCTCTGGACACATTCAAGTGTCTCAATGTCCTTCTTAAATTGAGGAGGCCAGAATTTGACACAGTAAACCCCTTAACTGTAGAGCAGCACATAGTAACAGGATAGTTTCTCGGGTAGTGAGGATACTGAGTAAACCCCCTGTAGTAACAAACCACTTTACTACTTCTTGACCATCCAAAATAACACAGCCCATCTGTCCTTATATTATGCTGTCTACTTTAGAGCTGCAGGGATGATATTGGGAATTGCACCAGACCTTAAGTGTCAAAACAGGGAGGTGGTGGCAGCCTCATCCCTGGAGGTTTTTGCAGCCAGGCTGGATGTGGCTGTGAGCAACCTGCTGTAGTGTGAGGTGTCCTTGCCCATGGCAGGGGGGTTGGAACTGGCTGATCCTTGAGGTCCCTTCCAACCCTGACAATTCTGTGATTCTATAAAGCATGTCTATCTTTCTTTTTCCTGACCCATGATAAGCTGCAGTTGGCTTTCATGCTGGAAAACTCACCTGGTGGAAGTGCTGCTCAGACTGAAAACCACCTGTGTGATAATCACATTGCTCCTGGGACACTCACTCACTCCAGACTGAAGCCCTGTAACCTCAAATAGATTATAAGAAAATGTAGCTTCATTCTGATTTTATAAAACAGTATCCATTATTACACATAAATCCCTACCAGAAAGCTTTTAGCCTACAACTATTTTCTCTCTTTTTTTTTCTCCCAAGCCCATGGCCATCTGATCCAAGCACACCATGTTCTACAGTCCTGTAGAAGCACATCACTGAGAGCTTTCTCCAAGAACCAAGTGAACTGATCACAGAATCTCAGAATTGATAGGGTTGGAAGGGACTGGAAAGTCTCCAGAGAAGGAGACTCCACAACCTCTCTGGGCAGCCTGTTCCAGTACTCTGGGACCCTCACAGTGAAGAAGTTCCTCCTCATGTTGAGGTGGAACCTCCTGTGCTGGAGTTTACATCCACTGCCACTTGTCCTGTCACAGGGAGCAGAGGCTGCCCCCTTCCTCCTGACCCCCAGCCCTCAGCTGCTGATAAACATTTATTAAACCCCCTCTGAGTCTTCTCTTATCCAGACTAAATCCCCAGGTGTCTCAGCCTCTCCTCATCAGGCAATATAAATCCTGCTTGGCCTCCTCTTTTTTTACATGTTTTTTACCCCCTTCCCCCCCCCCCCCCCCCCCCCATTTTTTTTGGCTAGTCATTTACAGTATATCTTTCTATTAATTTATTCTAATTTTATTGTGTTTTTATCTATTGTTTTAGTCAGCAATTTCAATCTTCTGATTCTGTGTAAGACTTTTCCCTGAGTCAGGAACTGCAGCCTGTAATAACTGCAATCAAGGCAGCTCGTTTTGACAGCTTTATGTCAGAGAGACTACTGGGACTATGAAATATTGGAAGTGACTGGTAGCTTAATGTGGGAAAGAGAGTAAATGCATACAAATGGAGGTTTTATCTGAGCAGTCAAAGTATGAACTAAATGTGGTGTCAGAGCTCTGCACCATGAGGTGGTCACAATGGCAGATTCCTAAATGCACATTGCAAAAGCCTTTTATGGAGCAAGTGGCAAGAACAGTTTTCCCTTGGCCATGTCACACTGTTTTGCTGTGTGTATTTAGGCATAAAGCCAAATTATGTCACAAGATCCCAGGATCCCAGGATTTAGGGGTTGGAAGGGACCTCTGGAGATCTTCCAGTCCAACCCCCCTGCCAGAGCAGGACCATAGAATCCAGCACAGGTCACACAGGAACACATCCAGACAGGGCTGGAAAGGCTCCAGAGAAGGAGACTCCACAACCTCTCTAGGCAGCCTGTTCCAGTGCTCTGGGACCCTCACAGTGAAGAAGTTCCTCCTTATGTTGAGGTGGAGCCTCCTGTGCTGTAGTTCACATCCATTGCCCCTTGTCCTGTCCCAGAGTGTAACTGTTTAAGTACAAAACCTGGCTCTGGAAATGCACTTGGTATTTAGAAAAATCATCACAGCTGTGATGGTTGGGATCAGGTCCCTGCCTTGTTTGGGGCTTGCTTCAGTTGGCACTAAAGCACTGTATAAAACATACTGTGGAAGCAAGAGCTCCAAACCTAGCCAACTGGTTTGTGTTAGCTAATGCTCTGAGCACCTCTCCTATGGAGACAGACTGAGGGAGTTGGGGATGACCAGTTTGGAGGAGAAAAATCTCCAAGGGAACCTAATTGTGGCCTCCCAGTATGTGAAGGGGGCTATAAGAAAGCTGGGGAGGGACTTTTTAGGGTGCCAGGGAGTGATAGGACTGGGAGCAATGGAAAAATAACCCTAGAAATGGGTAGATTCAGATTAGATGTTAGGAAGAAGTTTTTCCCCATGAAGGTGGTGAGAGACTGGCACTGGTTGCCCAGGGAGGTGGTGGCAGCCTCATGCCTGGAGGTTTTGAAGGCCATGCTGGAGCAATACCCAATAGAGAGCATCTCCCACGGGAGCAGAGAGGGAAGGGAGAGGCAGAGAATGACTTTGCAGAGGGATTTATAGGGTGCAGGATCGATGGGTATGCAATAGGCTGTTCCCTGTGCACACCTACTGGGCTGGGCACTCAGGACAGCGGAGGTGTAGCTCATGTGGCAGGAACAGGAGTCAGCCAGCCTCAACTGCCACAAGCAGGGAGGGGGAAGCTGTTGGCAACCCCCTGCTTTGCCCACAGTGGGGGTTCTTGTGCTGTTTATCAATTGTGAATCCATGCAAATATTGTGTATTTTGTACATATTAATCATATTTTACATCTGGATTGTAGTTTTCCTTGTAATTACAGCTTTGTTTGCTTCTCTCTGAGCTAGTCTGGCAATTTTCTGTCAGGGGCAAATTTTCAACCCACCACACCTATGTAAGGAGCAGACTCTCCAGTCAGCTCTCTCTCCTCTCTGCTCTTCCCAGAAAGAGAGATTGGCCATTGGAATGTGCTGCCCAGGGAGGTGGTGGAGTCACCATCCCTGGAGGTGTTCAAGAGGGGATTGGATGTGGCACTTGGTGCCATGGTTTAGTTAGTCAGGAGGTGTTGGGTGACAGGTTGGACTTGATGATCTCTGAGGTCTTTTCCAATCTTATTGAATCTATGATTCTGTGTGGCCCTGAGTAACCTGCTGCAGTGTGAGGTGTCCCTGGCCATGGCAGGGAGGTTGGAACTGGATGATCCTTGAGGTCCCTTCCAGCCCTGACAATTCTATGATTAGTTAAGCAAATCTGCTGCCTGTGCCTGGGTTTCCATGCACTGCATAGCTGTGCTCCTGCCAGGACAAGCTGCAGCAGTGTTATTTCACTGCCTGGGCTGGGCAGAGGCTCTGTGGTGCTTGCAGGAGCAGGACAGCTGGATGTGTGCTCCAGGTCCCTGTGTGCCTGGTTTCCATGAAGCAGAGCTTTGGGGCTCTGGTGCATGGTGCAGCCCAGGCAGGCTATGTGGCAACTGAAGCACAGTAGTTTTCCAAAGGCCCTTTTTACACCCTGCCTGACAAAACTCATGACAAAAGCCCCTCTGCACCTTGCTGCCTTGGCTTCCTTACCACCACCAAGTCCTTTTTTGGGATTGGGACAGAGGTCCTTAAGGCCTTGTGATACCTGATCCCCAGAGTGTTTTGTCCTCAAGGCTACTGAGGTCCCACACATTTAGAGAGCAAAGGCTTCCTCACCCCATCTTCACCTTCCAGCTAATCCAATCCTCTCTAAGCACCATGCTCAGGCATGCTGATGACACTGTCCAGTGCCTCCTCCCAGTTTCTAGCTGATTGCTTCTGTGAGCATCCTACCCCACAGGCTTCCTCTTGAGACACAGCAGAAGGCTGCTTTAGGTAGCTTCCCTATATTTCTCACTTTGCTCATCTGCTCTCTGCATGCAGCTGAGCAAGAAGGAAGACTCCATTTACTCATCTCCTCTATCCCCTCAGAAGCACACAGCTTCTCTCTTCCCCTGTAACTCTCCTCTCACCCTCTCTGTCCCTGCAACCAGCTTTCTTCTTCCTTGCACCCTATTTCAGCAAGAGAAGACATCTCTGCTACAAACTCTCCTGCTACTTTTCCTTAGCTCTACATCCTGGAGACTTTCTGCACTTTCCCCCTTTCTCCTCTCCCTAGCAGATATGCTGCTCTTGCTCATGGACAGGAGCAAAATTCTTAGCTCAGGTATGGATAAATCCTTCCAGTTGCCATGTCACCAAGTTCACTGTTTACCAGAGCATATTTCAGCCTTGGAAACAAGCTTTATTTTTCAGGCAAAAGCTTTTCATTTTCATCTGAAAAACAAGGCTAGTGGAAGACTAGCTTGATGGTCTGGCCAAAGGTTAATTACCTTTTAAGACAGCAAAATGGGTTAGAAAAGATCCATTACTCCTGTTTTGCTGCTCTTGCTCATTTTAGTTGAAATAGGTCAACCAGTGTTTTGAACAGCTTAGGTCAAGAGCCAGGATGATTCAACGGGCAGTGATGGTCTAGAGTAGGCAAATTGAAGACTTATCCGTGGTTATTGTGGTTCTGTCATCAAGGGAGCTACATGGCTGGATCCTCCCTACTGCCAGGAAAAGTTCTGCCATCATTTTCCACCCCACTTTAAAGGCAAGGCTGCTGTCCAACTGAGTAAGTAGTCAAAACTGTTCCTTTCCAGACTGACACACACAAATGTAAGAGAAGGCAGCCACAAAACAGAGATCATAGAGTCATAGAATTGTCAGGGTGGGAAGGAACCTCAAGGATCAGCCAGTTCCAATCCCCCTGCCATGGGCAGGGACATTTCACACTACAGCAGGTTGCTCACAGCCACATCCAGTCTGGCCTTAAAACCCTCCACCTCCCTGGGCAACCTGTGCCAGTCTCTCACCACACTCCTGGGGAAGAATTTCTTCCTAACATCCAACCTAAATCTACTAATTTCTATTTTGATTCCATTCCCGCCAGTCCTGTCACTTCCTGACACCCTCAAAAGTCCCTCCCCAGCTTTCTTGTAGCCCCCTTCAGATCCTGGAAGGCTACAATTAGGTCTCCTCAGAGCCTTCTCTTCTCAAGACTGAACAGCCCCAACTCCCTCAGTCTGTTTCCATAGCAGAGCAGCTCCAGCTCTCTTATCCTCATGACCCTCCTCTGGACACCTTCCAGCACCTCCAGATCCTTCCTGTAATAGGAGCCCCAGAGCTGGACACAGTACTCTAGGTGGGGTCATTTTCCACCTCACTTTAAGGGCAAGGCTGCTGTCTAAGTAGTTAAAACTGTTCCTTTCCAGACTGACACACACAAAGGTAAGAGAAGGTAGCCAGAAAACAGAGATCAGAGCTCACGGGATGTTAGGGTTTGGAAGGGACCTCTGGAGATCATCAAGTCCAACCCCCTGCCAGAGCAGGACTGTAAAATCCAGCACAGGTCACACAGAAATGCAACCAAATGGGGCTGGAAAGGCTCCAGTGAAGGAGACTCCAGAACCTCTCTGGGCAGCCTGCTCCAGGGCTCTGGGACTTTGGTGCAGAATGCATTTTAATTCTTGCAAGAAGGTACTTTGAACCCAAGAGAAAGGAAAGTGATAGAGAAGTGAGCTAAGAAGGTTTAGACCTCACAGAAAACATTAGGAGTTATGAGAGGAGGGAGACCAGAGCAGCAGCATCTTTCACTTGGTTCCAGCTGCCTGCTTGCTATCACCATGCAGACAACTGAGAAGATCACGGAATCATAGAATTGTCAGGGTTGGAAGGGACCTCAAGGATCAGCCAGTTCCAACCCCCCTGCCATGGGCAGGGACACCTCACACTACAGCAGGTTGCTCACAGCCACATCCAGCCTGGCTGCAAAAACCTGGGGCTGAGATGTGCCACAGTAAAGTGTGCATTAACCATAAACCTAATCTCTTCTTCAGGAATTACTAAAAGGGCAGGTTCTGGAGGGAAGCCACTTGCTGAGACTTCTTTCAGCTTTACTGTCATCAGATTTATAACCAAGCAGTTTGAAACTCTGCAGCCATGCACTTGCTCACTCTATAAAGCAGACAAACAGCTTACAAGAAATGCTGCTTCCATACAGTTGGATGAACAACACTATTCCACTGACTCCTGCACATGTCACTGAGTAATATCTGGTCATTTTCCATGCCAAGTCTGAGGTGCCTAAGGCTATAGGAGTGGATAGACAGTAGTAAGAAACAGCTTGCAGAATGGCAATTTAACACACCACAATTAGATAGTTTCCTTTGGAGTGGCTCATGGGGAATGATGGGGAATTAATACCCACAAACAGCCTACTGCCTGTCTTGCCTTTCTGAAAGTGAGCATTTAGTAGGGACAAGAGAAAGCACAAAGCTGGCTTCTTCATGGTGTCTCTTGTCCTATGTGCAGCAAAGCATTGCTGGGATGCAGAGCTGCCTTCCCATGATGAAGCTGGTAGGCAGCTCTCTCATTCTCATAGCTTTGTGCTGTATGAAAGCTAGAAAGAATCATAGGATTGTCAGGGTTAGAAGGGACCTCAAGGATCATCTGGAGAATAGAATAGAATAGAATAGAATAGAATAGAATAGAATAGAATAGAATAGAATAGAATAGAATAGAATAGAATAGAATTAACCAGGTTGGAAAAGACCTTCAAGATCAAGTCCAACCTATCAACCAACACCATCTAATCAACTAAACCATGGCACCAAGTGCTTCATACAGGCTGTAATGGGTTGGGGCAGACCCCCTCCCCACCACACGCAGAAATAACGACTCAGACAAACAGATTGCAAAAGTGATGGAAAGTTTAAATAGAGAGCAGTGAGTATGTGCAAAAAAGGAACATAGTGACAAGAAAGAGACCAAAATAGACCCAGAAAGACCCCAACCCCACCTGAGGGTGCACCCAAAACCCCCAGGGCTCCTCCTTCCCCCTCCTACTGCTAGGCTGGTCTCAGCTGGCCAGATCTGAGGCTGCCCATCCCCCCGTGGCCTTGGGCCCAACCAGGCCCCTGGCCGGGAGATCTCTCCCCCAGTTACAGGAGAGGGAAGGAAAGAGGAAGTGCCAGACCCCGCCACAAAATTTATAGTGGTTCAAGGGATTATGGTGGAAATACATAACTTCCTGTGCCCACCCACTGGGCTGGACTTCTGGACAGGAAACACCCCTGTAGCAGAGGGCACCCAGCCCAAACTACGACACAGGCTCTTCCTAAACACCTCCAGGGATGGTGACCACCTCCCTGGGCAGCACATTCCAATGGCAAAGATCTCTTTCTGGGAAGAATTTCTTCCTACTATCCAGCCCAAACCTTCCTTGTCACAGCTTGAGAATGTCCTCTTGTTCTGGTGCTGGTTGCCTGGGAGAAGAGACCAACCTCCACCTGGCTACAACCTCCCTTCAGGCAGTTGGAGACAGGAAGAAGGTCTCCCCTGAGCCTCCTCTTCTCCAGGCTAAGCAACCCCAGCTCCCTCAGCTTCTTCTCACAGGGCTGTGCTCCAGACCCCTCCCCAGCTTTCTTGCCCTTCTCTGGACACCTTCCAGCATCTCAACATCTTTCCTAAACTGAGGGGCCCAGAGCTGGACACAGGACTCAAGTAGTAACCAGTGCTGAGTCCAGGGCAGAATGACCTCCCTGCTCCTGCTGGCCACACTGTTCCTGATACAGGCCAGGATGCCACTGGCCTTCTTGGCCACCTGGGCACACTGCTGGCTACTGTTCAGCTGCTGTCAACCAGTAAACCCAGGCCCCTTTCTGCCTGGCCGCTCTCCAGCCACTCTGACCCCAGCCTGCAGCACTGCATGGGGTTGTTGTGGCCAGTGTGTAGAACCTGGCACTTGGATGTGTTCAATCTCATGCCCTTGGACTCTGTCCATCTGTCCAGCCTGTCAAGGTCCCTCTGCAGAGCTCTCCTACCCTCTAACAGATCAACTCCTGCCCCCAGCTTGCTGCCATCTGCACATTAACTGATGATGGACTCAATCCCCTCATTCAAATCATCATCATCATTCAAATCATATTGAACGGGATGGGGCCCAGCACTGATCCTTGGGGGACACCACTGGTGCCTGGCTGCCAGCTGGATGTGGCACCGTTTACCACCACTCTCTGGGCTCAGCTTCCAGACAGTTTCTAACCCAGCTCAGAGTGCTGCTGTCCAAGCCAGGGGCTGACAGCTTGGCCAGGAGTTTGCTGTGGGGGACAGTGTCAAAGGCCTTGCTGCAGTCCACAGCCTGCCCCACAGCCACCAAGTGGGTCCAGGGACCCCTCACACTACAGCAGGTTGCTCACAGCCACATCCAGCCTGGCTGCAAAAACCTCCAGGCATGAGGCTGCCACCACCTCCCTGGGCAACCTGTGCCAGTCTCTCACCACCCTCATGGGGAACAACTTCTTCCTAACATCCAATCTCAATCTACCCAGTTCTAATTTTTCTCCATCCCCCCCAGTCCTATCACTCCCTGACTTGCTGACATGTGGTTGTATAGACAAGTAAGTGTCTTTGCTGGCAGCAGCATTTATATTTCATTCTTACCCCCTAAAATGAAATTGTGTTTGCAGCTAGGCTGGTGACAGAGAGCAGAGGAACAACACACAGCAATAGCCACCTAAGCTCAGGGGGATGAATATTCAAGCTTCCTCCTCAAATCACTTAGCCAAACTTTCCTTATTGATTCCTACTGCTATCCACATGGCTTAATTGTTTCCTTCTTCTAATGCTTTGTTTTGTTCTGTTTTGTTCTATTTTGTTTTGTTCTGCTTTGTATTGGTTTGGTTTGTCTTGTCTTGTTTTGTTTTGATTTGATTAGAACAAATCCATGGTGGTTTTGGTATTGAGGGTTTGGAGGTACTTTAAGGGCTGAAGTTGCAGCCTTTTTGCTTCCATCAAGAGCTGCAATAGCTGAGATGAAGGGAGGGTGCAGGCTGAGGAGCTGAGCCAACCTCCCTCCTCTTCCTCCTGCCAGCTTTATTTCAAACTACCTGGTTCCTTGGCACCACCAGCTCTTTCCTTTTTTCTGCCCAAAGCACTTTCCAGCTGACACAGATCCTTTTGGCTTCCTCAGCATTGTGTAGAGTCATAGAATGGTCCAGACTGGAAGGGACCTCCAAAGCTCATCCAGTCCAACCCTCCAACAGTCAGCAGGGACATCCCCAACTAGACCAGGTTGCCCAGGGCCTTGAATATCACCAGGGAAGGAGCCTCAGCCAGGCCTCAACCAGAGCCCTGTTGCCAGCTGCCCTGCTAAACAGGGACAGTGGTGTGTGGTGGGGGCTGTTGGGTACAAGGGAGTTACCCCGGTGCAACTGGAAAAGGTCTGGGTCTGGAGGGGCAGAGAGGGCTGTAAGTGTTTGCTCTGCTTGGGTTGGTGCTCTCAAAAACACCCCAAAACCAAAACTGCCATCAGTACTCCTGTTCACGGTGAAGGACATGAGAGAGTCCAACTCAGGGCTGCAAGAATGCTGAAGGGACTGCAGCACTGCCTGGGGAGGAGAGGTTGAGAGCACTGTGGCTGTGCAGTCTGGAGAGGAGAAGACTGAGAGGCGATATGATCGATGTCTATCAATAGCTGAGGGCTGGGGGTCAGAAGGGAAGGGACAGGCTCTGCTCACTTGTGACCTGTGATGGGACAAGGGTCGATGGATATGAACTACAGCACAGGAAACTGTACCTCAACATGAGGAGGAACTTCTTCACTGTGAGGGTCCCAGAGCCCTGGAACAGGCTGCCCAGAGAGGTTGAGGAGTCTCCTTCTCTGGAGACTTTCCAGCCCCATCTGGATGTGTTCCTGTGTGACCTGTACTGGATTCTGTGTTCTGCTCTGGCAGGGGGGTTGGACTGGAAGATCTCCAGAGGTCCCTTCCAACCCCTAACAGCCTGTGAGAGAGCATTTTTCATTTCCTTTTTTCTCTAGTTCCTAGGAAGTGTGAGTGGTTTGTGGTTTTTATTGGGCTGGGGATGGTTAGTGAGAAAAAGAGGAGGCTAAGAGGAGGCCTCATTGCTGTCTACAACTACCTGAGAAGACCTTGTGGAGAGGCTGCTGCTGGTCTCTTCTCACAGGTAATTAGTGATAGAACAAGAGGGAATGGCCTCAAGCTGTGACTGTGTAGGTTTGGACTGGACATCAGGAAGAATTTTTTGCCATCAAGAGTGGTCAGGGATTGGAATGTGCTGCCCAGGGAGGTAGTGGAGTCCCCAAGCCTGGCTGTGTTTCAGGGTGGTTTGGATGTGGTGCTTGGGAGTGTGGTTTAAGGGTGACCCTTGTAGAGTAGGGTTCATGGTTGGACTTGGTGATCCTGAGGGTCTGTTCCAACCTGAATGTTTCTGTGATTCTGGGATGTTGCGGTGTGCTGCCCACAATCCAGGCTTCTTCTCAGCAGGTCTGATGTTGGACTTGGTGAGCCTCTGCCAGCACTGATGTAAAGAGCACATCTGGGGAAGTCCCTTGTTTCTGCCTGCTGTTCTTTTCATCACTCTTGTGTCCTGTGTCACTGTCATTTGGGGCATTAGTGATGCTAGCCTTGAGCCATAGTGCTTTGAGGGCAAGGTTGCAGGAAGCTTTCTTGGCCACATTTGCTTTTCTAGAGAATTGTTTCCTGGCTGGAGGTGTATTCCCCACTCTGAACTTGAACCACTGAAAGGCTCTTTTCTTTCAGAGAAATTTCAGCTAAGTTTTAGGACTTGGTTTTAATGAAAAGAATTTGTGATACTCAGGGGTTACTTTTTACCTCAAAACAGGGAACAAATGATGAAATTATGAGGGGATTGCCTGCCAATCAGAACTGCTGCTCTTAGCACACCATTTCTCACTTGTTACCCTGTCTGCCCCAGGGTAACACTGTAGTTTGCTAAATTAGCTAGTACTAGCTAGACACTTAAATGTCATTAGAAACTCCTGAGCTGAAATCTTTGTTACAAAGTTGAAAGCAGAAACCCATTATCTGATAGAAAGAAGCAGAAAAGAATGCTTGCAATCATTCCAGAATGGGTCATCTGAATTAAAGTTCCACAAAGAAACCTGAAGGTAAGGGATGCAATTAATTCAGTCAGCCAACTGTAAATCAGCTCTCTAATGTTGCCATGTAGTTAACCTAGGCTTATAATTAAGGCTTGTCCTTAGTTATCAGAACCTGAGGAGATAAAAACAAGTGTGCTTGTTTCTTTCCTTTTCAACTTTGTAAGATCATGTTAGATTTTTTTGTCTTCAGTTCATCACTTCATGGCAGGGATGGGGAGCTCAGTGAGCTGGAAGCTTAGGGTGCTGAAAATACATGGGAGCAAAGTGCCTGGTCTTGATTTTAGAGAATCAGAGAATCATGGAATGGGCTGGGCTGGAAGGGACCTCCAAAGCTCATCCAGACTGACCTCCCCACAGTCAGGAGGGACATCACCAACTAGATCAGGTTACCCAGAGCCTTGTCCAGCCTTACCTTCAATATCTACAGGCAAGGAGCCTCAACCACCTCCCTGGGCAGCCTCTTCAAGTGTTCCACCATCCTCATAGTAAAGAACTTGTTCCTCACATTCAATCTAAATCTGCTCTGCTCTAGTTTGAAGCCATTGTCCCTGGTCCTGTCCCTGCAGGCCTTTGCAAACAGTCTCTCTGCAGTCTTCCTGTAGCCCCCTTCAGGTCCTGGCAGGCTGCTCTTAGGTCTCCCTGGAGCCTCCTTTTCTCCAGGCTGAACACCCCCAGCTCCCTCAGCCTGTCCTCATAGCAGAGCTGCTCCAACCCCCTGAGCATTTTCATGGCCCCCATTTGGACCTGCTCCATCCTTCCTATACTGAGGGCTCCAGACCTGTACAGAGTACTCCAGGTGAGGTCTCAGCAGAGCAAAGTAAAGTGGTAGAATCACCTCCCTGGATCTGCTGGCAATGGATCTTTTTCTGCAGCATTTGTGCTCTGAAAGCCTTCCTTCAGCTTTTGCTATATCAGCTTGAGATCAGAATGCTGGACTCGGTGTTTTAATGGCCCTTCTGGCCCTACTGTTCACTTGATTTCAAACTGCTCCTCTCTTGCCATCAGCCTGCTGCCTTTCTCCTCCAGTCTCATAGTTTCCTCCTATGCAGCATCTCTTCATCTTATTGATGGCACTCAGGTCACCCTCAGCAGCATATGTGAACACTCCAGCCTGGGACATGGATAGCCCCAGGACACCAGGGAATCCTCCAGATTGCTCACTATCCATACCATGAACCCACAACTAATTTCCCACGATCTGTTCTGCTTCATTAGGCTGCTTATTGAATTTTGCTGGTGGTATTGTCTTTGATACTCTTGGGTCCAGTATCAGTTGTCATGGCAATTACTGTCAGATGGTTGGAACTTGGAGGCTCAGAGGAGCTGGTGGCCAGAAGAAGTAGCAGTTTGAAGAAGCATAAAATATCAGTTACTAATACTGCTCAGTGACCAAAATTGTCAATCCCCTGGTCTGGGGGAGCTGAATGTAATTGTAGACCCCTTCTAACAAGATGCCATTGGGTGATGAATGAAGGCACCAACCCTGTTGCCATATAGTAAGGGGATTCCAGAAATGCAGAGGGCAGGGAATCTCAGAAGTCCTCCCAGAAGTCCTTCATTGCTGCATTGTAGAATCCCCAGCATGAGAGAGTCTCAGAGAGTCCTTAACAGCAGAAGTCCTGGAAGTCCTTAACAGATAAAGCAGCAAACAGCAGTCCTGAGCATATCCCTAGCAGCATTCCTGCACCAAAGCCCTGACCAGAAGTAGCTAACTAACAGAAGCAGAACTCCCTGGCAGCCCTAAAACCCCCCAAGCAATTCCTAACCTAAGTCCCTAACCCAAGTGTCTATTGCTCAGAGTGGCTGTTTCTATACTTTCTGTTATCAGTTCCTGCCCCAGTAAAACCCAAACACATCTATAAGATAAAATCTATTCCCAATGAGAGGTGCCAGCACGCCAAGGAGGTGGCAGAGAGGGAAGAAAGAGACAATTGGCTTTACAAGAAGGCCAAGGGCATCCTGGCCTGCATTAGGAATAGTGTGGCCAGCAAGAGCAGGGAAGTCATTGTGCCCCTGTACTCTGCATTGGTTAGGCCACACCTTGAGTACTGTGTCCAGTTCTGGGCCCCTCAGTTTAGGAAGGACATTGAGACTCTTGAACATGTCCAGAGAAGGGCAACAAGGCTGGGGAGAGGCCTTGAGCACAGCCCTGTGAGGAGAGGCTAAGGGAGCTGGGGTTGCTTAGCCTGGAGAAGAGGAGGCTCAGGGGAGACCTTCTTGCTGTCTACAACTACCTGAAAGGTGGTTGTAGCCAGGTGGGGGTTGGTCTCTTCTCCCAGGCAACCAGCACCAGAACAAGAGGACACAGTCTCAAGCTGTGCCAGGGAAGGTTTAGGCTGGAGGTGAGGAGAAAGTTCTTCACAGAGAGAGTCATTCGTCATTGGAATGCGCTGCCCAGGGAGGTGGTGGAGTCACCATCCCTGGAGGTGTTCAAGAGGGGATTGGACGTGGCACTTGTTGCCATGGTCTAGTCATGAGGTCTGTGGTGACAGGTTGGATTTGATGACCTTTGAGGTCTCTTCCAACCTCGGTGATACTGTGATACAATAACTCTGCAGCCAGACTGATAAGGGTGCAGGATGGATGGGCAGCAATCCACTATTGCTTGTGGGCACCCCCTGGGCTGGGCACTCTGGATACTGGAGGGCTCATCCCTGTGGCTTCTTCTTTTGGAGGCATGCAGCAGAAAGAGCCACAAGCACCTGCTCTGGAAAACAGCCAAGGTTTGTGCCTCAGGTTGGGTCACGTTCTAAAAACGCCTCAGCGAGGGACGTGCCAATATTGATCTTCTGCTGGAGACCATTTCTCAATGCTTTGCTCTTTTGTAACGAATCCCTCTCAAGGAAGAACAAAAAAATGAGCTAAAAAAGCTCATTCCAGCAGGGTCTCAGGGGAATGGAAGCAGGTTTCTTGTCACACTCGAGCTGACAGTTTTCTGACTGGTGGCATTTTGGGGAGTTTGACAGAGGATGCAAGGCTCCTGATGCTGGTTTATTTCAACGTGACGTGTTGGATATGATCATAAAGTGCGAATTTTTCTTCTGTAGCTCTCCTGGGCTCAGGGTTGTTTAGGACAAAATTCTGGATAAAGTGATGGCTGAAGTCACAAAATCACAGAATCACAGAATCAACCAGGTTGGAAGAGACCTCCAAGATCAAGTCCAACTGGTCACCCAACCCTCTCTAATCAACTAGACCATGGCACTAAGTGCCTCATCCAGCCTCTTCTTAAACACCTCCAGGATGGTGCCAACCCATGGCCTTCAGCACCACATCTCAGCCTCTTTGAAACACCTCCAGGGATGGGGATTCAACCACCTCCCTGGGCAGCCTGTTCCAGGCTTCAAGAACCCTTTCAGTGAAGAAGTTTCTTCTAATGTCCAACCTGAACCTCCCCTGGGGCAACTTGAGGCTATTTCCTCTGTTCCTATTGCTTGTTACTAGAGAGAAGAGACCAAGCCCCACCTCTCTTCAGCTTCCCTCACACGGTGAGAAGCAAAGTGGGGGAGATGTGACTGGAAGACTAAAGGCTGAGGAGAGCTTCCTTTCCAAGGGGGATTATAGGGAATCACAGAATTAACCAGGTTGGAAAAGACCTTCGAGACCATCAAGTCCAACCTATCACCCAACACCATCTAATCAACTAAACCATGGCACCAAGTGCCTCATCCAGGCTGGTTGTAAACACCTCCAGGGATGGTGACTCCGCAACTTCCCTGGGCAGCCCTGGGGCTGTTCAGTCTGGAGAAGAGAAGGATGAGAGGAGATCTCATCAATGACTTGACCCCCAGCTGAGGGCTGGGGGTCAAGTGGAGGGGGCCAGTGAACAGTAGTAAGACAAGGAACAACAGGTCCAAACTTGAACAGAGACAGTTTCAGCTGAACATGAGGAGAAACTTCTTTAGAGTGAGGGTGCCAGAGCCCTGGAGCAGGCTGCCCAGAGAGGTTGTGGAGCCTCCTTCTCTGGAGACTTTCCAACCCCACCTGGATGCATTCCTGTGTAGTCTTCCCTGGGAGATGCTGCTCTGGCAGAGGGGTTGGACTGGATGATCTATGGAGGTCCCTTCCAACCTCTGATGTTCTGTGCACAGTGATACTGTGATACATTCCTTTGTGAACACAAAGCTAAAGGAAAGAAAGTGCTCTCCAGTATCACTTTGACCTGGACAGGCTAGAGAATTGGGCAGAGCAGAACCTCAACAGGGGCAGGTGTCAAGTCAAACACCTAGGGAGGAATAACCTCCCAGGTTAGAATCTGACCTGCTGGGAATCCTAATGGACAACAGTTTCACCATGAGCCAGTAATGTGTTTTCATGGCCAAGGCAGCCTATGGTATCCTGGGCTGCCTGAAGAAGACTGTGTCCAGCAGATCAAGGGAGGTTCCCCTCCCCCTCTACTCTACCCTAGTGAGGCCATATCTGGAGTACTGTGTCTAGTTCTGGACTTCCTAGTTCAAGGAGACAGGAACTACTGGAGAGTGTCCAGTGGAGGGCTACAAAGATGATCAGGGAACGAAAGCATCTCTCTTACAAGGAGAGGCTGAGAGACCTGGGACTCCTTAGCCTGGAGCAGGGAATATTGAGAAGGAATCTTATCAATGCTTATCAATATTTAAAGGGCAGGTGTCAAATGGATGGAGCCAGATTCTTTTCAGTGGTGCCCAGCTATAGGACAAGAGGCAACAGGCACAAAGTAGTGCACAGAACATTCCACCTGAATATGAGGAGAAACTTCTTTCCTTTGGGGGTTATGAAGCACTGGAACAGGCTGCCCAGAGAGGCCTTCTTTCAAGCCCCACCTGGAATGAATATAAGGAGAAACTTCTTTGGATCCTTTTCTCTCCTTGTATTCTCTTTGTTTTTCCTCAGAGCAGCACTGGCCAGGTCTTTTCCTTCCCTTGGTCTTTTCCTTCCCTCGAGCCAGTTGTTGCTCAGATAGAATAGAATAGAATAAACCAGGTTGGAAGAAACCTTCAAGATCATCGTGTCCAAGATCTTCTACACAGTTTTTTAGGGTTGTGTCCAGGTGGTGAATATGCATATTCCAGAGAGTATCAATAGCAGTGGCCTCTGCCCATTATTTCCAGGGCAGTCTGGTGAGCAATCTTTATCCTTTGCATCATCCTCCCTTTCCAGGGTAGCTGGTGGGAAGAGATGATCTTGTCTGTGCACATCCCAGAGACTCTTTATCCAGTGGCATCTGCCCAATACACATCAGCTGTTGTCTGGGTGAGGAGCAAAGGTAATTTTATCTTTGTTGAGTCACATCAAGAGAGAAAAGCTTTAGTCTCTCACCATACCCTAAATTGCTTCTAAGGTGGTCATTGGGCAGCAATCCCTCTCATATTTTGGCTAGGATGAGGTTGGCAGCTGGGCAAGCCAGATGCCCCATACCAGGTTTCCCAGGCAGGCCCATGGAAGGGGAGCACCAAGGAGCATTAGCAGAGGAAGGAGACAGGCAGGAGCAGTGAGATGGAGGGGTTGATGTCCTTGAACCACCATATGTCCCCCCTTCCCACGGGGGGAACCCCAGTGAGGCATGCCCAAACCCATCAGTGTTGTGGTGGGGTGCTTCTTTTACATCCAGGATCTTCCACTTGTCTGCTGGAAGCCACCAGTGACAAAGCTACAGGCAATTTGCTTTATTGCTGTTATATGACCAGAAGAATCAAAGGGTTCTGCTGGGTCACCGAATCCATTACCCTGCTTTGATAGTCAGGCACACAGTGTGAGTCCTTTCATAGCCTCATCAAGTGCCATCTCAAACCCATCCTGGGGCATTTCTGTTCACTTGAGTGTTTTCCCTTGGGAGGTCTGTTGTTCTTCTGATGTTTTCCCTGCTGAGAAGCTCTTCCTCCTTTGTGTTCCTCCCAGGACATTCTTTACAGTTCAGAATTTCTTCACAGACAGGGTGTAACTGTTTGCTGTTGTTAACATTAGCTTTACCCTCATGTTGCTCTTCTCTGTCACTGTCTCTGCCTACACTCACTCGTGGCTCTCCTCTTTCTCACACATGTCACAAAGGCATTCTCCTGAGATAAGGTCCCTGTTCCTCCTTGTGTCTCTTATCCACACCAGTTCTGGTTTCTTAAAGGTGAGTACTTGTGGAGGGTGTGTTGAATGAGGTCACCCCTGCTCCTTCCACAATCTGAATCAGAAATACCTTGCTCAGTGTCTTCTGGCACAGCATTTCCCTGCTTTCCAGCTTCATCATGCTGGTTGTTAGTCACTATTACAGACTGAGGGAGTTGGGGCTGTTCAGTCTGAAGAAGAGAAGGCTCTGAGGAGACCTTCTTGTGGCCTTCCAGTATCTGAAGGGGGCCCCAAGAAAGCTGGGGAGGGACTTTTGAGGGTGTCAGGGAATTTCTTCCTATCATCCAATCTGAATCTACCCATTTCTAGTTTTGCTCCATTCCCCCCAGTCCTATCACTCCCCGACATCCTCAAAAGTCCCTCCCCAGCTTTCTTGGAGCCCCCTTCAGATACTGGAAGGCCACAAGAAGGTCTCCTCAGAGCCTTCTCTTCTCCAGACTGAACAGCCCCAACTCTCTCAGTCTGTCCTCATAGGAGAGGTGCCCCAGCCCTCTGCTCATCCTCATGGCCCTTCTCTGGACACCTTCCAGCACCTCCAGATCCTTCTCCAGAACTGGACACAGTACTTTGGGTAGGGTCTCACCAGAGTGGAGCACAGGGGGAGAATCACCTCCCTTGCCCTGCTGGCTGTGCTTTTCTTGATGCAGCCAGAATGTATTGCTGCACAACACCACCAACAACAAAAAGCCAAGCCTTTATTTGGTTACTAATGTTTCTTGAAGAGAACGAGCTCAATTCCATTCACTTTTCTCACACCTACGCTCTTTCAGCATAAAGAGAATGGAAGCACAGAGGAAAATGCCCTTGTTGGAAACTAAACCTTGCAGTTCTTCCAAGGGAGTCTCTGATTCTTTACAAACCTGGAGAATAATAAATGCAGCTTGCCTCAGAGGTGCAGCTGCTAATAACAACACAACATTTGGTCTCTGATTATTCATTGTAGTAGGACAATCTCAGGAACCTTGAGTTTTTCTGTAGTGCTGTTGAGATTGACTACACTTCATTGCAAAGAAAAAGAAAAGAAGAAAACCAGAACAGTCTTGGTAAAAGTAGAGCAAAGTCTATTTTTCTCTTTTTCTTCTAGTCAAGAGGCAGTATTTGTGACTGCCAGCAAGAGCCTGGTTTCAAGTAGGAGCTGTGAGCTGAAAAACATCAAGTGCTTCAGTGTTCCTCATCTGGGCCCTGAACCTTTTATCAGAACAGGGCTTGCTTTTGAGTGTCCAGCAGAAGCCAGGCTACAGTGTGTTTGCAATGGACTGGAATTTCATTATGAGTGGTTTGCACTGGAGCTACTGTTAGCTCTGCTTGCCAGATGCATTCGTTATGCTGTCTGGTGGATTTTTGCATGTAAAATAACATGTAACATACTCTTGTTATTTGACAGTACAGGCTGGGAGGTGACCTGCTGGAGAGCAGAGCTGGGAGTCCTGGTGGACAACAAGTTCTGCATGGGTCAGCAATGTGCCCTGAGGGCCAAGAAGGCCAATGGGACCCTGGGGTGCATTCAGAGGAGTGTGTCCAGCTGAGCCAGGGAGGTCTCCTCCCCCTCTACTCTGCCCTGCTGAGACCTCACCTGGAATATTACATCCAATTTTGGGCTTCCCAATTCAAGAGGGACAGGGATCTGCTGGAGAGAGTCCAGTGGAGGGCTATGGGAATTCTGAAGGGACTGCAGCACTGCCTGGAGAGGCTGAGAGCCCTGGGGCTGTTCAGTCTGGAGAGGAGAAGACTGAGAGGGGATCTGATCAATGTCTATAAATATCTGAGGGCTGGGGGTCAAGGGGGAGGGGACAGGCTCTGCTCAGTTGCACAATGAACAATGGAGACAAACTTGAACATAGAAGACTTCACCTCAACATGAGGAGAAATTTCTTTACCAAAAGGGTGACAGAACGCTGGAGCAGGCTGCCCAGAGAGGTTGTGGAGTCTCCTTCTCTGGAGACTTTCCAGACCCATGCAGATGTATTCCTGGCAGGGGGGTTGGACTTGATGATTTCTGGAGGTCCCTTCGAACCCCTAACATCCTGTGAGCCTGTGAACCTGTGACAGGGGTGGACCATTGGAAGGTAATAAATGGAGTCAACCAGAGACACTTTCCTCCCTAAGCACTTTCTTTGGCTCAACAGCTGCCTGTTTTGATTCCAGTAACTGGAAGTTTTCAATGCAGGTATGCTGCTCCCTCTGTGTAGGAGAGATTTGGTCTTTGGTCATTGAAGCATAGTTCATTTTTGGCTAGTAGGAGTGAAAATAATTGCAATGTCAGTTCTGTACCGGAATTACTTGTGATAGATACACCTCTGGATTAGGCAGTCTGCACTCTGAAATAATGAGAAACGTCAGGTTTTGGTTAAAAAAATGAGCAGGAAGATATCTCTGCAGGTTATTATCACTTTGAGGGATTGTGGTTCCTCTCCATTATTCCCTCCACTATTGCTGAATTGTCCAATTTAAGTGAGTAACAACACATTCTTCCTAGAAACTCTTGGTGGGAGCCAAGGAAATAAAGTATAACAGAGGCATTTGATTTGATAGGGGCTGAAAAAGTACAGTTATCTTTATTCTTCCTCAAACCCCACCCCCAAATTAGGTATAAAAACTCATTTGATTATTGACAGGTTCTCTTTGGTCATGAATTCTACCAGGATGCTTGTGGGCAACTTTAGTACAATTTAGACAATTCAGACAATGGAAAAGGCTAAGCCACAAAATAGCTTCACCCCACTTGTAACATCAGAGGCAAGGCAGGAACCTTAGGGAAAGCTGCCGACAGCGCCAGGCTCTACTCACAGGGACAGAGAAGGAATTTGGTGTCGGACCCTAGTGCCTCTCGTAGGTGGCAGGCTGCAGAACTGCAGGGTTTATAATCTAGTTTGTGGGTAATGCAGCACGATCCAAAGGAACAGGACCTGCCAGAATCAAAGTGTGTGTAGACACGAGTGCTACGAGGGAAAATCGTGAGCAGCAGCACTGCAAGAGAGCCGCAGGTTTCACGGCAGGCAGGGTCACCCCACAGCAGGCAGGGTCGCCCCACGGCAGACAGGGTCACCCCACATCAGGCAGGGTCACTCCATGGCAGACAGGGTCGCTCCACGGCAGGCAGGGTCACCCCACGGCAGGCAGGGTCGCTCCACGGCAGGCAGGGTCACCCCACATCAGGCAGGGTCACCCCATGGCAGGCAGGGTCACTCCACGGCAGGCAGGGTCACCCCACATCAGGCAGGGTCACCCCACGGCAGGCAGGGTCACCCCACGGCAGGCAGGGTCACTCCACGGCAGACAGGGTCACCCCACGGCAGGCAGGGTCACCCCACGGCAGGCAGGGTCGCTCCACGGCAGGCAGGGTCACCCCACGGCAGGCAGGGTCGCTCCACGGCAGGCAGGGTCACCCCACGGCAGACAGGGTCACCCCACGGCAGGCAGGGTCACTCCACGGCAGGCAGGGTCGCTCCACGGCAGGCAGGGTCGCCCCACGGCAGGCAGGGTCACTCCACGGCAGGCAGGGTCGCTCCACGGCAGACAGGGTCGCCCCACGGCAGACAGGGTCGCTCCACGGCAGACAGGGTCACCCCACGGCAGGCAGGGTCACCCCACGGCAGGCAGGGTCACCCCACGGCAGACAGGGTCGCTCCACGGCAGACAGGGTCACCCCACATCAGGCAGGGTCGCTCCACAGCAGGCAGGGTCGCCCCACGGCAGGCAGGGTCACCCCACGGCAGACAGGGTCGCCCCACGGCAGGCAGGGTCGCTCCACGGCAGGCAGGGTCGCTCCACGGCAGACAGGGTCACCCCACGGCAGACAGGGTCGCTCCACGGCAGACAGGGTCGCCCCACGGCAGGCAGGGTCGCTCCACAGCAGGCAGGGTCGCTCCACGGCAGACAGGGTCACCCCACGGCAGACAGGGTCGCTCCACGGCAGACAGGGTCGCCCCACGGCAGGCAGGGTCGCTCCACAGCAGGCAGGGTCGCTCCACGGCAGACAGGGTCACCCCACGGCAGACAGGGTCGCTCCACGGCAGACAGGGTCGCCCCACGGCAGGCAGGGTCGCTCCACGGCAGACAGGGTCACCCCACGGCAGGCAGGGTCGCCCCACGGCAGGCAGGGTCGCTCCACGGCAGGCAGGGTCGCTCCACGGCAGACAGGGTTGCTCCACGGCAGACAGAGAGTCCAAGGGAGGGCTGCAAGGATGCTGAAGGGACTGCAGCACTGCCTGGGGAGGAGAGGCTGAGAGTCTTGGGGCTGTTTAGTCTGGAGAGGAGAAGACTGAGAGTGGCTTCAATAAATGTTTACGAGTATCTGAGGGCTGGGTGCCAAGAGGGAGGGGACAGGCTCTGCTCAGTTGCCCCCTGGGACAGGACAAGGAGCTGCCAGCTCCCTCAGCCTATCCTTGTAGCATGAGGTGCTCCAACCCCCTGATCATTTTCATGGCCCTCCTCTGGACCTTATCCATCAGGTCTGTGTTGTTCTGTGTTGAGGGCTCCAGACCTGCACACAGCACTCCAGGTGAGGTCTCAGCAGAGCAGAGCAAAGTGGCAGAATCACCTCTCTGGCTCTGCTGGCAATGCTGCTTTGGATGCAGCCCAGGATGCCAGTGACCTTCTTGGCCCCCTAGGCACACTGCTGGCTCATGTTCAGGCAGCTGTCAATCAGCACCCCCAGGTCCCTCTCTCTTTGGCTGCTCTCCAGCCACTGTGTCCCCAGCCTGTAGCTCTGCATGGGGTTGCCATGGCCAAAGTGCAGCACCTGGCACTTGGACTTGTTGAATCCCATCCTGTTGGACTCTGCCCATCTGTCCAGTCAGTCGAAGTCCCTCTGCAGAGCCCTTCCATCCTCTAACTGACCAACATCTGCTCCCAACTTGGTGTCATCTGCAAATTTGCTGATGACTGACTCAATCCCCTCATCCAGATCAACAGTGAAGATATTAGAGAGGATGGGGCCCAGCACTGATCCCTGGGGGACACCACTGGTGCCTGGCTGCCAGCTGGATGTGGCACCATTCACCACCACTCTCTGGGCTCAGCCTCCAGCCAGTTCCTAACCCAGCACAGAGTGTTGCTGTCCAAGCCAGGGGCTGACAGCTTAGACAGCAGTTTGCTGTGGGGGACAGTGTCAAAGGCCTTGCTGAAGTCCAGGTAGACCACATCCACAGCCTGCCCCACATCCACCAGGCACTCACCTGATCATAGAAGGAGATCAGGTTGGAGAGGCAGGACCTGCCACAGGACTTTGTGTCCATCTTTTATGATTTATGTAAACACATTTTGGAGTAGCTGGACTGCACTGGCGTGATGAGGTGAACATGAAATGCTTTCCACCACCCTAAATACTCTGCATTATCCTTTTGTTGTTACTCTTCGCAGGTAGTGGGGCTCATTTAGAATCACAGAATTGTTAGGGTTGGGAGGGACCTCAAGGATCATGTAGCTGGAAGGTGAAGATGGGGTGAGGAAGCCTTTGCTCTCTAAATGTGTGGGACCTCAGTAGCCTTGAGGACAAAACACTCTGGGGATCAGGTATCACAAGGCCTTAAGGACCTCTGTCCCAATCCCAAAAAAGGACTTGGTGGTGGTAAGGAAGCCGAGGCAGCAAGGTGCAGAGGGGCTTTTGTCATGGGTTTTGTCAGGCAGGGTGTAAAAAGGGCCTTTGGAAAACTACTGTGCTGGGTGCTTCAGTTGCCACATAGCCTGCCTGGGCTGCACCATGCACCAGAGCCCCAAAGCTCTGCTTCATGGAAACCAGGCACACAGGGACCTGGAGCACACATCCAGCTGTCCTGCTCCTGCAAGCACCACAGAGCCTCTGCCCAGCCCAGGCAGTGAAATAACACTGCTGCAGCTTGTCCTGGCAGGAGCACAGCTATGCAGTGCATGGAAACCCAGGCACAGGCAGCAGATTTGCTTAACTAATCATAGAATTGTCAGGGCTGGAAGGGACCTCAAGGATCATCCAGTTCCAACCCCCCTGCCATGGCCAGGGACACCTCACACTGCAGCAGGTTGCTCACAGCCACATCCAGCCTGGCTGCAAAAACCTCCAGGGATGAGGCTGCCACCACCTCCCTGGGCAACCTGTGCCAGTCTCTCACCACCCTCATGCTGAATTTCTGACTATTTAACAAAATAGGCTTTCATTCATTCCCTGTCCTTTTCCTTCTACTTCATTTAATGATCCGTGTCAGCAAGTAGATCCCAGTTTAGAACAAAGCAAAATAAAAATGGTTTTCTTGGTTGTATCAAATTTATTTTACAGCATAAGAACTACTGGTTTGATTCTTAGCTGCAGCAGCAGATGTTGCACTGCTACTTGGGTAGAGCTGTGGCAGCTGAGACCCTGAGAGAGGAGCTGAAGGTGCAGGTGAGCAGGTTTGGGTGCTTCTGCACTATCAAGAAAGAAGCCAGGAAATTTCCCCCTGTGTGCTTTCCCCCATGCTGCCCTGACTGGGGCAGCTCTGCAGATCAAAGAAAACCTTGCCCTTAACAGAGGAACAGGAGCCAGAGATAGAATAGGCTTGTTAGACCACTCACTTAATTTCCCTCACAAAGCAGATCCATCCTCTGCGTTCCCTGGTGCTTCGTCTGTCCTCTACCTTTCCCTATGCTGTACTGGATATTTTTTTTAAGTGGAATTAATTAAGCCTTTTTCCTAGTCAGTGACATAAGAAAAAGCTCTCTCTCCTGTGGAGCTCCTGTCTTGCTGGCTAGAGGAGATATTATATTTTTGATTTACCCAAGTTTCAGTGCTTTGTGCTCTGTAATGGTAGTCTCTTGGGCAACTGCTACCTGATTTATATGCTGCATCAAGAGAAACATAGGCAGCAGGTCAAGGGAGGAGTTTCTCACCCTCTACTCCACTCTGGTGGGACCCCACCTGGAGTACTGTGTCCAGTTCTACAGCCCCTATTGCAGGAAGGATCTGGAGGTGCTGGAAGGTGCCCAGAGAAGGGCCACAAGAATGAGCAGAGGGCTGGAGCTGCTCTGCTATGGAGACAGCCTGAGGGAGTTGGGGCTGTTCAGTCTGGAGAAGAGAAGGCTCTGAGAAGACCTTCTTGTGGCCTTCTAGGATCTGAAGGGGGCTACAAGAAAGCTGGGGAGGGATTTTTGAGGGTGTCAGGGAGTGATAGGACTGGGGGGAATGGAGCAAAACTAGAAATGGGTAGATTGAGATTGGATGTTAGGAAGAAGTTGTTCCCCATGAGGGTGGTGAGAGACTGGCACAGGTTGCCCAGGGAGGTGGTGGCAGCCTCATCCCTGGAGGTTTTTGCAGCCAGGCTGGATGTGGCTGTGAGCAACCTGCTGTAGTGTGAGGTGTCCCTGGCCATGGCAGGGGGGTTGGAACTGGCTGATCCTTGAGGTCCCTTCCAACCCTGACAATTCTGTGATTCTCTGATTCTGTATTAGATGAGCACTCTCCATTTGTATGGTGCCCATCACTGCGGTGTTTGAGCATGTTGTGGTTTAAGCTTTCCCAATGTCCAAAAGCCCAGATGGAACAGATTCAGATTGCCTCTCCTCTCCCTTTTTTGCCAGTAGGGGAAAGCAAATAAGGCATGAGAAAAGAGAGGTAAAATCATGAAAGAAGCAGGCTTGAATTGATATAGAAGTTAAAAGTTAAGTTTAACAAACTATAAAAGGTATTTGAGTAAAAGAAAAGTTACAAAGGGCTAGGGAGGTTCTTCTCCCTATCTACTCTGCCCTGCTGAGAGCACACCTGCAATCCTGTGTCCAGTTCTGGGCTCCCCAGTTCAAGAGAGACAGAGACCTGCTGGAGAGAGTGCAAGAGAGAGCCAGGAGGATGCTTAGGGGACTTGAGCATCTCCCCTGTGAAGAGAGACTGAGAGCCCTGGGGCTGTTTAGTCAGGAGAAGAGAAGGCTGAGAGGGATCTGATCAATGTCTATCAATAACTGAGGGCTGGGGGTCAAGTGGAGAGGGCCAAGCTCTTTTGGGTGGTGCACAGTAATCACACAAGGAACAATGTAGACAGACTTGAACAGAGAAGGTTTCAGCTCAACACGAGGAGAAACTTCTTTAGAGTGAGGGTGCCAGAGCCCTGGAGCAGGCTGCCCAGAGAGGTTGTGGAGTCTCCTTCTCTGGAGACTTTCCAACCCCCCTGGATGAATTCCTGTGCAGACTGCCCTGGGTGATGCTGCTCTGGCAAAGGGCTTGGACTGGATGATATCTGGAGGTTCCTTCCAACCTCTAATGTACTGTGATGCTGTGATAAGGAAAAAGGGTAAATAAAAAAATACACAAAACCAGGCCCAGCTGGCAAAGGATTCTCTGCATGCAAAGGTGGATTCTCTGTAGGTGCAGTCCTTAGGAGCTGGGATGCAGCATGGAGCAGGCCCCACCACATGCTTGCAGCAACAGCAGGGAGCAGCAGGAGCAGCCTCTGGGGCAGGGAGGAGCAGGAGCAAGCAAGAGAGCCAGGAAATGGCTCCCCTTAAAGAGGCTTGGGTGGGCAGGACGGGGAAGTGGAATAGGCTTTGACTCAGGGACCCCTCCCCCTGGGAGAGGGGACCAAGTCTCTCTGCCCACCTGGGTCAGGTTTCTTTGTCCATCTGGGGGCTAGGTTCTTATCAGCCCACCCCCTCCAGGGCTGGGTGTAAGATGTCACAGAACACCAAAGGGACAGCTTTCTTTTCCCTTCCTGTGTGCACAGCAGCTTGACAGGATTTGTGATTCTCAGTGGTGTTGTCAGTATTCCTTCCTCTGGGTGTGGATGTGTTTGTTCAAAGGAAGTGCAGCATTTTGCAGACCTTGCTGGTTTTAGCCTACCTCAGCATTTTCTGGTGTGAAATAAGCCAGGCCATTCCAGCACTTCCCAGATTCACAGCTTTTTTTCACCAGCCAGCAAGGAACCAACCCATGCAAAAGCAACTGGGTGCTGTGGCTGCAAACCCAGCCCTTCCTCAGCTGAAGGTGGTGCAAAGTGCCCAGCAAGGGCTTCCAAATGTTTTGTAGCCCAAAACTGCTCCTTGGTCTGGTCTCCAGAAATGGAGAGCAGCCTGGCAGAGAGGGACCTGGCAGTGCTGGGTGACAGCAGCTAAACACAAACCAGCAGTGTGCCCAGGGGGCACAGAAAGCCAAGGCCATCTTGGCCTGGATCAGGAGTGGTGTGGCCAGCAGGAGCAGGGATGGAATCCTGCCCTGTGCTCAGCACTGGTGAGGCCTCACCTCCAGCACTGTGTGCAGCTCTGAGCCCTCACTGCAAGAGAGAGCTTGAGGTGCTGGAGCAGGTCCAGAGGAGAGCAACCAGTCTGGGGAAGGGACTGGAGGGAAAGGCTGATGAGGAGAGGCTGAGGGAGCTGGGGGTGTTCAGCCTGGAGGAAGGGAGACTCAGGGGGGACCTTATCACTCTCTACAACTACCTGAAGGGAAGTTGTAGTCAGGCTCCGCTCCCAGGCAACTTGTGACAGGACAAGAGGGCATGGCCTGAAGCTGTGCCAGGGGAGGTTTAGGTTGGATATTAGGAAGCACATCCTCAGAGAAAGGCTGATTAGACATGGTATGTGCTACCCAGGGAGGTAGTGGAGTCCCCAAGCCTGGCTGTGTTTGAAGGTGGTTTGGATGTTGTGCTTGGGGCTATGGTTCAGCGTTGACCCTTGTAGAGTAGGGTTATGGTTGGACTTGGTGACCCTGAGGGTCTTTTCCAACCTGAATGTTTCTGTGATTACATGGTGGCTATCCTTGTCCCTGTGCCTGGAGGATGGCTGCATGGAGGGTTGCTTAACTTTGGGAGGGCTTTGCCTCTGTGGGCACACTTGCACCTCCCCATGCTCATCAGGTCAGCTCCAGCTGAGAAGGGATTTATACTGCCTCACTGAGCACATGTCCGTAGTGCCCTGGCCTCACCTCTCCCTAGCCCTGCCCTCCAGGAGCCACTGTAGCTGGCTGCAGCCCACCATGCCTCTCCTATGAGGACAGACTGAGAGAGATGGAGTTGTTCAGTCTGGAGAAGAGAAGGCTCTGAGGAGACCTAATTGTGGCTTTCCAGTATCTGAAGGGGGCTCCAACAAAGCTGGGGAGGGACTTTTGAGGGTGCCAGGGAGTGATAGGACTGGGGGGAATGGAGCAAAACTAGAAATGGGTAGATTCAGATTGGATGTTAGGAAGAAGTTGTTCCCCATGAGGGTGGTGAGAGACTGGCACAGGTTGCCCAGGGAGGTGGTGGCAGCCTCATCCCTGAAGGTGTTGAAGGCCAACCTGGATGTGGCTGTGAGCAACCTGCTGTAGTGTGAGGTGTCCCTGCCCATGGCAGGGGGGTTGGAACTGGCTGATCCTTGAGGTCCCTTCCCACCCTAACAGTTCTGTGATTCTATGCCTCCCCAGGTGGAGGCACATGGAGCTGAGCCTGTGTTCCTCCCCTTCTCCATGGTTTTGGGGAGATCAGTGCATGTATCCTTACTTTCACAGTTGCACTGCTGCTCAGGCCAGCGCTGCTGCTGCTGCTGCTGCTGCTGCTGTGCAGGGAAGCACATTACAGGCTTGTTCATTTTCAGGAGTAGGAGCTGGTTGTCATTTTAAAGGCTGGCTTCAGATGTTTCAGTTATTTCCTGGGCATTGCAAATATTTGTAGGCATTCATCCATAAAGCTCGCAGCTAGGCTGTTACTTCTTTTTGTCTTGCCTTCAGCCTGTGGGGGGAAGGGTTCCATTGTGGTTTGCTGTTGGCTTTCCTTGATTTGTTTTGTTTTGTGTGTATGGCCTTAACACTTGATTAAATCCAACGTCCTTTGTCCCACCAAAGTTTTTCAGACCCAACAGGATTAGGCCTTTAGTGAGTTATTAGAAAAGCAAAGCCTCAGCCTCAGAGTGAGTTTTCTGCCCTTTTGTTTTGCTGCCAGAACCAATGAACAAAGCCACAAGAGAGAGGCATAATGCTGTCTTATTTAGTGAGTGTCAAATGCAGAGCCTGTGTTATTTGCACTCTATCACAAGCGAAACTGAATGTTTGCTTGACATCTACCTTTATGTACCAGGCCTTATTCTGGTGGCAGAATGCAAATAGAAACCTCCCTGGGAATTAGGAGAGGAACAGTGACTTGCAAATTGGTTGGACTTAGGCAGCAGTGCTTGTCCAAATCCCACTTCCCTTCCCTGACAGTGGCTTTGCACCCAGCTCTCTGCAGCATGCTGTTTGGGTTGAGTAAGAAAGCTTTAATGAATGCAAATTTCAGCTCTTCACCATCCTGATTCACAGTGCATCCTCCTCCTGCTTGCTTGGGCCCTGTAGCTGGCTTTTACATCATCTACCCAGCATCTGCCAGTTCACCAAAAATGGTGTTCCTTCCTGAAGTTCCCTAGCAGGTTGTTTTGCCTGGAATGTCCCTGCCTGTGCCCTTCTCAGCAGGGAAATTGCTTACCTGTAAAGTCAATCTCTTTCCCAAGCTAGGATTAGTCTTCTCTCCTGTGCTTTACTGTCCCAGCCTGCCACCCAGCTGTAGTTCCTCAAGCACATGGAGGCTTGAGGAGGTGAGGAGAAAGTTCTTCCCAGAAAGAGTAATTGGCCATTGGAATGCTATGTTCACCTGTTCTATTCTTTAAGGCAATACTAAGCACAGCAATTTTCAGTTGATGCTTTGGATCTAACTAAAGAAAAAAACAACACAGGCCTGTGGGTTCTATCCTGGTTTTCTGTGGGGAGAAAAGGAGTTGTAAACAGCAGCAGATGTCCCACACCTCTGCCACCCCTGCCTCTCTCATTATCCCAGGGAGAAAGGATGGATGAATGGTGCTTTGTGAAAGGGAAGGTCCTTTAAGCAAGGAACTCATGGGCATCCCTTTTCTGCCTCGTGTTTATAAATATCTGAGGGCTGGATGCCAAGAGGGAGGGGACAGGCTCTGCTCAGTTGTGCCCTGGGATAGGACAAGGGGCAATGGATAGAAACTGCAGCACAGGAGGAGGAACTTCTTCACTGTGAGTGTCCCAGAGCACTGGAACAAGCAGAGTCTCCTTCTCCAAAGACTTTCAAGACCCGTCTGGATGTGTTTCTGTGTGATCTGCGCTGGATTCTATGGCTCTGCTCTGGCAGGGGGGTTGGACTTTGAATATGAGTCAGCAGTGTGCCCAGGTCACCAAGAAGGCCAATGGCATCCTGGCCTGCATCAGCAATGGTGTGGCCAGCAGGGGCAAGGAGGTCATTCTGCCCTGTGCTCAGCACTGGTCAGGCCACACCTTGAGTCCTCTGTCCAGTTCTGGGCTCCTCAATTCAAGAAAGATGTTGAGCTGCTGAAAGGTGTCCAGAGAAGGGCAACAAAGCTGGGGAGGGGTCTGGAGCACACACACAACACCCAGGCTCCAGGAACATTCAGTACTGGCTGTGTTTGACTGTGGAGAGAGTGATGCTAGACGCAGCTTTTCCCATGGATATTTAGGGCTGAGCAGATTTCAATGATTTTTGTCTTGTTTTGTTTTGTTTAGATTAGTTTCTAATCAGTTTAAGAAGGACATTGAGACGCTTGAACAGGTCCAGAGAAGGGCAACAAAGCTGGGGAGGGGTCTGGAGCACAGCCCTGTGAGGAGAGGCTGAGGGAGCTGGGGTTGCTTAGCCTGGAGAAGAGGTGGCTCAGGGGAGACCTTCTTGCTCTCTCCAACTGCCTGAAGGGAGGTTGTAGCCAGGTGGGGGTTGGTCTCTTCTCCCAGGCAAGCAGCACCAGAACAAGAGGACACAGTCTCAAGCTGTGCCAGGGGAAGTTTAAGATGGAGGTGAGGAAGAAATTCTTTCCATACAGAGAGATTGGCCATTGGGATGTGCTGCCCAGGAAGGTGGTGCAGTCACCATCCCTGGAGGTGTTCAGAAAAGGTTTGGATGTGGCACTTGGAGCCATAGTTTAGTTGTCAGAAGGTGTTAGGTATTAGGTAATAGGTTGGACTTGATGATCTCTGAGGTCTTTTCCAACCTTATTGATTCTATGATTTCTGATGGCCACAGCTTCCACTGCTCTCCTAGGCTGGGAAGGGAACAGCCAGAGCCCAAGTGACTGGGGAAAGCTGAGAGCTTTTCACACCTCCTAGCTTTGTAAGGGGACATTTGAAGTTATTTGAAAGGGAGGTGGGTAAGAGGAATCGTGAATGGGGCAGAGAGATGTTAAAGAAACCTGTGTTTACCCTTCTCTTTTTTCCCCAACAGTCAGGTGAGGTATTAAGTTATGCTGTGTTATATTTAAACCAGAAGATTATTGTTGCTAAATCTTTTTGTGATCCAAGCCACCAGGCAAGTGTGTATTTAATGTTGTATTTAATGTGTATTTAATGATGTTAGAAAAAAGTTCTATACAGAAAGAGTGATTGCACATTGGAATGGGCTGCCTGGAGAGGTGGTGGAGTCGCCATCACTGGAGGTTTTTAGGAGAAGACTTGACGGGGTGCTTGGTGCCGTGGGTTAGTTGCTTGGGCGGTGTTGGATTGGTTGATGGGTTGGACGTGATGATCTTGAAGGTCTCTTCCAACCTGGTTTATTCTATGTATTCTATGTATTCTATGTATTAATGTAATGTGGGGTTCTCATCCTTAACATTGTACAGTTTCACTGATTTTTCACTCCCAGGGCTTGCTGGCTGCCTTCCCACTGGGTGTTTACATGGTGCTTGAGATTTTGACAAGCCCTTGAGCCATTTGATCCATGAAGACACAGTCTCTCACCCATCAGCAAACACAGCTATTGGCTGTGAGCTAGGAAGACTCTGCCATAAATAAATCTGCAGGTTTTCCCCCTACTGTCTCCTGCACAAAGGTCTCAGCTGAGAAATGTTGCTTACCTCTAAACCAACTGACCACTGTCCCTAACAATCGTGGACGGTGTCTGCTTCTGCTTTGCCTCTCCCTTGCTGCCCATGGGGGCAGAGATTTCCCCATGCCCCCACATGTCTCTGTAGGCTGATGAGCACACAGCATCTGCATCACAATCCCTTCATCCCTGGGATGCTGCAGATCCCCCTCTACTCTGCCCTGGGGAGACCTCACCTGGAATATTGCATCCAGTTTTGGACTCCCCAGTTCAGGAGGGACAGGGATCTGCTGGAGAGAGTGCAAGGGAGGGCTACAAGGATGCTGAAGGGACTGCAGCACTGCCTGGTGGGGAGAGTCTGAGAGCCCTGGGGCTGTGCAGTCTGGAGAGAAGATTGAGAAGGGATCTGTTCAATGATTATCAATAGCTGAGGGCTGGGGGTCAGGAGGGAGGGGACAGGCTCTGCCCAGTTGGGATAGGACAAGGGGCAATGGATAGAAACTACAGCACAGGAGGCTCCATCTCAACATGAGGAGGAACTTCTTCACTGTGAGGGTCCCAGAGCACTGGGACAGGCTGCCCAGAGAGGTTGTGGAGTCTGCTTCTCTGGAGCCTTTCCAGCCCCATCTGGATGTGTTCCTGTATGACCTGTGTTGGATTCTATGGTCCTGCTCTGGCAGGAGGGTTGGACTCAATGATCTCCAGAGGTCTCTTCCAACCCTTAAGATCCTGTGAGCCTGTGATCCCTGCAGTCCTTGCTGGATGTGCGGCAGTGGGTCACCACCCTACAGGGGTGGGAGCAGTAGGTTCCAGCCACAGGATCCACCAGCAGCATGGGCAGCTTTTCAGCCCGGGCCCTTTTCAGTGTCCCTTCCACACTGGCACAGTGCTTCCAGGTGGTAGCTCTCCATGAGCTCGCTCTTGCTTTCTTGCTGTTCAGCTACTCTTTTCTTCTTCCCATTTCTTCAGCTGGTACCTGTTCCCCATCACCCTTGTGGTGTTTATATGATTTTGGAGAGATGGAACAGGCAGGAGGAAGCAGTGCTCGAACTTCAGGCATATCTTGGGTTGTTTCTCCTGGTTTCATCAGCCCTGCAGCTGCTCACATGTCTCTACCTTAGTGTCTTCCCACTCCCAACAGTTTGATATTTTCTCCTCTGGCTAAAGGGCTTCCTCTTTGTAACTCAGTTTTCACTTCAAACCTCATGGAGGAGAAACAGCATGCCTCTGAGCCTGGGCTGAACAGTGCACCAGGCTTTGAATCTCTCAACAAGCAGCTGGCTGCAGCTCTCAATGTGATCTAATAGGGAGAAACATGCCCAGCAAACTCCTACCACATTCACTTGAAGCAGGAGAGATTTGTACCTACATGCCTGTGCTGAAAGGCTGCATTATGCAGAGTGTGCAAAGCATCAACTGCTAGACATTTTTAGAGCCATTGTTAAACAGACAATTAGCATCGAGGAGGAGACAGTGGGATATTTCTCCTCCTCTCCTCCTCTCTCTCCCATGGTACAGTGTCTTTATTCTCTTTCCTCTAGTTCTCTTTGTCTTACTGGCATCCTGATCTTCTAACCCTCCTTTGTTTCATTTATATTGAAATCAGCTGGCAGCAGACAAAGTTCACGCCGTATATTTAGAGCCTGTGTTTTGTTTTGAGGCCATTAATTATTATTTTCCCTCCATCTTTCCCAGGCAGCTGCTGGTGATTTGTTTTCAGGCTCATTTCAAGAGTGTTTACTGTCACTTGCTCTCAACCCTGGTCTTTTCCTTTCTCTGCCTGTCCCTCAGAACGCTGGCCACACGCTGGCTCTGCTTTGCATTTCTGTATCTGAGTTTGTGTTTTAATATTCATTAGGTATTTGTGCTGACAGCCCATCAATACCTTAAATTAGTATATGGGCAGCTTAACAAGGGTGGTACATGCTTAACTGACTTAGGGCAACATTAAAACAGACAGGCACAACAGATTGGCTCAGCAGGATCTAATAAACTGTACTTAGCCACAGCCCCTCCGAAAAACAGACACAACTGCAAGGCACACTGCTCCCTTGAATAATCAGATAAACAGTAAACATGCTAAGCTAAACGTGTTGGGGGGGGGTTGGGGTTGGGTTTTGTTTTTCCTTCTGATGAGTGTAGCAGTTTGAGCTAGTCCCTAGCTTAGACACTAATTGTGAATAGGAAATTTCCAGAGACTTTTGAGTAAAAGATAAATAAAGTAGGGATTGGACACTGAATGGTAACAAAAGATAGAACCATAGAATTGTAGAATCATAGAATGATCCAGGCTGGAAGGGACCTCCAAAGCTCATCCAGTCCAAGCTCCCTGCAGCCAGCAGGGACATCCCCAACTAGATCAGGTTGCCCAGGGCCTCATCCAGCCTCACCTTCAATATCTCCAGGGAAGGAGCCTCAACCACTTCCCTGAGCAACCTCTTCCAGTGTTCCACCACCCTCATAGTAAAGAATTTGTTCCTAACATCCAATCTCAATCTGCTCTGCTCTAGTTTGAAGCCATTGTCCCTTGTGCTGTCTCTGCAGGCCTTTGCAAACAATCTCTCTGCAGCCTTCCTGTAGCCCCCTTCAGGTCCTGGCAGGCTGCTATTAGGTCTCCCTGGAGCCTTCTCTTCTCCAGGCTGAACACCCCCAGCTCCCTCAGCCTGTACTCATAGCCCAAGCCCCTGATCATTTTCGTGGCCCTCCTCTGGACCATAGGCTAATATCATTCCATTGGAGTACTGAAAACCTTATATCTTGCAGCAGAGTTTTGTTTATTCTCTTTGCTGCTCACTCTTTGCTGCTCTGCTTTGGCTTTGGGGCTCTTCTATCTTCCCTCTGGATTTGGGCTTCTCTATTTTGGATTTCTTCTAAGGTACAAGGGGAACCAAGAGGGAGAAGAGGGAGTGTGTGTGGTTGTATAGCCTTCTGGGGCCCTTTTGTCCCCTGTAGGAGATAGAAGAGCTGAATTAGGGTGCAGGGGGAGCTGTGATGTTACTAAACTGAATATATTTACATATATATATTTATATGTGCGTGTGTGTGTGTGTGTGTGTGTGTGTATGTGTACAGAGTGTATACCTCCCTGGGCAACATGTTCCAGTGTTTCACCACCCTCATAGGGAAGAGTTTCTTTTGTTCATATTTGCAAAATATGAGAGTCTCCTATCTCACAGATTCCAGAACAAATCTCCTGCCTTTCCTCTTGGAGAGAGATCACAGACTCCTATGGGCTGCCCAGGGAGGTGGTGGCAGCCTCATGCCTGGAGGTTTTTGCAGCCAGGCTGGATGTGGCTCCAAGCAACCTGCTGTAGTGTGAGGGGTCCTTGCCCATGTTGGGCAGGGGGGTTGGAACTGGCTGATCTTTGAGGTCCCTTCCAACCCTGACAATTCTGTGATTCTATGTTTAAACATCATTATTAAAATAGTGTTGCTGGGGTTTTTTTAATGTATCTTTTGTTATCACTTTGTGGTGGAGAGTTGTCAGCTTGTTCCTTGTTTAAAATAGCTAAGTTTAAGTTTAACTTTTTCTCTCCATTACTAAAGTGTATAAAGCATCTGAGAAAACTGTCAGTGGATACAGCAGCAGCACCTCCCAGTGTCAGGTGGCTCCTTAGCATCAGGTTTTGTTCCTTTTCCTGAGGAGGGGAAAATCATCAGAAGCAAAATTTCAACCTCTCTTCCTCAGTGATGCAGTGAGCAGTTTGAGGCAGCTCCTCTGATACGGAGGGTGAAAAGTCACTTGTTAGAAATGGCAGGTGATTTCTCATAGCCTTGCCCAGGCTTTCTATTCTGGAGGCCTTTCATGGCATTTACATTTACTTACAGGTTTTTTAAAGGAGGCCAGCAGAGCCTCTTACAGTTAACTCTCTACTCAGACATGTTCCTCTGGGGCTTCTCCCCAGCCTTGCAGTAGCTCTCCTTTCCAAGCCACATCCAGCCCTGCTGATGCCAAAAGCCAGAGCTGGTGGAGGTAAGACACTGCCAATATAGGAGCACAGGATCACAGGATGTCAGAGGTTGGAAGGGACCCAAAGTGATCATCAAGTCCAACCCCCCTGCCAGAGCAGGACCATACAATCTAGCTCACGTCACACAGGAACACATCCAGACAGGCCTTGAAAGTCTTCAGAGAAGGAGGCTCCACAACCTCGCTGGGCAGCCTGTTCCAGGGCTCTGGGACCCTTACAGTGAAGAAGTTCCCCCTTGTGTCGAGGTAGAACCTCCTGCGCTGCAGCTTACATCCATTGCTCCTTGTGCTATCCCAGGGAGCAACTGAGCAGAGCCTGTCCCCTCCCTCCTGACCCCCAGCCCTCAGATATTGATAGACATTTATTAAATCCCCTCTCAGTCTTCTCCTCTCCAGACTAAACAGCCCCAAGACTCTCAGCCTCTCCTCACCAGGAAGTGCTCCAGGCCCCTAACCATCCTCATAGCCCTCCCTTGGACCCTCTCCAGCAGATCCCTGTCCCTCTTGAGCTGGGGAGCCCAGAATTGGATGCAATATTCCAGGTGAGGTCTCAGCAGGGCAGAGTAGAGGGGGAGGAGAACCTCCCTGGATCTGCTGGACACACTCCTCTGAATGCACCCCAGGATCCCATTGGCCTTCTTGGGAGCTGGGGTTGTTTAGCCTGGAGAAGAGGAGGCTCAGGGGAAACCTTCTTGTTCTCTCCAACTCCCTGAAGGGAGGTTGTAGCCAGGTGGGGATTGGTCTCGTCTCCCAGGCAAGCAGCACCAGAACAAGAGGACACAGTCTCAAGCTGTGCCAGGGGAGGTTTAGGCTGGAGGTGAGGAAGAAATTCTTCCAAGAAAGAGAGACTGGCCATTGGAATGTGCTGCCCAGGGAGGTGGTGGAGTCACCATCCCTGGAGGTGTTTAGGAAGAGACTGGATGGGGTGCTTGGTGCCATGGTTTAGTTGATTAGATGGTGTTGGGTGACAGGTTGGACTCAATGATCTCAAAGGTCTTTTTGCAACCTGGTTAATTCTATTCTATTGCTGTCCCATGCAGAACTTGTTGTCCACCAGCAATCCCAGCTCCTTCTCCACAGGTCTGCTCTCCAGTAGATCACCTCCCAACCTGTACTGCTGCAGTTTATTCTTCCTCCCTAGGATGGGAGGCCCCCAGAAAAAAATGCTGGCTTATTGCTAGCTGCTGCTTGCTATTGCACATTTATTGCTTGGTAGAAATTTGCCAGCTGATTGCTGTGCATTTTTACTGATAACAACATTCCCACCTAAGACCATAAAGCTATGCTGGGTTGTTTATGGTTACCACGGCCTTTATGAACCTTAAGGAACATCCTCATATTTTCTCCCTGTCTTTGGGGTAGGTTTTTTCATGTGGCTAGTCTGCAGATTTATAGGCATGCAGCACCTTAAAGTCCAAGCTCTGGGCCTGGCAGTTATTTTGTTTCTCACAAACAGGCTCCCACAGACCATCTTCCATGACAGCTGCACAGCTCTGAGAGTTCTGGTGCTCTGTGTTCATTGGAAGATTCATTTAGTGTCTGCCATGGTATTACAATATCACAGTACATTAGGGGTTGAAAGGGACCTCCAGAGATCACCCAGTCCAACCCCCCTGCCAGAGCAGCATCACCCAGGGCAGTCTGCACAGGAATGCATCCAGGGGAGTTTGGAAAGTCTCCAGAGAAGGAGACTCCACAACCTCTCTGGGCAGCCTGCTCCAGGGCTCTGGCACCCTCACTCTAAAGAAGTTTCTCCTCATGTTGAGCTGAAACCTTCTCTGGTCAAGTTTGTCTCCATTGGTCCTTGGTTTATTGCTGTGCACCACCCAAAAGGGCTTGGCCACCCCACTTGACCCCCAGCCCTCAGCTATTGATAGACATTGATCAGATCCCCTCTCAGCCTTCTCTTCTCCAGACTAAACAGCCCCAGGGCTCTCAGTCTCTCTTCCCAGGGGAGATGCTCAAGTCCCCTAAGCATCCAAATGTAACTCCCTAAGGATAGAAGGGATCAAGAGATGGCTGTTAATTTGTTATTATTTACAAATGCTAGGATCATTGTAGAAACCTGGAAATAAGATGTGTAAGCAGGGAACCTGTTTGCCCCAGAGCTAGGGTGGTGAGGGGTCTGGAGCACAGCCCTGTGAGGAGAGGCTGAGGGAGCTGGGGTTGTTTAGCCTAGAGAAGAGGAGGCTCAGGGGAGACCTTCTTGTTTGGGCTGGATGTGAGGAAGAAATTCTTCCCAGCAAGAGAGATTGGCCTTTGGGATGTGCTGCCCAGGGAGGTGGTGGAGTCACCATCCCTGGAGGTGTTTAGGAAGAGCCTGGATGAGGCACTTGGTGCCATGGTTTAGTTGATTAGATGGTGTTGGCTGATAGGTTGGACTCGATGATCTCAGAGCTCTTTTCCAACCTGGTTAATTCTGTGATTCTGTGAACTAGAGAAGACTGAGAGCTGAGCAAAGCCAGGGTATGTTGTAAATAACTGTGGTTCAGGCTGGCTCCAGGGGTTTGCACATCCATGCAAACAAGGTGGCAATAAATTTTTGGCAGAAAGAGAGTGTAGTTCACAGGAATACTGCTGTGTCTCACAGAGCAGCTGCAACATGTCTTAATCCCTTTTATGGAGCACTTCACCAGTCACCACCTAGGTAGTTTGGTAACTCTCCCATCTCAGCTGTAGTGACACCTACTCTGCAAGCAAACTCATCACTAAATACCTTCAGGACCAGGCATTTGTTGACACGTGTTGCCAGGGGTGTCCCACTGTGGCCTTTTGTGCTTCCCTGCAGCAGTTTGGAGGCAGCAGAAGAGCTGAGCAGTGCTCCCTTGAGCTGCAACTCACCTCCACTGCCAATTTTTCTGCTTTAGAGAGGTCTAATAGCTTCTCTAAAGGTAGAAAAGAGACATTCCTCCTTTTGGAACTAGAAGACAAGGGCAAACAGTAGTCAGGCTTGTATGTTGAGAGTGTACAGAGATTTCCCTTTCCTGGGGTGTTGAAGCTTTCCCCATCAGCAGTCTGGTGAGGCTGGCACATTGCTGCAGAGATGTCATTTTCCAGAGGGGAATAGAATAGAATAGAATAGAATAGAATAGAATAGAATAGAATAGAATAGAATAGAATAGAATAGAATAGAATAGAATAGAATAGAATAGAATGGAATGGAATGGAATGGAATGGAATAGAATAGAATAAGGTAGGGTAGGGTAGGGTAGGGTAGGATAGGATAGGATAGGATAGGATAGGATAGGATAGGATAGGATAGGATAGGGTGGAATGGAATGGAATGGAATGGAATGGAATGGAATGGAATGGAATGGAATGGAACAGGATAGAATAGAATAGAATAGAATAGAATAGAATAGAATAGAATAGAATAGAATAGAATAGAATAGAATAGAATTAACCAGGTTGCAAAAAGACCTTTGAGATCATTGAGTCCAACCTATCATCCAACACCATTTCATCAACTAAACCATTGCACCAAGTGCCTCATCCAGGCTCTTCTTAAACACCTCCAGTGATGGTGACTCCATCACCTCCCTGGGCATCACATTCCAATGGCCAATCTCTCTGAATGGGAAGAAATTCTTCCTAACATCCAGCCTAAACCTCCCCTGGCACAGCTTGAGTCTGTGTCCTCTTGTTCTGGTGCTGCTTGCCTGGGAGAAGAGACCAACCCCCACCTGGCTACAACCTCCCTTCAGGCAGTTGGAGACAGGAAGAAGGTCTCCCCTGAGCCTCCTCTTCTCCAGGCTAAGCAACCCCAGCTCCCTCAGCCTCTCTTCACAGGGCTGTGCTCCAGACCCCTCCCCAGCTTTGTTGCCCTTCTCTGGACACCTTCCAGCAAGTCAACCTCCTTCCTAAACTGAGGGTCTGAGAACTGGACACAGGACTCAAGGTGTGGCCTAACCAGTGCTGAGCACAGGGCACAATGACTTCCCTGCTCCTGCTGGCCACACTATTCCTGTTACAGGCCAGGACACCACTGGCCTTCTTGGACACCTGGGCACACTGCTGGCTCATGTTCAGCCTACTATCAACCAGTCTCCCCAGGTCCCAGGTCCCTTTCTGCCTGGCTGCTCTCCAGCCACTCTGTCCCCAGCCTGTAGCACTGCATGGGGTTGTTGTGGCCAATGTGTAGAACCTGGCACTTGGATGTGTTCAATCTCAAGCCCTTGGACTCTGCCCATCTGTCCAGCCCCTCTGCAGAGCTCTCCCACCCTCTAACAGATCAACTCCTGCCCCCAGCTTGGTGTCATCTGCAAATTTACTGATGATGGACTCAATGCCCTCATCCAGATCATCAATAAAGATGTTAAAGAGCATGGGGCCCAGCACTGATCCCTGGGGCACACCACTGGTGCCTGGCTGCCAGCTGGATGTGGCACCATTCACCACCACTCTCTGGGCTCGGCCCTCCAGCCAGTTCCTAACCCAGCTCAGAGTGCTCCCATCCAAGCCATGGGCTGACAGCTTGGCCAGGAGTTTGCTGTGGGGGACAGTGTCAAAGGCCTTGCTGAGGTCCAGGTAGACCACATCCACAGCCTGCCCCACATCCACCAGGCAGTCACCTGGGCATAGAAGGACCTGCCCTTCCTAAATCCAAGTTTGCACTTGCAGTTTTCCAGCCAGCCCCTTAAACTGATTGATTGATTGATTGATTGATTCTGCCCCTGTTACTCCTTGAAGGGGGGACTTCAGTGTAGTTGCTGACTGCAAAGACTGAAAGTGAAATAAATTACCATTGGATGTAAAAGGAAAATGATAAGGTCTACAGAATTAATTAGATTGATAATGGGATATAGAGAAGAAGCAGAAACAGTTCTCTCTTCTTCTTCTGTCACTTCTGCTTGCAACTTCTCTCTCTCTCCCATGGCCTTGCCAGGGGATCTCTGTTTTGACTTCTGTGTGAGGTAACAGTAAGGAGGGAGGGAGTGGGGGAGGAGGTGATCAGTCCCTCTGGATCCACCCAGAGGGGTCTGAGGAGTTTCTGTGTTGTTTATAAATTGACAATATATAGATATTATACATCTATTGTAAATTTATTCATTGCATTTCATATTTCTACATTGTAGTTTGCTTCATTTGCTTCCATCCCAAACTGAGCTGCTCTGAGTGATTTTATTTGGCAGGTAGTTCTCCAAATCAGTTTGGGGGTAATTTCAACCCAGCACAACCCCAAACCTATATTCTTGTCCTCTGCAGAATCAGAGCTGAGTTCTGCTAAAGTCTTTAAGCAAAACACTGCATTGCTTCCAGTATTGCTTTTAAAAGCATCAGTGGTATCAGAAACCTGAGGTTTGTGTAATTAATTTACTTTCAGCAGCCTTGGTGTTGGACAGAATCATAGAATTGTTAGGATTGGAAGGGACCTCAAGGGTCAGCCAGTTCCACCACCCCCTGCCATAGCCAGGGACACCTCACACTACAGCAGGTTGCTCACAGCCACATCCAGCCTGGCTGCAAAAACGTCCAGGGATGAGGCTGCCACCACCTCCCTGGACAACATGTGCCAGTCTCTCACCACCCTCACGGGGAAGAACTTCTTTCTAACATCCAATCTCAATCTACCCATTTCTATTTGTTTTCCATTCCACTCAGTCCTATCACTCCCTGACACCCTCAAAAGTCCCTCCCCAGCCTTCTTGTAGCCCCCTTCAGATACTGGAAGGCCACAAGAAGGTCTCCTCAAAGCCTTCTCTTCTCCAGACCGAAAAACCCCAACTCCCTCAGTCTGTCTCCATGGCAGAGCAACTCCAGCCCTCTGCTCATCCTCATGGCCCTTCTCTGGACACCTTCCAGCACCTCCAGATCCTTCTTATAACAGAGCCTCCAGAACTGGACACAGTGCTCCAGCTGTGGTCACAGCAGAGTGGAGCAGAGGGGTAGAATCCCCTCCCTGGCCCTGCTGGCTCTGCTTCTCTTGCTGCAGGCCAGGCTCTGCTTGGCTCTCTGGGCTGCAAGTGCTCACTGCTGGCTCCTGTTGAGCTTCTCCTCCACCAGCACCCCTCAAGCCAGTCACTGCTAATGTGTATTTCACTCTAATTTTCTGCAGAGCTTTAACAGATGATTTGGGAGGAAGAACTCTATCATGCTACTTAAGCAAATGTGGCTTTAGGACTGCCATGCGTTCCTCCAGTGAGCTATAATCCCCCCAGCTGTGTGACAGAGCCTGTCTGATTGGGACTGGGGGGCTCATTAATGTATCTTGAATCTGCTTTATCTCTGAATGAGTCCAGATGCTTTGTTAGACAGCAGTTCTGTTCTCTTTTCCCTTCTTTTTTTTTTTTTTTTTAATCTATTTGGGGGTTTTTTATGTCAGAATGAATTGATCCCAGGCTGCTCCTCTGTACTGTGACACTCCTGAATATGGAAGTGTCACTGTAAAATGAACCATAGCAAATTCTTAATGAGCTACCTTCAGAGAGAGTTATAGTTTTTGACATTCAGCTATAGATTTATCCCTTGTGCAGCAAGCCTCATTCATTTCATGCATGCTAACCATGGGGAGGAAAAGTCATTATGAAGTATTTTTCCTACTTTGGTCTGTTGAACAGCCACATCACATGCACTGCCAGGCTTTAGCAGGCAGCAAGAGGAGGAAATGAAAGGCAGGACAGAGGAAACGGAGACACTCTGTGTGAAATGTACAGGCCAAAGTCCTTTCAAAGAGAAACACTTTTAGGGTTCCTGTACCATCATACTGCTTCATGCTCAGGAAGCTGCTGCCAGTTATCTGAGCATCTGGATTCAGGTTAGATCAGGGCTCTGCACTGGCTTTCCAGGAACCCAACCCTGAAAGCAACTATTTCTCCTGGCAATAAGGAATAGAATCACAGAATTGTCAGGGTTGGAAGGGACCTCAAGGATCAGACAGTTCCAACCCCCCTGCCATGGGCAGGGACACCTCACACTACAGCAGGTTGCTCACAGCCACATCCAGCCTTAAAACCTCCACAGATGAAGCTGCCACCACCTCCCTGTGCAACCTGTGCCAGTCTCTCACCACTCTCAGGGGGAACAACTTCTTCCTCACATCCAATCTCAATCTACCCAGTTCTAATTTTTTTCCACTCCCCCTAGTCCTAGGGGGAATAATTGTTATGTAATCTAAACAAAAACATTAACATGTGCTTTTTATATACATATATATATGATGACCTTTGAGGTCTCTTCCAACCTTGGTGATACTGTGATAGTGTGATATATACATATATAACACATATATGTTATATAATTTGGGGTTATACAGTGTGTGTTATCATTTCAATAATGTGCTGCAGTTTGAAGGGGGAATTTCAGCCTAGATCCTGGCTGCAAAAGACTAAAAGTAAAATCAATGACCATTGGATGTAAAAGGAAAAGAATTATAAGGTCTACAGAATTAATTGGATTGATAATGGGATACAGAGATGAGGCAGAAACAGTTCTCCTTTCTTCTCCTGTCACTTCTGCTTGCAGCTTCTCTCTCTCGCTCCCACGTCCTTGCCAGGGGATCTCTGTTCTGATTTCTGTGTGAGGTAACAGGAAGGAGGGAGAGAGTGGGGGAGGAGCTGAACAGTCTCCCTGGACCCATCCAAAGGGGGCTGAGGAGTTTCTGTGTTGTTTATCAATGGTCAATATCTCTCTATTGTCCATCTATTGGATATTTTGTACATATTCATTGCATTTCATATTTCTAGGTTGTAGTTTGCTTGTAAACAGAGCTTCATCTGCTTCCATCCCACACTGAGCTAAGTCTGGTGATTTTAATTTGGGGGGTTAGCTTCTCCAAATGACTTTGAGGGTAATTTCAACCCCACCACATAATGTAATGGTAAAACAGAAGTAACACAACACCCACCATGAAATTCCCCACTGCAGTTTGCTGATGTTGTGTCTTTCTCACCTAAGTGTCTTCTTGGCATAAATAAGCTGAACCAAAGCTGTGAACAAAATCTATTAATTTATCTAACAAATCCCAGTTTTAAGAGAATGATGAGATTATAAAGTTCTGGTACAAAAATAGCCCAGAAAGCCTGAACTCCAGGATCCTGATTTCTGAGACAATGTATATAGACCTGGAAACAAAAATGCTATGTTCACCTGTTCTATTTTTTGAAGCAATACCAAGCACAGCAATTTTCAGTTGATGCTTTGGCTCTAACTGAAACAACAACCCAGGCCTGTGGGTTCTGTCCTGGTTTTCTGTAGGGAGAAAAGGAGTTGTAAACAGCAGCAGATATCCCACACTTCTGCCACTTCCTGCCTCTCTCATTACCCCAGGGAGAAAGGATGGATGAATGGTGCTTTGTGAAAGGAAAGGTCCTTTAAGCAAGGAACTCATGGGCATCCCTTTTCTGCCTCATGTTTATAAATATCTGAGGGCTGGATGCCAAGAGGGAGGGGACAGGCTCTGCTCAGTTGTGCCCTGGGATAGGACAAGGGGCAGTGTTTAGAAACTGCAGCACAGGAGGTTCCACCTCAACGTGAGGAAGAATTTCTTCACTGTGAGGCTCAGATAGCACTGGAACAGGCTCCCGAGAGAGGTTGTGGAGTCTCCTTCTCCAAAGACACTCAAGACCCATCTGGATGTGTTCCTGTGTGACCTGTGCTAGATTCTATGGTCCTGCTCTTGCAGGGGGGTTGGAGTCTGAATATGAGCCAGCCATGTGCCCAGGGGACCAAGAAGACCAAGGGCATCCTGGCCTGCATCAGGAACAGTGTGGCCAGCAGGAGCAGGGAGGTCTCGATGATCTTTTTGGGTCCCTTCCAACCCCTGACATCCTGTGAGCCTGTGGTCTGGAGATTTTATTTTGGGGGTAGTTCTCTCAAATGATTTTGGGGGGTAACTTCCACCCACCACAGACAGAGAGCAAATGATCTCTGCCAGCATCAGTACAGCTCTTAGGCATTGTCCAAAATTTGAGCACAATTCCAGCACTGAGAGTCAAGCTTTGCAGCATCCCCTTGGACAAAGTCATTTTGCAGAAATACTTTCCCCATAATGATGTTTATGGATCAAGGCTTGAGAGTAGATACAGCCTATTGGTTATTCATTGGTTATTTGAATGAGGACATAGAACCCCTGAAAGGAACTACATTTTCATGGAGGAAATGTATTTTTTTTCTTCCCCTGGCAGCACAGAATAAAAGATTGCTTTGTGCTTTGCATTATTTTGCTTTCTCTTCAAAGAATTTACAAATCAGGCTCTCTGGTGTGAGGGCACAGGACATCTCTGCCCTGCTGCAGAGCTGGATGCATATTGCTTGGCTATTATTTCTCAATCTTTAACACAGAGTCAGCTCTTCTCCTACAGCTGGAAATGTTCAGAAGTATTAAACCCCTCCCTAGGAAGAAATCATAGAAGCACAGAATGTTAGGGGCTGGAAGGGACCTCAAAAACTCATCCAGTCCAACCCCCCTGCCAGAGCAGGAGCACCCAGGGCAGATCACACAGGAACACATCCAGATGGGGTTTGAATATCTCCAGAGAGGGAGATTCCACAACCCCCCTGGGCAGCCTGTTCCAGGGCTCTGTTACCCTCACAGGGAAAAAAAGTTCTCCTATTTCCATGGAACTTCCTCTGCCTCAGCTTCCACCACTGCCCCTTGTGCTGGCATTGGGCATCACCCAGCAGAGCCTGGCTCCAGCCTCTGGGCACTCACCCTGCACAGCTTTAGCAACAGCAATGAGGTCACCCTCAGGCTCCTCCTCTCCCAGCTACAGAGCCCTCAGTTCCCTCAGGCTCTCCTCATAAGGAAGATGTTCCACTCCCCTCATCATTTTTGTGGCTCTGTGCTGGACACTCTCAAGCAGTTGCCTGAGGTCCTTCTTGACCTGAGGGGCCCAGAACTGTACACAATATTCCAGATGTGGCCTCAGCAGGGCAGAGTAGAGAGGGAGGAGAACATCTCTCAACCTACTAACCACAGCCCTTCTCACTCACCCTGCACATCTTTATCAACATGAATGAGGTCACCCCTCAGGCTCCTCCTCTCCAAGATACAGAGCCCCAGCAAAACAGCCATCACTTCAAGTGCACAAACAAAAATGGGTGCCACAAGCACAAGCAACTCTGATTGAACAAAAGGAGGAATTGCAAGGATGAACATTCCCATTTAAATTGATGTTCCACAAGCCAGCATGCTGCATAAAAAATACTGAGTTAAAATTACCCAAAATCAGGCCAAACTCTCTTTTTAGAAATGAGTAATTCTGAATGCCAAGCCAGGTACTGAAAATACAATTTGTAATTCTCGTTTACTGTTACATCACTGTACTGTCAAGTTTGTTGGGTTTTCTTAAGGCTCCACTTCCACAGCTCACAGTTTCACAGTAAGAGGAAATGAATCACAGGATATTAAAGGGAGGAAGAGACCTCCAGAGATCATCCAGTCCAACCCCCCTGCCAGAGCAGCATCACCCAGGGCAGTCTGCAAAGGAATGCATCCAGGGGGGGTTGGAAAGGCTCCAGAGAAGGAGACTCCACAACCTCTCTGGGCAGCCTGCTCCAGGGCTCTGGCACCCTCACTCTAAAGAAGTTTCTCCTCATGTTGAGCTGAAACCTTGCATGTTCAAGTTTGTCTCCAGTGTTCCTTGGCTTATTGCTGTGCAGCACCCAAAAGAGCTTGGCCCCCTCCACTTGACCCCAGCCCTCAGCTATTGATAGACATTGATCAGATCCCCTCTCAGCCTTCTCCTCTCCCCAGGGCTCCCAGTCTCTGTTCATAGTTTGATTCACACTTGAGTGTAATTTTCCTGCACAAAGTAGATCAGCTCCTGGCACTACTTGGCATTACTGGTGGCTCATCTGTTTGTGCAGCCAGCAGTAAATCCTGCCTTCTGTGGCACATTTGACACTGGGCCATGTGTAGGATGATAATATTTAGAGTCTCTTTGACATTTGCACAGAATATTTAGATTTCTTGTTTATGTTGCACTGGAAAGGCTGGCCAGAGAGGTTGTGGGGTCTCCTTCTCCCCCCCAGTCCTATCACTCCCTGACACCCTCAAAAGTCCCTCCCCAGCATTCCTGTAGTCCCCTTCAGATACTGGAAGGCCACAAGAAGGTCTCCTGGGAGACTTGTCTTCTCCAGACTGAACAGCCCCAACTCTCTCAGTCTGTCCTCATAGCAGAGCAGCTCCAGCCCTCTGCTCATCCTTGTGGCCCTTCTCCCTCCAGCACCTCCAAATCCTTCCTGTAATAGAGGCTCCAGAACCGGACACAGTGCTCTAGGTGTGGTCTCACCAGAGCAGAGTAGAGGGGGAGAATCACCTCCCTGGCCCTGCTGGCCACACTTCTCTTGCTGCAGCCCAGGCAGTTGGCTCTCTGGGCTGCAAGTGCTCACTGCTGGCTCCTGTTGAGCTTCTCCTCCACCAGCACCCCCAAGGCCTTTTCTTCAGGGCTGCTCTCAAGCCAGTCCCTGCCCAGCCTATATCTGTGCATGTGATTGCCCTGACCCAGCTGCAGGACCTTGGTCTTGTTGAACTTCATGAGGTTGGCCTGGGCTCACCTCTCCAGACTGTCCAGGTCCCTCTGGATGGCATCCCAAAAAGGAACTAAAGCAGGCATTAGCCCTTAACTTCATTCTTAACTCTAAAGGGTTTCACTTGAAGCCCTGTTGAACTCAAAGCCTGCACTGAAGCTATGTCTACAAATTCTATATTGTATCATGTTAAATATTAATCCAGTTTGGAACTATGTGCTCAGTCTTATCAGGAAAAGAATTCAAAGCTGACTTCTCTTGAAGATGTGAACAAGAACCAGCTGTTCTGCTCTGAAGTTAAATGGGTGTGAGAAGAAAGTTACCCAGTATCTTCTTACCTGCAAGAGGTTTCTCTCCTGGGCTGCCTGGCTTGGTTTTCCTTTCTGCCAGCAGTAGCATTAAACCAAAATATGCCTCCCACCCATTACACTAATTACTGCCTTCTGTTTCCAGGAAGGGGAAGATCTCTGCTGCCATATTCTGCAGCTGGTTGCATTTCCTTTGGTCCCATTCACCTCTGCTTGGAATTACACAATAAAAAGACACAGCCCGTGATTACAGGCTCAGAATCACAGAAATCGTAGAATCACAGAAACATTCAGGTTGGAAAAGACCCTCAGGGTCACCAAATCCAACCATGAACACTACTCTACAAGGGTTACCCCTAAACAATAGCCCCCAGTACCACATCCAAACCACCTTCAAACACAGCCAGGCTTGGGGACTCCACCACCTCCCTGGGCAGCACATTCCAATCCCTGACCACTCTTGATGGGAAAAAATTCTTGATGTCCAGTCTAAACCTCCTCTGCTGCAGCTTGTTCCCTCTTGTTCTGTCACTAATTACCTGTGAGAAGAGACCAGCAGCAGCCTCCCCACAAGGTCCTTTTGAGGTAGTTACAGACAACGAGATCTCCTTAGGCAACAGTTCTTGGTTCATTCCCACAGCACAGTCACAGCCTCATGCTCAGCATGTTGCTGGCTAAGGTCTCTCTGGCTGCAGTGCTCTGGTCCTCCTAGGAGATAGGAATGGAGAGAAAGTAGGTGTTGGGAGGCAGAGGGCTTGCCATGGCTTCTGAAAAGTATTCAGTGCTACTGCCAGCCCTCTGTAATCTTCTAATCCCTTTTCTTGAGCAGGCAGTGTGGGTAAGCTTTGCCTTTTTGCATCCATGTCCTTCCTGTGCCAGAGAAGATAATAAGTGGCTAGGTGCAGGCTCTGTTCTCACAGATGAAAGTGGCCTTTTCCAGCAGAGAAATTCTGTGCTAGTTAATCCCAGTTTTTGGAGGAGCTGACTGGAAAGCAAAAAATCTGATTTGGGGTTGGGGAGGGGGCAGGATAAAGAGAAACCTAAGCTTCAGCATCTGTTTTTTCCAGAGCATTATAGCCCCTTTTAACTCAGGCAGGTTCCTATATCTGATTTTCCTGCACCATGCAGTAGCTTCCTGAACTACAGACTTGCTAGCAGAGGGTGGAAGTCCCTTATCACTGTCTCTGGCATAACTTCCCTATCTGATAATCCCTGCTATAAAGGAGACTGGATTTCAGTTCTTGCTTTGAAGGGGTCAAACAGGGTAGGAGCTCAGCTTGCCTCCTTTCTGTGTGTATATCTTTCTCAGCAATTTGGCCTGAATATCTAATCTGACCTTCAAAGCCAACAACAAATAAAATAAGAGAGAATTGGAAGGAGAAAACAAACAAACAAACAAACACAACACAAACAGCCAAACTGCTTAGTTTATAATTGAAAACAGAATTAGAATCATAGAGTCATAGACTCAACCAGGTTGGAAAAGACCTCAGAGATCATCAAGTCCAACCCATTACCTGATACCTAACACCTCCTGACAACTAAACCATGGCTCCAAGTGCCATGTCCAATCCCCTCTTGAACGCCTCCAGGGATGGTGACTCTACCACCTCCTTGGGCAGCACATTCCAATGGCCAATTACTCTTTCTGGAAAGCACTTTCTCCTCACCTCCAGCCTAAACCTCCCCTGGCACAGCTTGAGACTGTGTCCTCTTGTTCTGGTGCTGCTTGCCTGGGAGAAGAGACCAACCCCCACCTGGCTGCAACCTCCCTTCAGGGAGTTGTAGAGGGCAATGAGGTCACCCCTGAGACTCCTCTTCTCCAGGCTAAGCAACGCCAGCTCCCTCAGCCTCTCCTCACAGGGCTGTGCTCCAGACCCCTCCCCAGCTTTGTTGCCCTTCTCTGGACCTGTTCAAGTGTCTCAATGTCCTTCTTAAAGTGATTGGAAACTAATCTAAACAAAACAAAACAAGACAAAAATCATTGAAATCTGCTCAGCCCTAAATATCCATGGGAAAAGCTGCGTCTAGCATCACTCTCTCCACAGTCAAACACAGCCAGTACCGAATGTTCCTGGAGCCTGAGTGTTGTGTGGTTTGTGGGGTGGGGTTTTTTTAAACAGTTCTCAGAGATTGGATGTATCTTTATTTAAACAAATTATATTTGTAGAACTCTAGCAAATCCACTTCACACACACACACAGAGCCAAGGTGGCTAGAAGAATATTCAAGGGAAACTTTAGCCAGATGCTTGGTGATCAGCAAAATCTTAATTAAGGCTGTTTTATGTAGTTGTTCATAGTTATATGAGTCCTAGATTAGGCTAAGTGCACTGCAAAAAGCCTCTGCTCCTGCTTTTTGGCAGGTATGAAAGGACTGAATCTGAAAGTACCCAAGATTTTAGCTATGTACCCTCAGCTGCAGGTCCAGCAATACATGTACTTGGTGAGAGGCCCTGGAGCACAGCCCTGTGAGGAGACGTTGAGGGAGCTGGGGTTGCTTAGCCTGGAGAAGAAGAGGCTCAGGGGAGACCTTATTGCTCTCTACAACTACCTTAAGGGAGGTTGTAGCCAGGTGGGGGTTGGTCTCTTCTCCCAGGCAAGCAGCACCAGAACAAGAGGACACAGTCTCAAGCTGTGCCAGGGGAAGTTTAAGCTGGAGGTGAGGAGAAAGTTGTTCCCAGAAAGAGTAATTGGCCATTGGAATGTGCTGTCCAGGGAGGTGGTGGAGTCACCATCACTGGAGGTGTTCAAAAATGGCTTGGATGTGGCACTTGGAGCCACGGTTTAATTGATTAGATGGTGCTGGATGATAGGTTGGACTTGATGATCTCAAAGGTCTTTTCCAACCTGGTTAATTCTGTATCCTGTAAGTGGTGCTGTAAAGGCCTGAGAAATGTCATAGCTTTGCTGGGAATGTCGAGAAGGATCTCTGTGCCTTCTTCCATCATCTCCTTAAGTCATAGAATCATAGAATGATCCAGGTTGGAAGGAACCTGTCAAGCTCATCCAGTCCAACTTTCTCTGCAGTCAGCAGGGACATCCCCAACTAGATCAGGTTGCCCAGGGCCTCATCCAGCCTCACCTTCAATAACTCCATGGAAGGAGCCTCAACCACCTCCCTGAGCAACCTCTTCCAGTGTTCCACCACCCTCATAGTAAAGAACTTGTTCCTCACATCCAATCTCAATCTGCTCTGCTCTAGTTTGAAGCCATTGTCCCTGGTCCTGTCCCTGCAGGCCTTTGCAAACAGTCTCTCTGCAGCCTTTCTGTAGCCCCCTTCAGGTACTGGCAGGCTGCTATTAGGTCTTCCCGGAGCCTCCTCTTCTCCAGACTGAACGCCCCCAGCTCCCTCAGTCTCTCTCCACCGGTGCTGCTCTAACCCCTGCGGAGCTGGGGAAGGGCTGCAGTTGTGGCCAGCTGCCCTGCAGTTGGATCTCCCCTGCCAGTAACCCTGAGGTTGTGCTCACTCTTACAAAACGCCTGCCAGCAGCAAGCAAGAGGCTGTGCTGCAGCACAAGCCTTCAGAGCTGTCACTGAGGTAGAGGCTGAGCAATAGAGTCTGCCAACTGCTTGCTCAGGAAGTCATAGCTAATACACTTTGACATCTTTGGCCTTTTCCACCTGTCATGCAGCCTGCCAAGCTGCTCTTTTTTCCCTTGCATTCTCTTCCCCTCCCCCCCAACACCTCCCCTCAGGAAAACAAATAAATATACTCAGTGCCAAAGGGAGCAGGGAGAGCAGGGAGTGAGTTCAGCCTCTGCTTCCACCACTCACCTCAGGTTTGGTCTTGCTCCACAGCCTCTGCCTCAGCTTTCTCCTCTGTAAAAGCAGAGTGGCATTGCTGCTAATGAAAAAGCTTTGAGGATTAGGTACTTTCAGCAAATTAACCCAGCACATTACCCTGGAATTTGTCTGAAGTTATGACAACTTGCTTATAGAAATTCTCCTGTGGGAGAGAAGAGACAAATATTTTGAAAGGCTTCCAAGTTAATGTGGTGATAAATGCTGGGATCCTGGGTTGGGTTTTATCCAGGCTGATCTGTTTTACCTTCGCTCTGTTCCCAACCTGGGGCCTGCGTTAACAGCTCTGCTCCCAGCGGTTGCAGGCAGCTGCTGATTGCAGGGGGAGAACTCCTGGGGTGTTATTTATGGCAGCTCTCAGGGAGAGGACAGTGATTTACTGTGCATCACCTGCAGCAGCTGTGGATTTGCAGCATGGCAACAGAGCCATTTGGTGGAACCTGAATTTTCAGTCTGACACAGAGGTAGTGAAAGGTGAACTGGCTGGGTAAAATTAAGAATCTATTAAAATCCTCCTTTGCCCTTCCACAAATAAACTTTTCCTTTCTGGAACTGGGGAGTTAAGATTGGGAATACCCTGCCACCAGACAGCTTTTCAAGAGAAGTCAGGAGCAGCTTGACTCCTTCTCTAAACTTGGGAGACCCGGGGCAATCCCAGGCACTGATACACTGGGCAGGGACTGGCTTGGAGAACAGCCCTGAAGAAAAGGGCTTGAGGGTACTGGAGGATGAGAAGACCAACAGGAGCCAGCAGTGAGCACTTGCAGCCCAGAGAGCCAAGCAGAGCCTGGGCTGCAGCAAGAGAAGTGTGGACAGCAGGGCCAGGGAGGTGGCTTTCCCCCTCTGCTCCACTCTGCTGAGACCACACCTGGAGCACTATGTCCAGTTCTGGAGCCCCTAGTACAGGAAGGATCTGGAGGTGCTGGAAGGTGTCCAGAGAAGGGCCATGAGGATGAGCAGAGGGCTGGAGCTGCTCTGCCATGGAGACAGCCTGAGAGAGTTGGGGTTGTTCAGTCTAGAGAAGAGAAGGCTCTGAGGAGACCTAATTGTGGCCCTCCAGTATCTGAAGGGGGCCCCAACAAAGCTGGGGAGGGACTTTTGAGGGTGTCACGGAGTGATAGGACTGGAGGGAATGGAGCAAAACTAGAAGTGGGTAGATTGAGATTGGATGTGAGGAAGAAGTTGTTCCCCATGAGGGTGGTGAGAGACTGGCACAGGTTGCCCAGGGAGGTGGTGGCAGCCTCATGCCTGGAGGTTTTTGCAGCCAGGCTGGATGTGGCTGTGAGCAACCTGCTGTAGTGTGAGGGGTCCTTGCCCATGTTGGGCAGGGGGGTTGGAACTGGCTGATCCTTGAGGTCCCTTCCAACCTTGACAATTCTATGATTCTATGTCTTCTATTATTATTATTATTATTATTATTAATAATAATAATAATAATAATAATAATAATAATAATAATAATAATAATAATAATAATAATATATTGTTATTGATGATGATGTTGTTGCTGTTGTTATTTATTTCCCATGGTTCTCTTTCACTTTATGTCTCCTCCAAACTCTGCTTTTCACTGCTGGCAAACCCAGAGCAGAGCAGCCATGGGAACCCTGATTCAGCTTTCAGATCTGCCTCTGAGGGCAGGGAGAAGGAGCTTGCTTCTCTGGGCTGTCAGAAAGAAGCTGCAGAACGTGACCTCATGCCCTTGATCTTGAGAAAGATATGCACAGATCGCCTGTGCAGGCTCAGCAGCTTATCCAAATTGAATCTCAGTACCAAGACACTCGGCTTTGACCTACACTATAGAAGTGTTAAATTCCCTACAAAGCCCCTGGCGTTCTGCAGAGGGGAGCTAGCAGAACAGCACCTGGGAGAGCAGTGTGTTTTGTTCCTGAGGTTATTTCTTTTGGCTGCAGTTTATCCGGCACAAAGCACGGGGAAAACGAGGGGATGTGTTCTGCAAGGCTGCACGGCAAACCCTGGCCTTCCTTGCTGGCAGGAGCAGAGAGCCACCCGAGCCTGCTGTGGCATAGCGTCAGGAGGGCAAGCCCAGCCTAGCGGCCCCCTGCAGGAGGCTACTCTTTGGGCTGTGCCTACTGGAGAGAGAGAAAAGGCAGAAGGAAGGGAGGGTGCACTTAGTGCTCCCAAGGTACCTCCTCTGAGTTTTGGATGGAAAAAATTGCATAACAGTGGGTGAGATGAATCATTTTATAAGAGAAGTGTCAGTAGGTGCAGTAATGAAGAGTGTGCCCATTACCCACTCTGGCTTAATGAGGAATAACTGCTTCAAGGCATCTCCTGTAATTATAAAGTTGATTGGTCAAGCTCACAGGCTCACAGGGTGTTAGGGGTTCAAAGGAACCTCTGGAGATCATCAAGTCCAACCCCCCTGCCAGAGCAGGACCAGAGAATCCAGCACAGGTCACACAGGAACACATCCAGATGGGGCTGGAAAGGCTCCAGAGAAGGAGACTCCACAACCTCTCTGGGCAGCCTGTTCCAGTGCTCTGGGACCCTTACAGTGAAGAAGTTCTTCCTCCTGTTGAGGTGGAATCTCCTCTGATGGACTTTATATCCATTGCCCCTTGTCCTATTCTGGGGGGCAACTGAGCAGAGCCTGTCCCCTCTCTCCTGACCCCCAGCCCTGAGCTATTGATAGACATTGATCAGATCCCCTCTCAGTCTTCTCCTCTCCAGACTAAACAGCCCCAGGGCTCTCAGCTTCTCCTCACCAGGCACTGCTGCAGTCCCTTCAGCATCCTTGTAGCCCTCCCTTGGACTCTCTCCAGCAGATCCCTGTCCCTCTTGAACTGGGGAGCCCAGAACTGGATGCAATATTCCAGGTGAGGTCTCACCAGGGCAGCTCTAAGAGTGCTTTCAGGATACAAATGATTGGTGTTGCCATTGCTATGCAAGCCTATGTTTTGTCTGTCTCCTGTTGTCTTGAGCTGAATCAAATATAATCTTCAGGTCAGTCATCAATGGACTGCTGAGAAAGGGGGAGCGGGGGGAACCCTCCCACCTCTAAAACCATAAGAAGCCCCCAAATACTGAGAAACAATCAGAGGCTCTAAGACTGAAAAACAAATGCTGAAATTGTGTGGCTCACTTTTAAGAAGGAATGTTCTGACATTCTTCCCATGTGGACCTTGATAATCAGGATACACAGTGAGAGAAGGCAGAGTTTCTCATGAAAATCACTCAATTTTGTCACAGTGCCAAGCATTGTTAAATCAATCTGGGGTCTAAAAATAAAGAGATTGTTCTGTCCCTCTGTCAGAAAGATGATTTTGCTTGTTTTAAACCATCAGTCTGGAAATGAAGCTCGTGATCCCTCCTTGCAGACTTTTCCTCTTTACATTGTTTCTAATTTATGCTTCTAAGTGTTTGCTGTTGGATGGAATTGTTGGGCACTCCAGTATGAAACACAGGGCATAGAGAGGAGTGTTAGGTTGTCCGGGCCTACAAGAAAGCTGGGGAGGGACTTTTGAGGGTGTCAGGGAGTGATAGGACTTGGGGGGGGGGGGGGGGGGAGCAAAACTAGAAATGGGGAGATTCAGATTGGATGTTAGGAAGAAGTTCCTCCCCACGAGGGTGGTGAGAGACTGGCACAAGTTGCCCAGGGAGGTGGTGGCAGCCTCATGCCTGGAGGTTTTTGCAGCCAGGCTGGATGTGGCTGTGAGCAACCTGCTGTAGTGTGAGGTGTCCCTGGCCATGGCAGGGGGCTTAGAACTGGCTGATCCTTGAGGTCCCTTCCAACCCTGACAATTCTATGACTTATGATTCTAACTCTTGAGAAATTGCAGCCTTCCCAGGGAGATGCCTTTATAAATGAGTCCTGCTGCAGCTTACCTGGGTTGAATGGCACTGGGTGCTTATCAAGGCACTTCTTCATGATGTGGATAGCTCACGTAGGGAGATCCTGTGAGCAAACACCTGATCTTGTGAGCAAACACCTTGCTGCCTCAAGCTCTGATTCCTATCATGCAAAGTAGGGTGCAACCCCTCAGGACACACACACAGAGCAGTGGAAGGTGGGCAATAAACCATCAATGATTAATTTCTGTAACACAACCCCCCCACCCAGGAGCTAGCAGAGTTTCTATGACAGGCTTCTCCTCCTCTCTGTAATGCTGGTAGGCCTGCAAGGGCACGGAAAGATGCTCCGTCTTCCAAATGCCATGGAACTCTCCAGCTGGCAGAAAGCCTGCATGTACAGGGGCACCAGGCTGGCACACTGGTGTGTTGTTGAAGGTGGTTGCTAAGTCTGGTGAAGAAGAGCAGCTACACCTACAAGCTTATCTCCTCATGCACAGCATCAGTGAGGTCGTGAATGGTATCAGCAATGCGTCGCCTTGGTTAGGGCTGTGCACGGACTGTGTGCAGCACAGTAGCACAGTAGCAAAGCTCTGCTACTGTATCATCCTGTCCCTCACTGGATGAGGGAAAGGCTATGGATAGTGTCCACCTAGACTTTAAAAAATGCCTTTGACACCATTTCCCACAGAAGTCTCCTGGTCAAACTGGCTGCTGGTGGCTTGGCTGAGCAATGCTCTGCTGGAGAAAGAACTGGCTGGAGGAAAAGGCCCAAAGAGGGGTGGTCAGTGGAGTTAAACTCAGCTGGCAGCTGGTCACAAGTGGTGCTCCTCAGGGCTCAGTGCTGGGGCCACTTCTGTTGAACATCTTTATTGATGACCTTGATGAAGACACAGAGTGTGCCAGCAGATGACACCAAGTGAGGTGGCAGTGTTGATCTGCACCAGGGTAGGGAGGCTCTACAGGGGAACTTGGATAGATTGGATCCATGGCCAATGTTCACAGGAGGAGCTTCAACAAGGCCAAATGCCAGGGCCTGCACTTGGGGCACAACAACCCCAAGCAATGCCACAGGCTTGGGGCAGTGTGGCTGGAAAGCTGCTGGCAGAAAGGGACCTGGGGATGCTCACGGACAAGCAGCTGAAGAGGAACCAGCAGTGTGCCCAGGTGGCCAAGAAAGCCAAAGGCATCCTGGCTGGGATCAGCAATGCTGTGTCCAGCAGCAGCAGGGAGGGGATTGTCCCCTGGCACTCAGCTCTGCTCAGGCCACACCTGGAGTGCTGTGCCCAGTTTTGGGCAGCTCAACACAAGAGAGATGTGGAGGTGCTGGAGCCAGGGCAGAGGAGGGCAAGGAAGCTGTGAAGGGCCTGGAGAATAAATCTGATGAAGAGCAACTGAAGGAGCTGGGGATGGTTGGTGTGAAACAGAGGAGGCTGCGGGGAGACTTCATTGCTGTCTACAACTGCCTGAAAGGACCTTGTGGAGAGGTTGGTGCTGGTCACAGGTAATTAGTGACAGAACAAGAGGGAATGGCCTCAAGCTGTGACTGGGTAGGTTTGGACTGGACATCAGGAAGAATTTTTTCCCATCAAGAGTGTTTCAGGCATTGGGATGTGCTGCCCAGGGAGGTGGTGGAGTCCCCAAGCCTGGCTGTGTTTGAAGGTGGTTTGGATGTGGTGCTTGGGGGTGTGGTTTAGGGGTGACCCTTGCAGAGTAGGGTTAATGGTTGGACTTGGTGACCCTGAGGGTCTTTCCCAACCTGAATGTTTCTGTGATTCTGTGATTCTACACCTACAAGACATGAAAATGTTCAGCTGCTCATCAAGGTTGAGAAATTTCTCATCTCATGTGTCTCTGAGGAAGGTTTACCTGATGCACCTTGGAGGGCAAGGCTGGCAGAGCCAGCCCTAGGGCACCTGAGGTTCCTTCTCTGGGCAGCAGTTCCAGGGGCACCCATCTGATGCAGATCTATTTGGAACTCGTGTCAAAAGCGTGGTCTGACACATTGTTCAGCCTGAAGAGCAGGCACAGCATTTCTCATAGTGCAAGATTTGGTGTCATTGGCTTATGTAACTACCAAACAAATGTCAAACAGGCAAGTGCCACCTCGGTTTCTTCCTTTAGAAATGAGCTGTTCTAGGCTGTCATTTAGCAGGACTTAAGGCAACTCATGTGTCTTCCACTGCTCAAAACATGGATGTTGGTAGTTTGTGTAAGACTGAGGCTTTGCCCTGCCTGAAGCATGATTCCAGGCAGAGATGATCATTTCCAGATGCTTACATTAAAATGAAAGATCTTTTCCTGAACTCAATAACCCAAATATCACAGTGTGCTTAAGGATGATGCTGACATTTTCAAAGCCCACCCAAGGTATTCCCTTTCTGACTGCAGATATGCTCTGGGTCTCTGTGGGCCTTTCTGTCCTTCCCTTTTCAGCTCTCTTGTGTCTTTTCTTTTTGGCTCACTTTCCTTCTGCCTGTTATCAATTCATTGGAGTCCAACTTTGATATTAGGAAAGACCATTTTGTCATAGATGTAATGAATGCTGCTCTTTGAAAGGTAGCATAAAGGAGACTTAGAGGGGCCCTTATCACAAAGGAGACTTACAGGGGACTTTATCACTCTCTACAACTACGTTAAAGGAAGTTGTCAGGTGGGGGTCAGGCTCTGCTCCCAGGCAACTTGTGACAGGACAAGAGGGCATGGCCTGAAGCTGCACCAGGGGAGGGTTAGGCTGAATATTAGGAAGCACATCCTCACAGAGAGGCTGATTAGGCCCTGGGATGTGCTGCCCAGGGAGGTGGTGGAGTTGCATCTCTGGAGGTGTTTAAGAAAAGCTTGGATGTGGCACTTGGTGCCATAGTTTAGCTGATGAGGTGTTGTTAGGTCATAGGCTGGGCTTGATGACCTCAGAGTCTCAATAAATCTGGGATTCTGTGAAGGTATAGAATAGATGAAAATTCAAGATTGCTAACCCCCACAACTCTTAAGATTAACTGTATCAGTGATTTGTTTCCTCATGCAATTGCTGCTTAGCTGAAGATGAAGCTTGCAAATGCATTCAGTGCTAGGTCAGGTTCAGTGAATTCCTGGTTTATGTGGTCCTTCTCATAGGACATCAGCACATGGTCTAAACAGATCAGTTAAAATTACTCCTTGTGATCTAATTAAGAAAAGTGTTCCTTGAAAGAAAAGGCAAAAGTTTGAGTATTTCATTTAGAATCACAGAATTGTCAGGGTTGGAAGGGACCTCAGGGATCAGCCAGTTCCCACCCCCCTGCCACGGGCAGGGACACCTCACACTACAGCAGGTTGCTCACAGCCACATCCAGCCTGGCTGCAAAAACCTCCAGGGGTGAGGCTGCCACCACCTCCCTGGGCAACCTGTGCCAGTCTCTCACCACCCTCATGGGGAACAACTTCTTCCTAACATCCAATCTGAATCTCCCCATTTCTAGTTTTGCTCCATTCCCCCCAGTCCTCTCACTCCCTGACACCCTCAAAAGTCCCTCCCCAGCTTTGGTGTTTTATTCATGAAAACCTCTGGTGTTTGTGCTCAAAGCACTCTGAGAGGGAGCTGGGTTAAATAGTAGCTGACCCAAAAGAAGTGTCCGTTTGCACAGCACTCTTAGAAACACACATAATAAAAAAGAATAAAGAAAAGAGCAAAGCAAACCACTAGGAAAGCCAAACTGGAATTGTTTGCTTTTTCTGGCTAAGCAGGAGAGCAGTTCTTTACTTGTGACTTGTTAATCACAGGGCTTCCCAGGCAGGGGGCAACTGACAAGGGACACAGTAAGAACTGTTTGGTCAGGTGAGATTCTGGGGAGAAGGTATCTAAGGAGAATAAATCTGATGAGGACCAACTTAAGGAGAGGGGATGGTTAGTTTGGAAAAGAGGAGGCTGAGAGGAGACCTCATTGCTGTCTACAACTACCTTGTGGAGAGGCTGCTGCTGGTCTCTTCTCACAAATTAGTGATGGAACAAGGGGGAATGGCCTCAAGCTGCCACTGAGTAGGTTTAGAATGGACATCAGGAAGAATTTTTTCCCAGCAAGAGTGGTCAGGGATTGGAATGTGCTGCCCAGGGAGATGGTGGAGTCCCTGAGTCTGGCTGTGTTTCAGTGTCGTTAGGATGTGGTGCTTGGGGCTATGGTTTAGGGGTGAGTCTTGTAGAGTAGGGTTCATGGTTGGACTTGGTGATCCTGAGGGGCTTTTTCCAACCTGCATGTTTCTGTGATTCTGTAAGAAGCATGTGGTGACCAAAAGGATGTGTTCCAAGCTTTCAGATTTTGGCTCATCCAGGTGTCCTGTACCAATCCCTTACTTTCCTGAGCAGCTTCATAACAGCCCATGGCTGCAATATGATGCAAGTGTGATTTGTTGGGCAGCTGGGGAGTGACAGTATTTGTTGTCACTGGGGATAGCATCAAAGGCTACACTTTGGGCATTAATGTTCAAGGCCCCAAGGATAAATGAAAACTCCCCAGGTCCCAGTGAGACAGTGAGGTGCTGCTAGTGGAGGTGTGGAAGGCACAGCCCCATTGAAGTACACAAATAGCTTTTCTTTAAAAAAAAAAAGATAAAATACCAACAAAAATTATCTTTTTCTACTACTTTTGAATCTGGGCATTCATTGCAGGTCCTGGGTGCAGCAGCCTGATCCTGGAGACTACACCAGAGTAGCACCCCATGATCTCCTCTGATTGTCAGCGCTGGTGAAGTTATCCCTCTGGATAACACATTCTCAGTATCACAGGACCACAGTATGCCTGTATATTAGAGGTCAGAAGGAACCTCTAGAGATCATCCAGTCCGACCCCCCTGCCAAAGCAGCATCACCCAGGGCAGTCTGCGCAGGAATTTGGAAAGTCTCCAGAGGGATTTGGAAAGTCTCCACAGAAGGAGACTCCACAACCTCTCTGGGCAGCCTGCTTCAGGGCTCTGGCACCCTCACTCTAAAGAAGTTTCTCCTCATGCTGAGCTGAAACCTTCTGTGTTCAAGTTTGTCTCCAGTGTTCCTTGGCTTATTGCTGTGTACCACCCAAAAGAGCTTGGCCCCCTCCACTTGACCCCCAGCCCTCCGCTATTGATAGACATTGATCAGATCCCTCTCAGCCTTCTCTTCTCCAGACTAAACAGCCCCAGGGCTCTCAGTCTCTCTTCCCAGGGGAGATGCTCAAGTCCCTTAAGCATCCTCCTGGCTCTCCCTTGGACACTCTCCAGCAGGTCTCTGTCTCTCTTGGACTGTGGAGCCCAGAACTGCACACAGGATTGCAGCTGTGGTCTGAACAGGGCAGAGTAGAGGGGCAGAAGAAACTCTCTAGACCTGTGGGCCACACTTTTCTTGATGCAACCCTAAGGAGATCTCATTGCTGTCTACAACTATCTGAAAGGACCTTGTGGAGATGTTGGTGCTGGTCTCATCGCACAGATAATTAGTGATAGAACAAGAGGGAACAAGCTGCAGCAGGGGAGGTTTAGACTGAACAGTAGGAAGAATTTTTCCCATCAAGAGTGGTCAGGGATTGGAATGTGCTGCCCAGGGAGGTGGTGGAGTCCCCAAGCCTGGCTGTGCTTCAGGGTGGTTTGGATGTGATGCTTGGGGCTCTGGTTTAGGGATGAGCCTTGCAGAGTAGGGTTCATGGTTGGACTTGGTGATCCTGAGGGGCTTTTCCATCCTCAATATTTCTGTGGTTCTGTGATTCGGAGAAGAGGCATTGCTGGAAGCGTTCAGTGCATTGTTGCCATTCAGAGCACTAAGTTAATGCCTTATTATTTAAGTCGTTTATTCAATTGGAAAGATCGAATCTCCCACCGCTGGCAGCGCCTGCTCCCCGGCGGGTAACCTGCTGGGCGTGCGCGGGGGCGCCCGGCGGGGCGCCGCGGAGCAGGGATTTCTGTGGCAGGAGCGCCACCGTGTGGCACCTTCCTGCAGCAGCGGGAGACCTCCCTGCCTCGCCTTGCTTGTCGTAGCTGCGGTAGGTTGAAAATTCCACACACACCCCGCCCCCCAGCATGCAATTGCTCGGTTAGAAAGGAAATGAAGCTGTATTTACAAGCAAAACTGCACTCTAAACTATGGAACGCAATGAATATGCACAAATATGTACGATGAATATGTACACATCCAAGTGCCAGGTTCTGCACATTGGTCACAGCAACCCCAGACAGAGCTACAGGCTGGGGTCAGAGTGGCTGGAGAGCAGCCAGGCAGAGAGGGACCTGGGGGTGCTGATTGATAGCAGGCTGAACATGAGCCAGCAGTGTGCCCAGGTGGCCAAGAAGGCCAACGGCATCCTGGCCTGTATCAGGAACAGGGTGGCCAGCAGGAGCAGGGAAGTCATTGTGCCCTGTACTCAGCACTGGTTAGGCCACACCTTGAGTCCTGTGTCCAGTTCTGGGCTCCTCAGTTTAGGAAAGATGTTGAGATGCTGGAGAGTGTCCAGAGAAGGGCAACAAAGCTGGGGAGGGGTCTGGAGCACAGCCCTGTAAGGAGAGGCTGAGGGAGCTGGGGTTGCTTAACCTGGAGAAGAGGAGGCTCAGGAGAGACCTTCTTGCTCTCTCCAACTCCCTGAAGGGAGCTTGGAGCCAGGTGGGGGTTGGTCTCTCCCAGGCAACCAGCACCAGAACAAGAGGACACAGTCTCAAGCTGTGCCAGGGGAGGTTTAGGCTGGAGGTGAGGGGAAAGTTCTTCCCAGAAAGAGTAATTGGCCACTGGAATGTGCTGCCCAGGGAGGTGGTGGAGTCACCATCCCTGGAGGTGTACACAAAAGGCTTGGATGTGGCACTTGAAACCATGGTTTAGTTGTCAGGACGTGTTAGGTATCGGGTACTAGGTTGGACTTGATGATATCTGAGGTCTTTTCCAAACTGGTTGATTCTGTGAAAACTAACTTTTATGTTAGATATCTGTCCAATGGCATTAGTTAGACATTACAATTAATTTCCTCTTCACATCCAGTGGTGATTTGTTTACATTTCTACCACTTTCCTTTCAAGAGCTGTGGAAAGTTTTCCAGGCACAGCCTAAAACAAGCACTGTAGGAATTCACTAGAAGTATGCTTTGTCTTTACTGAAAATGTGCTGCAAGGACAGGGAATTATTCTTAACTAGCAACAAGTTGGTAGTGTTAAAACTTTTTACTATGTTAACTGCTGTTTTGGTTCCACAAACAGGTGAATTCAGGAGCAAAGTGTTTACTGAGTCTAACAGAAGTGGGATCTCTGTTTTATTTTCTCTGCATTAGGCTAATGTAGTCATCTACTCACACTCTTATGACTGTTCATGATATGTGTTTTATCTCTTAACATGTTTATGACTGCAGTTTGGCAAGACTCCATTGAAAGCTTTCTTAGAATCACAGAATTGTTAGGGTTGAAAGGGACCTCAAGGCTCAGCCAGTTCCAACCCCCCTGCCATGGCCAGGGACACCTCACACTACAGCAGGTTGCTCACAGCCACATCCAGCCTGGCTGCAAAAACCTCCAGGGATGAGACTTCCTCCACCTCCCTGGGCAACCTGTGCCAGTCTCTCACCACCCTCACGGGGAACAACTTCTTCCTCACATCCAATCTCAATCTCCCCACTTCTAGTTTTGCTCCATTCCCCCCAGTCCTATCACTCCCTGACACTCTCAAAAGTCCCTCCCCAGCTTTCTTGGAGCCCCCTTCAGATACTGGAAGGCCACAAGAAGGTCTCCTCAGAGCCTTCTCTTGTCCAGACTGAACAGCTCCAACTCCCTCGGACTGTCTCCATAGCAGAGCAGCTCCAGCCCTCTGCTCATCCTTGTGGCCCTTCTCTGGACACCTTCCAGCACCTCCAGATCCTTCCTGGAACAGAGGCTCCAGAACTGGACACAGAGCTCCAGGTGTGGTCTCAGCAGAGTGGAGCAGAGAGGGAGAATCCCCTCCCTGGCCCTGCTGGCCACACTTCTCTTGCTGCAGCCCAGTCTCTGCTTGGCTCTCTGGGCTGCAAGTGCTCACTGCTGGCTTCTGTTGAGCTTCTCATCCACCAGCACCCCCAAGGCCTTTTCTTCCATTTCTCCTTTCCATTTCTCAAGCTTTCCCATGTAATGACACATTTATTATCCCTGCTTTCTGCTCCTTTTTTCTATGTTTCCCTTTAAATAATTGAACTTATCCATTACACCCACAAAGAAAATTGCCAATAATTAGCAGGAGTACAATTAAGAATAAATCACTGCTGAGTAGCAAGCTAAAGTTCAGAGTCTTTATGCAGATGCCTATTGTGGAAAGGATGTCTCATGTAATCAGGAATTACACTGACAAGGGAAGAATCATTTAATTAATGAGAATAGAGACATCATTTGGATGGTTTGTTCTGTTGCTGTCTGAATGGAAGAGGGAAGATAGCCCTCCCTGCTCAGGGATTAGAGCTGCTGGAAGAAGTGAAGCCCCACAGTGCTGCTCTCTTATGCCTTGTCTAGATAGTACAGTAATCCCTAAATATAAAACATCTATGCCAAAGGTTTGGATCAGGCACCAAAGTTTAGTCTTCTGTTACTTCTGTTGCAAAAGAGTTCTGTTTATGCACACTGTCTGCTGCTCCTGATAACCTGACAGGAATATTTACCCTCAGACACTCATGTAGTCCTAAAGCAGGATGCTAAGGCAGTCCTGAAGAAAAGGCCTTGGGGGTGCTGGAGGATAAGCAGCTCAACGTGAGCCAGCAGTGAGCACTTGCAGCCCAGAGAGCCAAGCAGAGCCTGGGCTGCAGCAAGAGAAGTGTAGCCAGGAGGGCCAGGGAGGTGATTCTCCTCTTCTGCTCAACTCTGCTGAGACCACACCTGTAGCACTGTGTCCTGGAGCCTCTATTAGAGGAAGGATCTGGAGGTGCTGGAAGGTGTCCAGAGAAGGGCCACGAGGATGAGCAGAGACCAGCCCTCACCTGCCTACAACCTTCCTTCAAGTAGCTGTAGAGAGCAATAAGGTCTCCCCTGAGCCTCCTCTTCTCCCAGCTAAGCAACCCCAGCTCCCTCAGTCTCTCCCCATAGGGCTTGTGTTCCAAACCCCTCCCCAGCTTTGTTGCCCTTCTCTGGACACCTTCCAGCATCTCAACATCTTTCCTAAACTGAGGAGCCCAGAACTGGACACAGGACTCAAGGTGTGGCCTAACCAGTGCAGTGTACAGGGGCAGAATGACCTCCCTGCTCCTGCTGGCCACACTGGTCCTGATGCAGGCCAGGATGCCATTGGCCCTCTTAGCTGCCTGGGCACACTGCTGGCTCATGTTCCGCCTACCATCGACCAGCACCCCCAGGTCCCTCTCTGCCTGGCCGCTCTCCAGCCACTCTGACCCCAGCCTGTAGCACTGCCTGGGGTTGCTGTGGCCAATGTGCAGAACCTGGCAATCTCATGCCCTTGGACTCTGCCTATCTGTCCAGCCTGTTGAGGTCCCTCTGCAAAGCCTCTCTACCCTCCAGCAGATCAACACCAGCCCCATACTCAAGCCTTCATTTCTGACTAAATCAGCCTGTCTGGATTTGTTACCTGCTTAGCTTTCCAGGACACATGGGAAGGTTGCAAGCAGCTGGCTTACATCCTTGCACCCCCTAGGTGCCACCTCCACTGCTCCACTGTAACCTTTGACTCTGTGCTCTCCCTTCAAGGATTCTGGAGCTGCAGCAGAACGGCGACATGGACGTGCTGAAGCATAAGTGGTGGCCAAAGAACGGTCAGTGTGACCTTTACTCATCTGTGGATACCAAACAGAAAGGAGGTGCCCTGGACATAAAAAGCTTTGCAGGTGTTTTCTGCATCCTCGCTGCTGGGATTGTCCTGTCCTGCTTGATTGCAATGTTGGAAACATGGTGGAATAAAAGGAAAGGCTCCCGGGTTCCATCGAAAGAGGTATTGGACCCTCCGTTTCTCTCGGGGAATTTTCATCCACCCTAAGGATTGCTGCCTTGGCTTCCTGGCCTTACAGAGTGTGGGGAATCTAATTCAGAAACATTCCCTTGCTGGTTTTGTTGGGTTTTGGGGTTTTTTTTTAAAGGTAGATGGTGTTCCTCAAAAACCCTTTTTAAGCTCTGCTTTCTAGAAAGGCTTGAATGGAAAACCATAAAAATCCATTGATGGTCTCTGAATCCCCAGTAAAGCACCAGGGTTACTCACAGAATGCTACATCAATGTTTAGTTAATTATTCCCACTGAGGAGAGCTAATTCTCGCCATTAAGTTCAAAGGTTTCTTGGCTTCTTAGGGGAAAAAAATAAAAGATATGTCTATATATTTCCCTTTAGCTCAGTGGCTGAGCCTTTCAAAACAGATTTGCAAAGCTCAGCCCTTTTTAATCAGCACTTAGCTTTTTCAGTGAGCTTGTCCCCATTTTCAAAGCCATTAACCTCTTGAGACTTCCATGAACTTCAGCACTCTGAAGCCCAGGGAAGCAAGAGCTCTGTTAGGTTTTTCAGACAGATTCAGAGCAGACTCATTTCTGAAATCTACCACAGCCCTGTCTCATGCAATCCCAGATGGACACCCCGGGGACATATTTTGTTTGGCACCAGAGATGAGTTTGCTTCTGCAGGTGTACGTGCAATGCTCTCCTCTTGGTGACAATCTGTCCCTTTACCAGCCACATGTGGTCCTACAACAAATTTCCTACCTTCATAACGAAGTCTTTAATAGAATGTACTTGGCAGCAATGGCCAAAGCTGAGCCTAAATATGAGTTTTAATGCAGTGGTGTAACTTTTCTGTCTGTGTGGCTTTAGACACATCTCTGTGTAGCTTGTGGAGTATTGCTCTTCATTTGTGCGCAGTAGTCTCACGTCTGCAGCTTCTCCATTATGCTTATTCCTGCTGGTCTAATGCTGTGTAATCAGGCAGGATTAATTACACTACCTAATTAGACAGCACTGATGCTAGAATACATCTAAACTTTTCTTGCCTGTTTTAATTCCCAAGCTTGCTTTTTGTTTGCTTGTTCAAGGTCCGGATCAGACCATTCTTAAAAGAAACAAAAATACACCCCCCCAGAAAAAAAAAATCTCAAAAACTGGATTTCTCAGGAATGGAAACCACATGGTTTAGTGTTGACCCTTCAGTGCTGGGTCACAGGATGTCAGGGGTTGGAAGGGACCCAAAGAACTCATCGAGTCCAAACCCCCCTGCCAGAGCAGGACCATACAATCTAGCTCAGGTCACAGAGGAATGCATCCAGATGGGCCTTGAAAGTCTCCAGAGAAGGAGACTCCAAAACCTCTCTGAGCAGCCTGTTCCAGGGCTCTGGGACCCTCACACTGAAGAGGTTGCTCCTCATGTTGAGGTGGAACCTCCTGTGCTGCAGCTTACATCCATTGCTCCTTGTCCTATCCCAGGGAGCAAGTGAGCAGAGCCTGTCCCCTCTCTCCTGACCGCCAGCCCTGTGGTGGGTTAACGCCCTTCTCTGAAAACAAAGAAAACAAAGCTGGGTGGAGGGCTTGCGGGTACTTTACCCTCCCTGCAGGGCGTTTCCCCCTGGGAAGCTGAGTCTGTTCCACTCCCCGCTCCCTGCCCAGCTAGGGTATAAAAAGCAGGACATCGTAGCTGTTGGGGCTCCTTTTGGCTCCTGCCTCTGCTGGATGAGAGCTATTGCAGCTGCCCTCCTGCTCCTCAGCCATGTGGCCGGACCTGATCCTCCTCCCTGCTGCCTCCGCGCCTCCTCAGAGAAAGACTGGTTTTGTATTATTCTTTCTTGTCCCCCTCCCATCCATCCTTGTTCCTTGCCCTTGTGAACCTTTCCTGTTACTGTTATATATATATTGTTTAAAGAAAATTCTTCACCTCTCTACTTCCAAGCCGACTCCAGATTATTGTTTAGTGGATTTGCTCCTTACCTTTTTTTTTTCCCCCTCTCTGTTTGGGGGGAGGAGGTGGTAGTGGGGGAGAGATTCTCAGCCTTTCCCCCATCTGGGCTTTTAACTCCCAGTTAAGGCTCAAACCACTACAAGCCCTCAGATATTTATAAACATGTATTAAATCCCCTCTCAGTCTTCTCCTCTCCAGCCTAAACAGACCCATGTCCCTCAGCCTCTCCTCATCAGGCAGTGCTCCAGTCCCCTAATCATCCTCATAGGTCAAAGGTTGGGCTGGATGATCTTTGAGGTCTCTTCCAACCAAATGTTTTCTGTGATTCCCTTTCACAACTGGGAAAGAAAAAGGCAAAACCAAATTTAACAAAACTGAAATTTATTAGCTTGTTCTTTACCCAAACTTTCAGAACTTCCTAATTGTCTGCTGAAAAACATATAATAAATAGCAAAAGAGAAATAAATAACTCAATAAAGGCTTGGCTATTTTATATAACTATAAAATCTCCTATTTACATTTTCAAATGCAGAGAAATCCCAGTGCATCCTTCCCACTAATGTCACCATTTTGGCCTCCTCGATCTTTGCCACATGGTCATTAGCCTAAAGCACTTAAAAATTGCACCTTGGCACTAAATTGAAAAGCTTGGCTCAAAACTGAGTTTAATGTGGGCATATGTGCTGGATATCCCCACTCTCCTGGATGTTGGGGGCGGGGGGGGGGGGGGGGGAAGTGGGGGGGTGGTGATGTCATTCAGCAAAGCAATACATCTGAACTAACTTTCTTAAAATTCATTTTAGCTTCCATGAAATCCATTGGCTCTTCCAGGCCACTAGTCCAGAGTCGGGGGTCAGATTGGGCCAGTTTGTGGTCAGCAAGCCAACCCCTTTTTTCCTGGTGGCTGCCATCTTGTGTTCCAGAATGCAAGCATTTATACTGAAAAACAAAACTAAACAAAACCAAAACCAAAACCAAAACCCACACATAAAATTGTCTTATGGTTAAGAAGATAACTTTTTGGTCACGTACCAGAAGTAACTCGCTCAGTGATGTCTGCCTGAGTCTGCAGACAGCCTTAAGCGGTAGCTCTGAGAGGAGTGTGAACCACCCCCCAGTAATCTCAATGGGATGTTGACTCTGAAGCCTGATGATAATTTAAGTGTGAAAACTGCTGAATATTTCACTACTGATCACACAAGAGAGAAGAGGAAGGAACATGTTATGGAGATGTGCACAATCGTACTGTGAGTGGGTCTCATTTTGGTGTATCAGTTGGGTGGAGATGGGGGTGTGGGCTGAGCATGGGAGCATCTCACCACCAACCTACTTTTCACTGGTCTGTGACCCGAGCCCCAAATGCATCCCTGTAAGAGAAGAGGAATACTTTAAGTATAGAGGCTCAGAAGGGATTAAATTCCAAGTCTTTCTAAACTGGCATTTTTAAACTGCAAGGTGTTTGGATGTCTTTCAAAGTTTAAAGCTAAAAACAAAACCAAAACCCAACCCAAACCCAATAGCACAAACAACAAACAAAAAAATATTGTTATTGATATTAACATTGGTGATATCAATATTATTATTAATATTAATAATGTTATTAATATTAATAACATAATCTGCTATTATAATATTCTAGTAATAAACCAACCAAACAAGCAAAAACCCAAACCAAAAACCCAAAGCCAAAATAAAACACCCCACCAAAAACCAGGACAAGGACCGTCCCTCAGAGCCACAGTTGTGCCTTGCATGTTCTAACAGAGCCTCTGTGTATTTTGCTAGCTTCTAATGCGGCCCCAGTCCTTCTGCGTCGCAGCGCAGCAGCTCCAAAGCCGTGAGGAGAGAGCGCCTGGTGAATGCGTTTGGTTTTGGTGTCACCTGTGTGGTTCCAACGTGCACCCCTGTCTATGTCCACCCGTGAGCAAACCGTAGGCAGAAAAGCCAAGCCCAAGAAATGAGCACTGCATTTTTTGTGCCACCAAAGCCTCTGTGGTCGCTGACCATCCAGTCCCAGGGAGATGCCTGATGCCCCATTCCCTGATCCTGTTCCCTCAGCTTGTCTCCTTTTACTTCAGAGGGTAAAATCCTGGAGGGCAGCTGGCCTCTCAGGTTCCTTCCAGCTGGGGATCTGTGTTCAGCATGATACCAGTGCAAATGTTCAGTGATCCATTTGCTAAGTAGATGAACTACTGTGGTTTGTTCCAGTTGTGGACTTTTCCAGAGTACTTAACCTCATTCCTAGACAAAGGAGGGATCTCAAGCCCATTCGGTATTCTAGGAGTTTTGCCATTGATTCAGGGAGCTCTGGATCAAGCCAGACATTGAATTGCAGTGATCAAGGCTGGAAGTCATCAGTGCACATCTTTTGGCTGCCTAATTATCCTCTGTGAGGTCCTAGAGTGTGAGAGCTTTCTAATGGCCTGGAAGAGCCAGTAGATTTCACAGAGATTAAGGTAAATTTGAAGGTTAGTTGAACTCAACTTTTGTTCTAAATGAGCTATGGTTCCTAGGCTGAGGGGATGCCCTTGCACCTGTACACACAATGCTGCTGTGATTTAAGATTTGCAGTTCAGTAGGAACATGTATGCCCAATACAGGTGATGATTGTCTCACCCAGGGCTTTCTCCTTCTATGACTTGTGTGCATTTAAACTCTCAAGTGTAACAAACAGAGCCATTTCACCGAGTTCCCTGGCAGGAGAGATTTAAGAAGGGACAGAGGTAACAGGAGGGATGATAAATGATAATAAATACCGCTGGTTACCTGCTCTTCTCACCCAGAAAAGCCCAATTCTATCAGAATCAATGGAATTGCTTCTTTGGAAGGAAGGGGAGAGCTACTGCCTCTTCAGATTGCCAGGTGTACTTTCTGGGTGACGTCCGCGAGTCACCAGTGCTCGGGGGTGTTTCATCTGGAAGCTTTGCTACACTGTGGTTTATATTCTGAAGGCAAAGAGCAACCTGAGATGGTTCTAGCTCTTCCTCAAGTCCTTCCACGAAGATGAGTGCTGACAAAGACAGCAACCTGTTCCCTTAGAACCTCCCATGTTGACTCCCAAATTTAGCCCCTACTGGGGAGCTGACAAACAGGCATCATCCCAGGCACCTGAGATATGCTTTGCTTTCACGGCACAAACTTTACTGCAATTCAGCTGCTGCTAGTCCCTCCCACCCACCTAGCTCCAAGCCTGCCTTTTTCTGATGGAAACCTACCAGCAGCACTTGGAGTCGTTTTGTTCGGATTCGGGGTTTGAAGGTAGCTGTTGTGTGTTTGCTTCGGCTTGGCTTAGGCCACTCAGCTTCAGGCAGCGGGGGCGTCCGCCAATGACGTTTGGAGATGCCAGCAGCCAGCCAGTAGTTAATTGTGTGTTGTGCTTCCCAAGCAGTCCTGCTCAGGCTGCGAAGCTTCAGCCCGGCACAGATGGTGATGGTGAGCGGTGCCTCTTGTTTTTCTCCTTCCCCAGGATGACAAAGAGATCGACCTCGAGCACCTCCACCGGCGCGTGAACAGCCTCTGCACAGACGACGACAGTCCCCATAAACAGTTCTCCACCTCGTCCATTGATTTGACCCCGCTGGACATTGACACTTTACCTACACGCCAGGCACTGGAGCAAATCAGTGACTTCAGAAACACTCACATCACCACCACCACCTTCATACCCGAGCAGATCCAGACTCTGAGCCGCACGCTGTCTGCTAAAGCCGCTTCGGGTTTCTCCTTCGGCAGCGTGCCCGAGCACCGAACTGGCCCTTTCAGGCACAGGGCCCCCAATGGGGGCTTCTTCAGGAGCCCCATCAAAACAATGTCGTCCATCCCTTACCAACCAACTCCTTCTCTGGGGCTCAATATCGGTAGCGACCCAGACCGAGGCACCTCAATCTGAGCATCAGACCACGTTTCTTCACTGTTTCTTTTCTAGGACTCCTTCTGCAAGGAGCAGCTGTAATGTTGTGGGACTAACATGGATGTAACCTTTCCTTGTTTGCTTGGGTTTTTCTTTGCCTTTTGTTTTTCCTTTTCCTTTTTATTTCTTTTCCTTTTATCTTTGCTTTTCTTTTCTTTTGCTTTTCCTCTTTCTTTTGCTTTTATTTTTGCTTTTCCTTTTCTTTCTGCTTTTCCTTTTTTTCTTTCCCTTATTTTTTACTTTTCCTTTTTTGTTTTGCTTTTCCTTTCTTTTGCTTTGCCTTTTTTTTTTGCTTTGCCTTTTTTTTTTCTTTCCCTTATTTTTTTACTCTCCCTTATTTTATTTCTTTCCCTTGTTTTCTTGGTTTTGCCTTCCCTTTTTTTTTGCTTTTCTGTTTATTTTTTTTTATCTTTCCCTTATTTTTTTGCTTCTCCTTTTCTTTTGCTCTTCCCTTTTTTTTTTTGCCTTTCTTTTTTTTTTTTTTTGCTTTTCTGGGATTTTTTTCTTTCCCTCATTTTTTTCTTTCCCTCATTTTTTTCTTTCCCTTATTTTTTTTCTTTCCCTTACTTTTTTTTTCTTTCCCTTATTTTTTTGCTTCTCCTTTTTTCTTGCTTCTCCTTTTTTCTTGCTTTTCCCTTTTTTGCCTTTCCTTTTTTTTTGTTTGCTTTTCCTTGTTTTCTTTTCCTTTTCTTTTCACTTTTCCTTTTTTTTTTTTTTTGCCTCTCCTTTTTATCTTTTAACTTTTCCTTTTTTTTTTTTTTTGTTTGTTTTGAAGGGTTTATTAAATTTGTTTGGAAGTTATTTTCTCTTGGGGTTTTATTGGGGGGGAGTTCCTCCCCCCCCTTTTTTTTTTCTTTTTCAATTTAAGTTAAGAAATAGGATTGTTAGTAACAACTCTTCCTCTTCCTCCACTGCTTTCTCAGTCTGGTCTCCCCTTACTCTCTTTACTACTCAAATCCCTTATCCTTTGGTTTCTCACTATGGTAGGTTTTGGTTACTTTAGGCTTTTCATATAATTTAAGTATAGGAAGCGTGCAGCGATTCATGCATAGAAAAACCCTGAGGATTACTTTACAGGAAGGCATTTGCTCCTCTTCCTCCCCTTCTCCAACTTCATTTTTTACACTATAACTATAATTGCAATAACTTCAGTCCTTTTCATGTATTCTGCTGCATCCAGTCAAGAGCTCCACTGCTGTGTGTCCTTTCAACTGTGGACCAAAGGCAAACCGTGCAGTTTTAAAAAAACAGGGGGAAAGTGAAAGAAATGAAGATGAAAATGAAAATGAAAATATGAAAACGAAAGTGAAATTGAATATATGAAAATGAAAATGAAAATGAAAATGGAAAAGGAAATGGAAATGGAAATGGAAATTATGAAAATGAAAATGAGAATGAAAATTTAAATGAAAATAAAAAATGAAAAAGGCAAAAAAGAAAGAAAAAATAGAAAAGAAAAAAAAAAGGAGAAGACAAAAATGAGAAATAAAAATAATAATTATTTTTTAAATGATATAGGACAAGGCAATCAAATTAATTTCAAGCACCATTCAGGCCCCATGAGAGAAGAATGCAGTTTTGCAGGTTTACAAAAAGCCATGACTATGCCAGTAAAGACTACAGTTCAATCTACTTTTGCACTGCAACAGTGCACATATGACCTGTATGTGATTGTACAGTGTTAAAAGAGGTTTGGTTTTTCCTTCTCTTATGTACAGCAAACCTGTATCATACGGCAGAAGCCTCCGTTGTGTTCAATGACTTTAGTATCTCATCCATACATCTATACATATATACAGGCAGGTATGTATATATATATACATGTATATACAGCTAGGAAAGGGCAGCCCTTGCTATTGCCATTCATTTAACAAAGCTTGAGTCAAACTGTGGTGTATGCAGGAGGGATGTACAGTGCCAGGGGGTCTCTTTTCACTGGGAAAAGGCAGGTGGCTTTCACGTTGCTCTGACTTGCCATCGTTTGCCAACGGAGCAGATTTTGTACTTTTTTTATCACTAGGACATCCTGGGGGCGGGTTTGAGGTTTGTACCTAGGTGTAAACTCCTTGGGTTAGGTTTTTGCCTTGGCTGTTGGGCATCCTATAAGGCTAACCTTGATAAACTTTATTTTCCAATACTTAGGCGAACGGAGCTCTCTCTTAGCTATACCACCTCCAGGAACAACTAATATAGCTCTGGAGAGGTTTAAACGTACAGCAGAGGTTCAGGAATGGTTTCCCAGATCGGTGGAGTGGGTGGAGGGAGGGAAAGGTGGAGAGAAAAAAAAAGAAAAGGAGAAATAAAAGGAGAAAAAGGAGAAAAAAGGAGAAAGGGGAGGGAAAGAAAAGGAGAAGGGGGGGGGAGGAGAAAAGGAGGGGAGAAAGCCCTCAAGAAATACAGATGTGGCCTTAATTACGATCGTGTGTTGTGGTAAGGAAAAAGAATATATGAACAGGCACTCATTTTAACCCTTTATGTGTTAAGTTAGAGTTAGAGAAGCTATTGTATATTTATGATTTTTTTTTTTGGTTGTTCATTAGTGCCAACTGTATAGAGCAAGAGAAAGAACAGCAGTGAGAGCAAAACCAGTGCCCACTTTGGCACCAGCTTTTTTTAAAGCAACCCTGTTGCCTGTTAGAAACATAGGAAGAGCTTTCAATTTGTAATCCTTAAAACTAGGAAAAATAAAAAAACAAAACAAAACCAAAAAAAAAAAAGACAAAAAAAAATTTTAAAAAGGCAATTAAGTAGGAAGCAAGCAGTTTATCCTGTGAATTTCTTTGGTTTGGTTTGGTTTTGGGTTTTAATGCAACCACGCACTTACTTTAACCTAACTCATTTCTTTGGCTAGGATTAATAGGACTCAGCCTGTGTGATTTGCTTTAGGGGTAAATTTAAAAGGTATTATTCTTCAGATCTATTCTGTTTTGATGCTAATTCTGTTCTGGGGGAGCATCTTGTACTGTCACTGGTTTTTGTACTAAATCTTCAAATATTGTCTACTGTGTAAGGCAGAAGAACAACAACAACAACAAGAACAACAACAATTCTTATCGTGCAAAAGGCCATTTTGTTTCCAGGGTAGCAAGTGTCTGAAAAAGAAAATAAAGCATGCACAGCTTGCTTCCCCCTTATAACATTCATGGACTCATGCACACTTCTGAGTAAAAAAATACACAATAATTTAAAAGAAAAATAATTTACTTTCCAAGAAGCTATGTAGGGCCATACCGGATGTTGCAGTGATTTTAGCTATTACAAACAACCAACCGACGACGTGTTAACCGTGTACAGTATTTCAAATAGGCCTATTTTGATGTGTTGCCTATTATACAGATACACAAACCACTTTTTGGAGGCCTCAGTTACAAGTGGCAGAGCTTTCTGTGTATAATTTGTCTAAATAATTTGTCTAATAAAATTGTTTTCTAAACTTGCGTTTTTGCCCCCCTCGAAGTGCTGAGTGCTGTGGGATTTGGGGCCTGTAGCAAATGGTGTCCTCTCGTGGATGGTTTCACAGGGTCACAGGGTGTTAAGGATTGGAAGGGACCTCTGGAGATCATTGAGTCCACCCCCCCTGCCAGGGCAGGACCTTAGAATCCAGCACAGGTCACACAGGAACACATCCAGATGGGACTGGAAAGTCTCCAGAGAAGGAGACTCCACAACCTCTCTGGGCAGCCTGTTCCAGTGCTCTGGGACCCTCACAGTGAAGAGGTTCCTCCTCATGTCGAGGTGGCACCTCCTGTGCTGCAGTTTATATCCATTGCCCCTTGTCCTATCACAGGGTACAAATGAGCAGAGCCTGTCCCCTGCCTTGTGACCACCAGCCCTCAGATAATTATAGACACTGATCAGATCCCTCTCAGACTTCCTCTCTCCAGACTAAACAGCCCCAGGGCTCTCAGCCTCTCCTCACCAGGCAGTGCTGCAGTCCCTTCAGCATCCTTGCAGCCCTCCCTTGGACTCTCTCCAGCAGATCCCTGTCCCTCTTGAACTGGGGAGCCCAGAACTGGATGCAATATTCCAGGTGTGGCCTCACCAGGGCAGAGTAGAGGGGGAGGAGAACCTCCCTGGCTCTGCTGGACACACTCCTCTGAATGCACCCCAGGATCCCATTGGCCTTCTTGGCCACCAGGACTCCCAGGTCCTTCTCCCCCAGAGCTACCACACCATTACTGAAGGGGCTTTAGCCCATGGAGATGGGATGAGCTCATGAGGCTGCTGTGAGCCCACTCAGTGTACAGCATCCATGGAAATCACCAAGATTTACAAAATTTATCAACAGGCTTAGCTTTCAGAAAATGCATAAGGATGACAATTTGCATTTTGCAACTTCCCTGTGGAACATATCATGGCCCTTCTGGTGTGTGCTAGCCTGGCCTAATATCATAGAATCACAGAATTGTCAGGGTTGGAAGGGACCTCAAGGATCAGCCAGTCCCAACCCCCCTGCCATGGCCAGGGACACCTCACACTACAGCAGGTTGCTCACAGCCACATCCAGCCTGGCTGCAAAAACCTCCAGGGATGAGGCTGCCACCACCTCCCTGGGCAACCTGTGCCAGTCTCTCACCACCCTCAATGGTCATTATTTCTATAGAATAACATTCTACTGTCTGTATTTGCACAGGACTTAGTCTGCCCTGATACTGGACGTGTACTGCCTCTAGATCTGATGAAAGTTTAAGTGTGAGAGACCTTAGGTCCTTCTCAATGCTAAAGGGTAATTAACACACTGAACTCAATGGCCTGGTCATTAGTAAGTGGTGCAGAAGGCACAGCAATAACAACACAATGGTTTCACTTGCAGTTTGTCTGCTTGCTTTGTACATTCAGTCTGCTTCATTCACTTAAATACTTTTTGACCTTTTACAATTTTTTTCTATTAAGCTTACAGAATACAGAATTCACCAGGCTGGAAAATACCTTTGATATCATTGATTCCAACCTATCACACAACACCATCTAATCAACTAAACCATGGCACCAAGTGCTTCATCCAGTCTCTTAAACACCTCCAGTGATGGTGACTCCACCACCTCCCTGGGCAGCACATTCCAGTGGGCAATCAATCTCTCTTCTCCTCACCTCCAGCCTAAACCTCCACTGGCACAGCTTGAGACTGTGTCCTCTTGTTCTGGTGCTGGCTGCCTGGGAGAAGAGACCAACCCCCACCGGGCTACAACCTCCCTTCAGGGAGTTGTAGAGAGCAAGAAGGTCTCCCCTGAGCCTCCTCTTCTCCAGGCTAAGCAACCCCAGCTCCCTCAGCCTCTCCTCACAGGGCTGTGCTCCAGACCCCTCCCCAGCTTTGTTGCCCTTCTCTGGACGCCTTCCAGCATCTCAACATCTTTCCTAAACTGAGGGGCCCAGAACTGGACACAGGACTCAAGGTGTGGCCTAACCAGTTCAGAGTACAGGGCAAAATGACCTCCCTGCTCCTGCTGGCCACACTGTTCCTGTTACAGGCCAGGATGCCGTTGTCCTTCTTGGCCACCTGACCACCTGAGCTTGCCAGGCATTGAAAGGATTTCATTTAAGAGTTTCAGAAATGCCTTGGAAGGTGTTATGGTCTGGAGCTGGTAGCTTAATTATAAACAGAAAGAGGAAAATTCCAGAGTAGAAATACAGTAAAAGGTAAATGAAATTGGCCATTGGATACAAGCCCCCTCAGAAGGAATCCTCAATTCATTGCTGTGTTGAAAATAACTAAATAAGTATGAATTCAGAAAACACAAAAATCTAAAGGAAGTCAGATTATTGAAAGCAACTTCAGGCTCACATTCAGAGGTGCCTATGCAGGAATACTGGTGCTCGTCCACCAGCAGGCACTAAATGCCTAGCAACAGGGTGCTGGAAGCTTTTATAATCAGGCTCCTTTCACTACTTCATAACAATCATCCAAAAGACAAGCTCTGCTTATTGTCTATCAGGTTAGAGCCACAGCAAAGTGAGGCACTGGACCCAACAAGCCCTTATGGCTTCAAAGTAGAGCAGAGCAGATTTAGATTGGATGTTAGGAAGTTCTTTACCATGAGGGTGGTGGAACACTGGAAGAGGTTGCCCAGGGAGGTGGTTGAGGCTCCATCCCTGGAGATATTGAAGGTGAGGCTGGATGAGGCCCTGGGCAACCTGATCTAGTTGGGGATGTCCCCGCTGACTGCAGAGGGGCTTGGACTGGGTGAGCTTTGGAGGTCCCTTCCAGCCTGGACCATTCTATGATTCTATCATTCTGCACACTGTAGTGTGTCTAGCAGGGGTTCACTCAGCCACAAAGGTTCCTGATGATCAGGGTCCTAGTTTTAGGCTGTTCTTGGTCTGTAAAGCCCAGATCATGACCTCTCAAAAAGTGCTGGGCTGCTGGTACCATGAACCACTCACTTTAACATAGGTATTGTCCCTGTAACACTTAGAGAGGCAATACCTCTCTAGGGCTAGGCAGTTCTACAGACTGCCTGTAACAGGCTGCATTAAGGTGTTTCACAGAACCACAGAAACATTCAGGTTGGAAAAGACCCTCAGGATTACCAAGTCTAACACAGAATCCTGCTCTCAAGGGTCACCCCTAAACCATAGCCCCAAGCACCACATCCAAACCACCTTCAAACACAGCCAGGCCTGGGGACTCCACCACCTCCCTGGGCAGCACATTCCAATCCCTGACCACTCCTGCTGGCAAAAAAATTCTTCCTGATGTCCAGTGAGGAACCCTGTATGACACTTCTCCCTTTCTTACATGAAAATCCAGTGAAGTAACAGTATTAAAGCCTGACAAGTGTGCCTTCTGCCATAGCTCCACTGGAAACAAAAGCCAGCTATGTGTTAAGGTGAGTTGTTTGCATGGTGGTTCAACCATTGTGACACACCAGCTACAAGCAAACAGCAAGCAGTGAAAGCAAATGGATTTCAAAGATTTCAGAGAGTCACTTAGTAAGATGCCTCTGTTGACCAAGGGTGAAATATCTGGAGATAAACAGCAGTCCTGCTGCAGCAGTTGGGTGAATGATTATAGCTGTCACTGACTCAGCTGCAGGACAAGAGCCAAAGTTTCCTGGGTTTCCCTCTCATCTTCACAAGGCAAAGGTTTCCCTGAGCAGGTGAGACTTTTTAGAAGCATCTTTTGCTTTCCCATTCATGCAGGATGCTGCAAAGTGATGAGAAGCTTCCTCTTGGGGAGCGGTGCTGTGAGCAGAGCAGAGAGCCAAACCAGGAAATGTATCAAAATGTAATTTCTGATTTAGTTATCATTAGATCTGCCCTCCTGGCAATATAACACAAATTACAGGGCTGGTGTTCAGCTGAGAGTTCACTTCACTATTGATAACCTCCTGGTGAGACCATGTCTGGAATATTGTGCCCCTCAGTTCAAGAAGCACCTCAGGGAACTGCTTGAGACAATCCATCACAGAGCCACAAAAACAATTAGGGGAGTGGAAGATCTTCCTTATGAGGAGAGCCTGAGGGAGCTGAGGACTCTGTAGAGGAGGAGCCTGAGGGTGACCTCACTCGTGTTGGTAAAGATGTGCAGGGTGAGTGCCCAGAGGCTGGAGCCAGGCTCTGCTGGGGGATGCCCAATGCCAGCACAAGGGGCAGTGGTGGAAGCTGAGGCAGAGGAAGTTCCATGGAAACATGAAGAAACACCAGTGAGGGTGACAGAGCCCTGGAGCAGGCTGCCCAGAGGGGTTGTGGAGTCTCCCCCTCTGGAGATATTCCAAACCTGCCTGGATGTGTTCCTGTGTGATCTGCTCTAGGTGATCTTTCCTGTTACCTCACACAGTAGTCAAAACAGAGATCCCCTGGCGAGGCCATGGAAGAGAGAGAGAGGAAAGTTGCAAGCAGAAGTGACAGAAGAAGAAAAGAGGGAGAACTATTCATACCCCTTCTCTATATCATTACTAGTAATCCAATGAATTCTATATTCCAATAGTAATTTCTTTTACTTTCAGTCTTTTCAGAGAGGGACAAGGCTAAAGTTCCCCCTTCAAACTGTAACACACCTTCATTCTGCAAAGCTGCTTTGAAACAAATGTCAAAATCAAGTATCTGCTCCTAAGTATGAGTCATAGAGAAGCATTTTGATGAACACTAGGATGTGAACACACACATCCACATATCACATCAAGAGCAGTGGGCAAAAGCAAAGCCTATCAGCTTGTCATGTCTCACCCAAGGTGTCATTCACAAGGTCAAAACTAACAGCCTCCAAAGCGCAGGCAATGTGATTCACAGCCTCACAAATTCCTAACCCCAAAAATGTGCCAATGGCCCCAAAATCACAGGAGCTATGGATTTAATGAAGCCATTCACCTTTCAAGATATACAGTTATAAACATACATTTACTTCCCCCCTCCCCCCATTCCACTCCTCACAGTGGCTGACACAGGCTCACAGGATGTTAGGGGTTGGAAGGGACCTCTGAAGATCATCTAGTCCAAGCTCCCTGCCAGAGCAGCACCACAGAATCCAGCACAGGTCACACAGGAACACATCCAGACAGGGCTGAAAAGTCTCCAAAGAAGGAGACTCCACAACCTCCCTGGGCAGCCTGCTCCAGTGCTCTGGGACCCTCACAGTGAAGAATTTCCTCCTCATGTTGAGGTGGAACCTCCTGTGCTGGAGTTTATATCCATTGCCCCTTGTCCTATCCCAGGGTGCAGCTGAGCAGAGCCTGGCCCCTCCCTACTGACCCCCAGCCCTCAGCTATTGATAGACATAGATCAGATCCCCTCTCAGTCTTCTCTCCTGACTAAACAGCCCTAGGGCTCTCATCCTGTCCTCTCCAGACAGTGCTCCAGTCCCTTCATCATCCTTGTAGCCCTCCATAAGACGCTCTTGAGTAGATCTCTGTCCCTCTTGAGCTATTCCCTAGAGCGCTGTTCCCTGGAGTGCTGTCCTGGCTCATGCCACAGCCAGTGTGGCAGTGCAGTAAGTGCAGGGCAGGGAAGGGAAGTGAAGGACTCAGGCACAGCCACTGCCAGTGTATCTATCACACAGCTTTGCTTCCACAGCTCCCTGAGTGCCTGGTGTCACAGTGAGTGCCCTGCAGCTGCTTGCTTGGCCCCTGCCCTCCATCTCCATTCGACCTCCAGCACCAGAGTCAGGGGAGCTATGGAGAGCAGGAGGGGAAAGGGATGGCTATTTCAGGACAGAGATGCCACCCACCCCTAGTTTGAGGGTTCACATCTAGTTGTCCTCCAGAACAGCTCAGCTTTGCCTGCCTTTTCCCCTCGCTGTGGAGCTGTGGTAACATTATTGCTATGCAAGGTGCAGTATCCCAGTCCCCTCTGCTGGTACATGGCTGTAGCTGGGACATCACTGGAAATACGTGAGCGGCTGTAAAGGAGACCCTCCCTTCTCAGCAGCCCCTTCTAACTATGCAGGCTTTCCTGTTAGCTCTCTGACTATGCATGAGATGTATCAGCACATGGATCAGTGCCCTGTCTGCAAACACCCACAGGAACCAGCCTCATGAATGCAAATGCCATATCCTCCTTATACCTACAGGAAATTGCCCCACCTGAGTCTAACTTCTGCAGCCACTCACAGAAAGGCTCAGAAGTGCTGCTCACTCTCCTCACTTGCCTGCAGAGGGATCCTCCTTTTCCACTGGGCACAGAGAGAGTCAGCCATAAGGTGCTGTGGCAAGTATTTCTCCTGGGAGCCTGGTGTGAAGGTGGCAAATACTATGCCACTACCACAAATTGAAAAGCATAGCTAGGGGGAAAAAAAGTACTCATGGTTTGTGGTGTGTCTGCCTCGTTCTCCCAGGCTAGCTTGTGTCCCTGTCAACTGGCAGGGAAAATAAAAAGGGGGAGTGGGCAGCTCTGTGAGCACATTGTAGCCCTGCCACCTCTGGTGAGCTCGCCTTTCTCCCCCACTGGCCAGGGACATGCTTCTTCACACACACAGTGGGGAGGTCTTGTTTGGTTTTGAATATTCCCTGTATATGAATATTCCCTGTGGACCACAGTAGGAGTAATGGCAGCTGACCCATGTTGCTGCTAATTAAATCCATTTTGCTTACTCACGGGGGGAACAGGAGAAAGAAAGCAAACACTGTGAACAAAGCTGTGGCTGCTTGCTGCTCCTACCATCAGACGTGGGTTTAAGGAAGAGTCTCTGTGGCTTGGCAGCAAACACAGCAAGAACTTGATGGAGTGTAAGAGAGAAGCAGCACTGCTTCATGAAATAGTGCTCAGGCAACACTGGGGCAGTTGGCCTTGCTCTGACTTTTCCAGACCTTTCTGAATGATATTTGCTGCTGCTCAGATTGGTTTTATATCTCTACAGGTTCAGGAGATCGCAAATGGAGTTTGCTTCTCCTTCCTCCAAGAAACCAGGACTCCCTATAACTTCATACAGTTAAAAACAAAGCCCATAGATCCTGTTAGCCTATGTATACAATAAGATACAGCTGATGTGGGACACAGCTTTTTTTTTCCCTGCATCAAAGTAGAAGCAGAGCTAATGCACCTGGAAATTTGATCTGCAGAAGGCATAATTAATGACTTCACCAGCTAGCACTGTGATCTCCAGCTTTGAAGGCCTGCAGTGTCATCTGACATATGTGTAGGAGACCTGTTGTATCTTATATGAGTTGTTTGAAAAGGGAAAACTTATGTCCATAAATGTGTCTAAACATTCCTTCCATAAATATCGACACACGCAAGCAGCTTGCCTTCTAAAGCTCAGCACCAGCAGGTTGTTATCCATGGCATGCAGTCACCTGCTGGAGTATAAATGGAAGCTAACTGAGAGCACTGTCAGCAAGTTTGATGATGGCACCAAACTGGAAGGAGTGGCTGACACACCACAGGGCTGTGCTCCCATTCAGGGAGACTTAGCCAGGCTGAGAGTTGGGCAGGGAGAAATTGAATGCAATTCAACAAGGGCAAGGGGAGAGTCTTGCAACTGAGAAAGAGCAACCTCATGGAGCAGGATAGGTTGGGGATTGACCTGTTGGAGAGCAGGGAAGGGGAAAGGGACCTGGGGGTCCTGGTGGATGGGAGCTTGACCATGAGCCAGCAATGTGCTCTTGTGGCCAAGAAGGTCAATGGCATTCTGGGGTGGATTTAGAAGGGTTGTGGGTAGTAGGTCAAGAGCGGTTCTCCTCCCTCTCTGCTCTGCCCTGGTGAGGCTGCCTCTGGAATATTGTGTCCAGTTCTGGGCTCCTCATTCCAAGAGGGACCTCAGGGAACTGCTTGGAAGAGTCCAGCACAGAGCCACAAAAATGATTTGGGAACATCTTCCTTATGAGGAGAGCCTGAGGGAGCTGAGGTCTCTGGAGCTTGGAGAAGAGGAGCCTGAGGGTGACCTCATTCATGTTGGTAAAGACGTAAAGGGTGAGTGCCAAGAGCCAAGGCTGGAGCCAGGCTCTGCTGGGTGATGCCCAATGCCAGCACAAGGGGCAGTGGTGGAAGTTGGGGCAGAGGAAGTTCCATGGAAACAGGATGAAGAATTTTTTCCCTGTGAGGGTGACAGAGCACAGGACCAGGCAACCCAGGGGCATTGTGGAGTCTCCCTCTCTGGAGATATTCAAGACCTGCCTGGATGTGTTCCTGTGTGATCTGCTCTAGGTGCTCCTGCTGTGGCAAGGGGGTTGGACTGGATGATTCTTCGAAGTCCCTTCCAGCCCCTAATATTCTGTGGTTCTGTGTAACAGAAGCTAATTCATGCACAGGCATGAATTTCTGCTCCATAGGTGCCGGCAGGTGCAGTGCTTTTGAATACATAACTCCATTCATTGTCCTACACTTCATCTCCTTCAGTGACTGGTGGTCACCTGCAAAAGCACATTCCCCCCCCCCTCCCCCCCCCCCCCCCCCCAAAAAATAAAAAAGAAAAAAGAAAAGAAAGAGGAGAAAGATGTTAAAAACCCCACTGTTAACCCTGGTATACTCCACTGCTGGAGTCATAAGTCTCTAAACCAAATGGACAGCTTTCTTTTTGCAAGACCTAGCTGGTTGTTTCTTGGGTTTGTTTTGGATTTTGTTGTTGGTTTTGTTTGTTTTCCTTTGGCTTTAATCTGGTTAAGTCTCAAACAAAAGTGACTTTGTTCGGTGCTTCTGTCAATGACAAACAGACCGAAGGGGATGCATTTATCCTTGTCTCTTAGCCTGGCTGGAAATGGCTTCACTTGGCTCCTTGCTGCTGTTGGCAGCCTGGCACAGGTGAGTTGTGTTACCCGCGGGGAGGGAGCAGGGGGCGCTTCGGCCGGAGAACATGGCAAAGGCTCTCAGCTCTATGCTACCTGCTGCCCCGGCGCCAGTGGGGGTATTAAGAGCCCAGCCGGCCGCGGGGAGCGGGGCCAGTGCCCGCCCCAAGCCGTGGTGACGCTGCTGCTCTTCAGGGAACCCTAAAAGTGCTCTGCAGGTCGTGTGGGAACAAAGCTGAGTTTGGGACACTTCCACTGGGGGGGTGCTGCAAGTTCCTGATCAGCCCTTGCCCTCAGCCGAGCCGGGGCAGGCGGGGAAGCCGGAGCCGGCGGGGAAGCCGGAGCCGAAGGCAGCGCTGAAGGAATGGAGACGATTTTTGCGGCGCGGACCGGCCGGCCTGCCCTCCCCGCTTTGTCCGCCAGGTGGCGCTGCGCCGCCGCCTCCGGCTCACGGCAGGCAGCGGCGGCGGAGCCTTGAGAACGCGGGGGGTCGGGGGGTGTCTTGTCCTGCTCCGGCAAGTGCCTTGCGGGGAACCCAGCGGGTTTTGGCTCCCTCCCCGTCCCACCCCAGGCGACAGCCATTGATGGGCAGGGCGGCAGCCTTTGAGCGGGGCAAGGCTTTGGAGGGGAAGCCGTTGGTGGGGAGCAGCCACTCAGGTCGTTTTGGGGGGAGCCTTTGAAGGGGGACAGGCGCTCAGGGGTCGTGCTGGGGGAGCAGTGGAGGGCGGACAGGTGCTCCGGGATCGTTTGGGGGAGCCGTGGAGGGGGGGACAGCCGCTCAGGGGTCGTTTGGGAGAGTCGTGGAGGGCGGACAGCCGCTCAGGGGTCGTTTTGGAGGGAGCCGTTGAGGGGGCACAGGCGTTCAGGGGTCGTTTGGGGGGGAGCCGTGGAGGAGGGCAGGCGCTGGGGCGGGGAGCGCGGAGCCGTGCGCGGCCGCGGTGGTGCGGCGGCGGCTGTCGGAGCCGCATTTCCCGGGAGACGGAGCGGGCCGCGCCGCTATGCCGCCGGGATAATGGCGGGGGCCCGCGCCGTGTCACCTCTTGTGTGCGCTTTGCAAAGAGCAGCCCGGGCGTGGCGAATGGGACACAGACCGCCATTGTGCCGGCGACACTTTAATCGCCCACACCTACAATATCCAACCTGTTGTCGGCAGAGGGGCAGCCCCGGGGCGCACACCCCACCCGAGGGGCTCAGGGCGGGAGGACGGGGACGGGTCGATGAGCTTCGCCGCCTTCTCACGACGGTGAGGCTCGGGGTAGGGTTGGTGGGGGAGGTGGTGTGTCGGGGGGGTACACCTTCAGTTGCGTGGCCTGGGCTGTACCTGCCCGGCTGGCAAAACGGTGCCCACCGTTCAGCTGCCCCAGCCAAGCAGGTGCCCGGAGCCAGGGAGCCCTTGTCTGGGAGAGCTAGGAGAGGAATACCCACATAGAATCATAAGGTTGGAAGGGACCTCAAGGATCAGCCAGTTCCAACCCCCCTGCCATGGGCAGGGACACCTCACACTACAGCAGGTTGCTCACAGCCACATCCAGCCTGGCTGCAAAAACCTCCAGGCATGAGGCTGCCACCACCTCCCTGGGCAACCTGTGCCAGTCTCTCACCACCCTCATGGGGAACAACTTCTTCCTAACATCCAATCTGAATTTCTTCCTAATACCCAATCTGAATTTCTTCCTAACATCCAACCTGAATCTACCCCATTGCTCATATGTGGTAGTTTTAGACTGTACCTTGAAAATTTTCCACAGATCTTGAACAGTAAGTGGTAGAATGTAAATAAATTACTATTGGATGTAAAAAGAAAAATAATGGTAAGCTCTAAACAATCCCATTGGACAGATAACAAACATAAAAGTTAGATCTGTAAACTAACTCTCTCTCTTTCCTCTTCTTTCACTCCAGCAGATACCAGCTCTGGCTTTTGCTGGCTTTGCTGACCTTGGCTGTATTGCTTTGTTGTGGCCGAGTATTAACAAACAGCTCTCTGCTCTTTCACCTGTCCTGTGTGCACAGGGCAGTAGGGAAGGGAGCAGGGAAGGGGACGATATTAATACCCTCCTGGCTTGCCCAGGGTGCTTGTAAATAGAGTTTCATTTGCTTCCAGCTGAGCCAGTCTGGCAATTTTATGTTGGGAGGGGGGAATTTTCAACCCACCACACCATAGCAGCAGGCTATGGCAGGGCACAGAGGGAGCCACAGCCGTGTGCAGCAAAGTAGGGCTTGCAGGGTGTTGCATGGGCACTGCCTTCCCAGCGAGATGATGCCTCCTCGTGCTCTTGACAGGATGCAGGAGCACACGTGCAGCAGAAGTAATTTCTTCTGGCATGGATGCCTCAGCTGTGCTGGAGGAAGAAGCTGGGGTTTGTGCTCACAAGTGAGGCAGGGTGCAGTGATGGTTACTCCTGCCACCTCTCCCTCCAAAGCCAGGCTGCTGGGGGTCTCACATTGAAAGAATGTGTGGCCCACGTAGGAGATGTCACATGGACTGCAATAGCCACACTAGTGAAAACTCTGGGCTCCTGATGAAAGCCCTCGAGTGCCTGCCCTCAGTGGGCCATCAGCTGTGTCTAGCCTCACATTCTGCCTCAGCATAGCTATTGACATCTCAGTTCTTTATTGACGATCTGGGCAAGGGGATTGAGTCCATCATCAGTAATTTTGCAGATGACACCGAGTTGGGGGCAGGTGTTGATCTCTTAGAGGGTAGAAGGGCCCTGCAGAGGGACTTTGACAGGCTGGACAGATGGATGGAGTCCACCAGGATGGCATTTAACACATCTAAGTGCCAGGTTCTGCACGTTGGCCACAACAACTCCATGCAGTGCTACAGGCTGGGGTCAGAATGGCTGGAGAGCAGCCAGGCAGAAAGGGACCTGGGGGTACTGACTGACAGCAGCTGAACAGCAGTGTGCCCAGGTGGGGGTTGGTCTCTTCTCCCAGGCAGGCAGCACAAGAACAAGAGGACACAGTCTCAAGCTGTGCCAGGGGAGGTTTAGGCTGGAGGTAGGAGAAAGTTCTTCCCACCAAGAGTAATTTGCCATTGGAATGTACTGCCCAGTGAGGTGGTGGAGTCACCATCCCTGGAGGTGTTCAAAAAAGGGATGGGATGTGGCACTTGAAGCCATGGTTTACATAGAATTGCATGTTCAGTTGTCATGAGGTATTAGGTATGAGATAGTAGGTTGGACTTGATCTCTGAGGTCTTTTCCAACCTTATTGATTCTATGAATTCCTTAAACTTTGTACAGAGTTGAAAACATTCTGCTCATCTGGAAAAAAAAATTATAATAAACCATTATAATAAACCCAAAATGCTTACAAATTACAGCAAACTATTACGAACTCCAGCTCCAAAGCAGTCGGATCGGCAGCTCAGAGATATGCCAGTGGTAGAGATCTTGCCACAGGCAGGATTCTGCAAATCTGCTGTTACAGAAGTGCTTCCCAAGAGCTGCACCACTGCAACTGAGCATTGCTCTCTCTCAACACAGTTGATGACACCTGTCACAGGCAGTGCAAACAACACTTCTCTGAAGCCCTCTGCAAAGAGCCTTCTGCCTGGCTTGGCATTTTGAGACGCCCCTAAAAGTCAAGCCCCTTTGAATGCTTAACTTTTCTCATAGGCAGGATTTGTTTAAGAGTCTTTGGAAGTCTTTCTGTGCTGGGGATGTACATAGAATACATAGAATAAACCAGGTTGGAAGAGACCTTCAAGATCATCGCGTCCAACCCATCAGCCAATCCAACACCACCCAAACAACTAACCCACGGCACCAAGACTAACCCACGGCAGGATAACCCATGCAGGATAAAGAATATTGTTCTGGTTCTACTCCTTGAACAAGTATTTAAAAAAATCTTAATGCATCCTTTGAGGAGACTCAGGGGAGACCTTCTTGCTCTCTACAACTCCCTGAAGGGAGGTTGTAGCCAGGTGAGGGTTGGTCTCTTCTCCCAGGCAACCAGCAGCAGAACAAGAGGACACAGTCTCAAGCTGCACCAGGGGAGGTTTAGGCTGGAGGTTAGGAGGAAGTTCTATACAGAGAGAGTGATTGCCCATTGGAGTGGGCTGCCCATTCGGTGGTGGAGTCACCATCACTGAAGGTGTTCAGGAGGAGACTTGATAGGGTGCTTGGTGCCATGGTTTAGTTGTTTAGGTGGTGTTGGATGATAGGTTGGACACGATGATCTTGATGGTCTCTTCCAACCTGGTCTGGTCTATTCTATTCTATTCTATTCTATTCTATTCTATTCTATTCTATTCTAAATTTATGAGGTAGTAGAGGAGATAAAGATGTCTTCAGAGGGATTTGGGGTTTGTTTTCACAGCCTTTCACAGGGGTAGTCCCTGAAGTTGGTTCCTGTTGGTTGTGTTATGCTGGGAATTGACTGTTCCTAGAAGCTGCAGTGCTCTTTGCTGCCAGGGACTAAACAGGAGGAATTCCCATGGATGGCAAGGTAGTATTTTTCACTTGGTTGACAAGTGTTTCTTTCTTGGAGAAATACTGCTTGGCAGAACTGATGATCAACACCAGCTTGGGTGCCATCCACTTGCTTTTCTTCCCTTACAGGTACCACTCTCGGCTGCCTTATTTTCAGCTTTCTGTAAATATTTACTCTCTGCATTTATTTTAAAGACCTTGCCTAATGGTTTGAATTCCAGACTGGCATTTCTGCTACTAAGAAGCCTTCCTCAGGCACAGAGCTACCTAATTGCCAAGAGCTTTATGGGGGAACCCCATATCATAGGCCCAGTATGGGTAAAGCAATATCCCCAACTCCCAGGTTACTGCTCTGGTAATGGTGTTGTGGAGACACAACAGAGACTCTAAGAGGTCAGATTTTTTTTTCCTCCTTTCTTTTCCCCATTTGTCCACTGAAATCTGTTGCTACTGTGCCATAGACACAGATTGTTTATTTTATTTTTTTTTAGTTTCTACTTCAAGCCTAATGATTAAAATCTTTTTTCCAGAGAAAAACTGTGTAACTGTGCGATGGCTAAAGCAACAGTTAAAGAGAGAATGATGCTGCAATCAGCTGAAGGGGGGGAGAGAGAGAGAGAAAGAGATAGAGAGAGAGATAAAATTAGAGAGAGGTAGACAGAGAGATAAAAATAGAGAAAGAGATGTAGAGAAAGAGACAAAGAGATGAGGGAGAGAAAGAGATTAGATATTGATACATAGAGATAATTAGATATAGATATAGATAGATATAGATATATAGAGAGGGAGATTAGATATAGAGAGATAGATTAGATATACAGAGAGAGATTAGATACATAGATATAGATTAGATGTAATACCAGCAATTCTACATGCCTAGAAATCTGAAGTACTTAAATTCCCCCAGCTCATGTTCAAGAGAGACTGAGAGCAAGTGGAGGTGACCAGATGTAATTTGCAGGAAATATATTGTCCCTGGCTGGTTGGTGGTTAATTCTCCAGTCTCAGCCCAAATGGAGTGTTGTTCTTCTGCTATAAAACTGTTGGTGGCACTGGTCACTTGCTTGGTTAAGTGATTTATATCAGTAAGAGATACTAAGTAACAGCCTGCAAAAGCATGCTAGGCAACGCTTGGTGTTGCAGCACTTTCTAACACGCGGTGTCTTAAGCAGGCGCAGTCCTCAGCATTCCGTTGCTGCTCATGTCAAGAGCGACTAAAAGACAGACCTGTGGGTGGTGTGTGTGAGTGCACACAATCCCAGCAGGATTGTTCCTGCTGCAAAGGGGGAATAAACTGCACCTGGAAGGACCATCAGCGCTAAAGAGATGAGGAGCTTGGGGATGGAGAAGACATAAAACCTCTGACACAATAGATCCCTTGGGTCTGATACTAGTGTTTCCATTGCATTAAAGCAGCCTTGCACTGCAAGGAAAAGCTGCTAATTGTGTGCAGAGTGTAAGTATTTCTTATAAGTCATTAACTCTTCTTACTCCAAAAGCTTCACTCTGGGATGTAGTTTGTAATGCAAATCCTGATCCAAAAGCTGCCTGTCTGAGCTATCACCAGCTCTGCAATACAGCTCCTGATATCTAGGCAAATGCAGACCTCTACATCTCTGGAGTCAGTTTTTCTGAGCTTGGGACAAGAGGAGACAGCTTGCTGCTTTCCAAACCAGCTTCTCTGATCACCTGAGGCCATGGCAGTACTTACCAGACCACGTCAACAACCTCAAAAACCTCTGTGTGGTGGTCCTTGATGGTTTTATTTTTTTTTTCCAGAGGCCTGTTGTTGAAAGTGTCCCACAGCTGAGAAGAACTGCAGGCATTCAAGACTTTGGTGGGACTGATGCCATTTAGCAATTTTAGTGGAAACTCCTTGCCAAGCTGAGTATAAAAACCAAGACAGTGCTTAAAACAAGAGAGCAAAGGAAAATTGTGATGCTTCCTCGATTATGAAGCACTTTCTTTTCAAAAGCTGAGCATGAATCCTCAGTAACAGTTACAGCCATTTAAATAGAAAGGGCAAAGTGTACGTAGGTGTAAATTCTATATATAGGATTTCCAAGTATATGACAAAGCTGAATTCATTATGCTGTACAATGACCCCAGGAGGCAGGCAAGTATTGTTGTAGTGATGCTTTGCATTTCTCATGGAGGCAGTGGGAGTACTTGCACTGCAGTTAACTGTACACAACAGAAAGTGTCTGCAGGGTTAGCCCTGGAGCTCAGGTCTGCACTAGATCTTTGCAGGGGTAAATGCCTCCAAGAAGAGTTAGCTTTACAGACTCTTAAAGAGCCAGAGCAAATGGCATCAGTTAACCTGCTCAGAAAGATTGCTTTGCAGAAGAGGGGGCACATCTGCTTCAGCAGCAACGTGGTGGTGATTTTTCACAAGTGGAAAGGGGTGGCTTTCCAAATGATGGTGTCTGCAGTGATTGTCCCAGGATCTGGAGTTTTGCATTTCTTGCTGTTGTCACTTCTAATTTGTATTTCAAATGAATTTGACAGCAAAGCATCAGGAACTAACTATAGGAGGAGTCTGAGAAAAACTTGCTGCTGGACCCTGCTCTGCTTTAAGCTCTCTAGCTCAGAATAATATGAATGTTTTCTCTGGGTGGATATTCTGATGATTCAGGTTGATGAGACTGAAAATTATGAGGCTGCCTTTTGTCTTTCTGTCGCTGTTGTAGCTTACTTGTAGTACCTTCTAGACGAGGTTTGCCCATTCTAAGGTGCAGGTTGGTCACCAGGTGGGCAGGCATCCCCCTTTACACCTCTTGCTGGAGGCTCAGGCAGGTTGTGGTTGGAGTTCAGTAAAGATTACCTGACCTCAGTGAGCGATGCTTAGAACTCTGTCTCTATCCACTCGTGCGTTTAACTGCTTGAAGAGCAGATCAGAAGCAAAGGGAGGCACAGAGAGGGTTCCCCCCTGCTTATCAAAAGGAAAGAAGGAAACAGGAGAAGGTGTGGAGAAAGTGGGGCAAGAGAAGGAATAAAATACTTCCTAAGCAGTGGTGATGCCCGCAGAGCAACCAGCTGATCTTGAAATGGGATTGAATGAGCAATTAGACTGTTGAGTACAATTTAAGCCAAGGGCTGACCCATGTGCTTTGTGTGCTTTGAAAATGTCTCTGGCTGTAATGATAGAGGAGGCTTTTTGCAAGTCTGTTCTCCCCCTCTTTTGTAGCCCCTTTTTCTGTAACACTAATACATGCCTGACCCTGAGCTGCTGCTTCAGCCCTTAACCAGCCTAGAGGGGTAGAATGGAGGCGCAGAGGGAAATCTGCATAAAGCTACTGGGTAAGTTGAGTTTGTTTTCCTCTGAAAGCTTTGACACTTGCTTAGAGCGAGCAGATTCATTTTCAAGGCTTCCTACATTCCTGCTATTGTACAGTAAGTGTTTCAGGCCGGTGTGTCTGTGTTTCCGACTCCCGTGAAGTTCCCTTTGCGGCAGGGCGTGCCTCGAACTGCTTCAAAAGAACCAACTTCTACAAAAGAAAAAAAGAAACTCAAGTAGGCTTGAACATACAAAGAGAGGGAGAAAGGGAAGAGAAAAGGAGCAGGCAGTGTTGAATACAAAATGAGTTCAGCCAGCCCCAGGAGTCCTTCATCACTTACATTTATCTTATTCTGGGAGAGCAGAGCTAAACCCAGCACTGACACAAACCACACTCTGCCTTTGACTTTGACTCTGAGGGCATGTGTGTGCACAGCAGATACAGGCGTACACAAGAGCAATCAGTTTCAATTAAATAATATTCCACCCCCCCTCCAAGCCATAGAGTTGGTGGGGAAGATGCCTTTTTGTGCATGCCTTTTCCAAGGCAGGCTACAGAGCAAGGCTCAAATGCCTCCAGTTTCAAAGTGTGCCTTGTGGCGCACACACTTGAAAACTAAGCAGCTGGTAGTGCTGCTCAGCCAGGCTGGCCGTCCAGCAGCACGCTGAGGGTTTAGGCTGATCTCCCCTCTGCTCTGCAAAGTCACTGCAGTCCTGCCAAGGGAAAGCCCCCCAGCACCTGCTAAGAGCATAGAGTGCCCAGAGAGCAGGGCTCCCGCTGGGCACCGGTCACCCCACATCCACACGGAACACTGACAGAACACATCCTTGAGGTCCCTTCCAACCTGGTATTCTATGAGTCTATGAACACCACTCCCAGCTGTGCCTGGGGTCTTGGGCAGGTGGCCTTGGAAAGCAGATGACACATGGGCTGGAGGTTTAGACTTGCTGTCAGGCAACAAGAGCCCCATCACCCACTGCCCAGAAACGAGGTGGTGGAGACCTCAACACCACACCACCATAACTCTCCCTATGCCTGCAAGCTTGTTCTGGCTCCTGCTTGGCATCTCCAGGCTTTGGCCCACAGTCCTGACACAGATCAGGTCACAGTCACGGTGCCTGGCACTTGAAATGGGGAGGCGCAGGATTAACCCATAGGAGAGGAGTAGAGTAGAGCTCCTCGCAGAGCAAGCTGGTGCCACTGGGACTCGGTGAGGGCACACGTGGTGCCTGGGGATGGCAAAAAAAGCCAGAGGGTTGGGGATTTAGCTGGCAAACAGCACGGTTCAGCAGGGTGGAGAGAGGATTTTTTATTTTTTAATGACAACAGCATCTACGTGTGCACAGTAACATGATAGCAGCTTGTAACAGTTGCTGCCAAACGCAAATAGATGTCCTGCCAGCTTCACAGATAACACAAACAAGGCATGAACTTCTGCTCCTTTTCACCTTTGTTGCCAAGCAAACGTTTTCATTTTGTCCAGAAATCGATGACTTGCTTTAGGGGAATAAAAAGATGGCAGCAGCTTTGCCTTCGAAATGTAACTGCGAGCAGAACAGCGAGGGCTTGCCTCGGTTTCTTTTTAAAGAAAGTAAACCACCAACGTCCTGTAAGCCCGAAAACATCTAGTTGTTTGTGGAAGGTGGGCCCCAGGCTCCTGCAACGCGCTCCTTGCACTCAGCCAGCCTCATAAACTAATAAGGTCGCTCATTTTATGTCACCGCCGCACGACTTTTAGCTGCTGGGCTCCCTCGCTCCCTCCTTAGCTTGCGAGTTATTCACGTTTGAAAAAAAACATATCTACCTCATACTGTGCCCATCACTTTGTTCTCAACACGCCTATTCACACGAGCAAACCTCCACTTCTCAAGCGGGAGGCGGCAGGAGGAGGCGGGAGGGGGGGTGTGAGGGGGGGCGCAGCGCGGAAGAGAAATTAAGCTGCGTGCACGGAGCGATCTCCCTCTCCACCACCTTTGGGAAGCTATTGTTGGCCGAACAAAAGAACGTGCTCGCGGTGAATCGGGACCCTGCCTGAACGCGACAGGTCCGGGTGCAACGCACATGTGCTGTCCCGGCTGCAAGTGCCGCTGTTTCTCACCTGTGGACTCCGGGGCAAGCTCCCCGCGCGTCCCGGGGATTAATGGGCTAGAACGAAGGGCACGCACTCGGCATCTCCGCAGGCGAGCCCCTGCCGCGCACCGCAGCGCCTCGTCCGCTGCTGCCTGCAGGGGAGCCCCCCGGGGCAGTGTGCCGGAGCAGGTAGCCCTCCCTATTGATAGCTCGCTAAAGCGAGCGACGAACGGACTGACCGACGGCCCCACCGGCCCGGCCCCGGGAGGCACAGCCCCATGGAGGCTCCGGGGTTTGGCCGGCGGGACTGCCCGGGTGTCTGAAGGAGAAAGAAATGGGAATTTCCCCCGGCAGGCTCGACGGAGCTTCCCCAGCGGCAGCAGCCAATTCCCGCTGCCGTCGGGGCCGCACTCCGCCTCCTGGTGCGGGAAGCCGCGCTGTCGGGGCGCTCCTCGACTCCCGGCCCCCGCTCCGCTCCGTCCTGCGCGGAGCGACCGCCAGGCGAGCACCTCACCGAGCGGGACCGAGGGTTCTGCCGGCGCCGGCTCGCGCACAGAAACCTCACCCCTCCCCCCGGTCCCCGTCCCGTTCCGTTTCCCCACGTCCCAAACCTCCGCTCCCCGGCGCCGCGCGCCGGGCGGGCAGCGCCCCGCGTGCCATTGGCTCCCCGCACGCGCCGGCCCCCGCGCGCGCGCCATTGGCCGCGCCGACACGCGACCGGCGCGAGTGGAGGGCGGGCGGCGGGAGGGGTGGGGCGCGAGGGAGGGGAAGGGGGAGCGGGGCGGGGGGTGCCCGGCGCGTGCCGCTCCTTAAAGGGGGGCGCGGCGCCCGCCCGACACCGGAGACGTCGGGTCGCCACGCGCGAGGCGGGCGAGCAGGCCGCGAGCTGGCCCGGCCCCCGTGGGCGCGCGGCGCCCGCGCCGCAGCCATGAGCGTGCCGCGAGCCGCCTGGGACGAGGGCGGCCGGGAGCTGGCGGCGCCGGAGCCCGCGCTGCTGGCGCCGGAATCGGGCGGCTGCGGCTTTGCTCCCGGCTGGCTGGGCGTGTGCTGCGCCGCCCGCCTGCCTGCCGCTTCGCCTCGCTACCTGCTGCCTGGGGTCGAGGAGGAGGAGGAGGCTGCGGCGCCGGTGCACGGGAGCGCGGCGCAGGGCGGCGGGAGCAGCCCCAGTGGGGCGCAGAGGGGCACAGTGGGCGGCGGGCGGCCGCGGGGCGGCGGCGGATCCGGACTGCGGGCGCAGGTGAGCGGCGTGCAGAAACAGCGGCGGCTGGCTGCCAACGCGCGGGAGCGGCGGCGAATGCACGGGCTGAACCACGCCTTCGACCAGCTGCGCAATGTCATTCCTTCCTTCAACAACGACAAGAAGCTCTCGAAGTACGAGACGCTGCAGATGGCGCAGATCTACATCAGCGCCCTGGCCGAGCTACTGCACAGCCCCGCCGCGCCCCCCGACACCTCGGGCAAGGCCGAGCTCCGCGGGGTTCCCTTCGAGCCGCCCTGCGCCGCCGGGACGGGGCCGCCGCCGGGACCTCCGGCGCCTCCGCCGGGGCCGCCGAGAGCCTCGCCCCCCGGGCATGGCAGGACTCGCTTCCCCCCGCCGCCGGCTGCGGGGGGCTACTCGGTGCAACTCGACCCGCTGCACTTCTCCTCCTTTGCGGAGGGCGCCCTGATGGGACAGAGAGCCCCTTCCCCTGCCCTCCTCATGTCGCAGCCTGGGCAGCCGCCGCAGGAGCGGAGAAAAACGTCGCCCCGGTCCCACAGGAGCGACGGGGAGTTCTCACCCCGCTCCCACTACAGCGACTCGGACGAGGCCACCTAGGGCGGGGCGCCGTCCCCAGCACACCCAGGGTCGCCCCTCGGAACACGGACTCTGCTGTGGGGTGAGCAGCCGGCCGCAGTGCCGTCTCGGATGGCATCGGCTCTCTCCCGGTCGCCTTGAAAATCCGCCCCCTCTTCTCCCACCCGTGGTTTGTCCAAGGGGAATGGCTGTTAGGGAGTGACTGTACCCGCCCTGTCTGCCAGGATTGGGTTTTGGTTTAGTTTGTTTGCGTTTTTTTGTTTTGTTTATTTTTAGTTACCATTTCAAAAGTTTCTAATGCCTAGAAGTTGCCGTTCCCTCCTGCCAACACGCCACCTCGCAGCCGGAGCCTAGCTTGCGCCGACGGCGGGCAGGTGATGCACAGGTAGAAGGTCTGGCCCCGCTGCTGCAGCCGCTGCCGGTGCTGCCCGGCGGGCAGGGGTCCCGCCGGCGCCCTCCCCACCCGGTGCGCACCCGCGCTGACTCCCGTGTCTTCCAGGCCAGCGATCCTACCCCGGGTCACGCTACTGTGGAAACACGCACACGTTCACACACACAAAGTAAATAACGCACCGCGTTGTCCTGTAAATAGGGGAGAAAAGATGGATTTTTTTTTCCTTAGCGCACCACGTCGGCGCCTTTTGGGGGAAACTTGGCGCAAGCACTTTATCAGCGGCTGGAGATGCGGTTTCGAGAGGAAAGCTACTAACTAACTGCCAATCGGAGACCAAAATTTAATTAAGCCACTTAATTCTAACGCTCTCTTGAAAACGAAAACAGCTTTGTCGTGTCAAAGTTTTATGTTCATTTTATCTCGCTTTTGTCGTAATAGGAAACATATTTATTATGGAGTGTTTGCTACTATTTCTGTTTCTCTTTTTTTACAAACAAAGAACTTTTCTACGGCGAGAATCGTTTATTTTAATTTTAGCAAAGCCAGCTGCCATTGTTTTATGGGGCTTTGGGGTTTTGTTTTGGTTGGGGTTTTGTTTGGGGGTTTATGTTTGGTTTTGCTTGTTTGGGGGTTTTGGTTTTGGTTTGGGTTTTTTGTTGGTTTGGTCTTGGGGTTTTTTTGAGATCTAATAAACGTGGGAGAAAAACAAACAAACAAACAAACAACAACAACAAACCCCCAACAGTCTGAAAGTGCGTTCGCGTTTAGCTTTTCCCCTCGTATGTCCCGATCTGGGATGGTACTAAAGCCCGGCAGCAGAGGATAACCAGGTCAAACCGCGGGAGCGGATGCCACCGGGAGCCGGCAGATTGCACCGGGCGGGCGGGACCCCGCCAGGGCCGAGGGAAGGGGGACAGGGTGCCCCGTATGGAGTAGAGCTGCCCGCGCTGCGTGCACCGCCGGGATTGGGCCCCAGCTCCATCCCTTCGTTCCTAGATAAGCCCCGGGGTATTTCCACAAATTCGGGGTGAGGGGGTTCGATGCTGCTCGGTAGCTGCCTCTCCCCCATCGCCATTCGAGGCACAGTGTTCACCTTTCCTCCCTCTCTCGGTCGGTGACACGAGCGGGTGCCCCACAGAGCCTCGCCTGTCCCGGAAGGAGGTATAAACCGTGGGGAACGGGATGGGGTGTGGAAACATGCGAGGTGTGCGGCAGATTGCTGGGGGAGCAGGATGTGTCCCCTGGACTCTGGTTAATCCCCGGAGTGGGTGATGCTTTGCCCAGCTTGCCCGTGACACCAGAACAGGGGCTAAACCGGAGCCGTGCCGGTGCCGAGGTCCCGCTGGGTTCAGCAGGTGACACCTGGTGGACGGGGGGGGCGTGTCTGCAGGGCGATTAATTAACCAGGCTCAGCCAGGAGCACGTAGCCCCCGTGGGAGCGGGGCGCCTGAGAGGGGAGCTTTCCCCTGCAGAAACAAGGCACCTGTCCGCCTGGCAACCCCGGGCTGCCGCCTTGCCCTTTGAGAGTGCCGGTGGCCGCCGGTACCTCTGGCAGGTACGGTCTCGATGGGTGCAAAGTTCATCGTTAGGGTCATTTCCTTTCGTAAAACCCCCGCTAGCTTCTTCCTTATGGGCTGCCTTTGGTTATAGGGCGTTTAGCGCTGTGCTCCGGGAGACGATCCTCGCCTTCCACGGAGGACGCTCAGTGCAGGTGAAGCGGCTGCCGCTATCACTCGGGACAGCACCCCGCCAAGAGTGTCCCGGAGGTGCCAGACGTGGGTTAAGGGGCATGTGTTCCTTCCTCGGCCTCCGCGCCTGCGGACACTCGGGGAGGTTGAAAACAGCACGGCAAAATCCTCTCCGCTCCCTCGGCCGCGCTCCCTGCCCCGGGCAGATACGGGGTGGCGCGGCACGGCTCGGGGAGTGCCCGCGGCTCCAGCGCAGCACTCACTGTCTGAGGGGCTTCTCTTCTGACCTTTTTTCCTCTTCTTTATTTTTTTCTCTTTTTTTTCCTGTTGTTTTTTTCTTTTCTTTTCTTCTACTCTTCTTTTCTTCTATTCCTCTATTCTTCTTTTCTTCTTTTCTTCTATTCTTCTTTTCTTCTATTCTTCTATTCTTCTTTTCTTCTGTTCTTTCTTCTTCTTTCTTTTCTTCTTTCTTCTTTCTATTTGTTTTCCTTTTTCTTCTAACACTTCTTTAAAAGAGATACCCCGCCGCATTTCCATTTTAAGGTTCAGCTATAGAGTTTGCATAACAACCGTTTGGCAACACCCCCCACACCCCCCTTGCACTCCGTTAACAAGCTGTAACGTATAGCTGCAGGTTGCTATAATCTCATTAATATTTTGGAAACTTGAATATTGAGTATTTCAGACTGCTCATTCCCCATATGCCAGGCCACTCCCGCTATGCTGGCTGGTTCCTTTCTCTCCATTATTAGCAATTAGCTCCTACCTTCCAAAGTCAGATCCAAGTATCCAAGATACTAGCAAAGGAATCAACTATGTGTTGCAAGCTAAGCATGCTTAATATCTCCCAAACAAACAAAGAAGCAACATTTCTTTAAGTAATGAAGATGGATAAATCGCTTTATTGAGCTTGCGACAGTATTTGTTTGGTACAGACCAGCGCTAAGTTTTTTAACAAGAGCGGGGGCACGCAGCAGCCCCTGGAAGCAGTTTCACCCTGTTTGCTTCACGGGGTTTTATCATCTTAAACGGACTTTTATTTGAAAAAGGCGAGTCAGAAGAGTACTATCCGAGCGTTAAATTTTGGCTGGACGCTAAACATCCTCTGGGGTGTGAGGGAGGGGAGGGAGCTCGGGGAGCTGGTCGCCTTTGTGAGAGGCTCACGGCGACTCCACTGCTTTTTGAGCCCCGGGTCGCCGGATAAACTGCAGCCACCGGCGCCTATGCGGGACTCTGCCCACCGGTTTCGGCGGCGCAGTTTAGCGCGGACACTTTGAGGGGTCGGAGCAGGACGAGGCTTGACGGTGGCGAGACGGGGGTGGGGTGGGGGAGTTTGTGACGCCGCGGCCGGAGAGCTTCGCTGCCTTGCAGCTCTCCGGCTGCTGTTTGCTCAACCTCTGGCCTCGGGGAAGGAGGAAGGGGGAAGGAGGGAGGGATGGGGGAGAAAGGGTTAAACCCAGCGAGGAGAGACCAGAAAAACGCAAGGACAACGGGGGGGCGGGGAGGGAGCTGGCCGTGGGGCCAGTGTTTCTTAATTAGAGCGGAGCGGACAATGCGATGGGGCGGACAATGATGGGGACAGGGGGCTGAGACGGAGGGGGAGCTGGGGGGGTGGGGTGAGGGGGGGGTCTGGCCTCGCTCCCGGCCGCGGTGCGCCGTGTCTGGAGCGGAGCACGCGTTGTCAGCTGGTGAGCGCAGCGGCCTTTCACGCGGCTCCCCAGGGAGCTGCGCACCCGCGGTGAGCTCCATCGTCACCCCCTCCCCTCAATCATCATCATCATCGTCCTCCTCCTCCTCGGCGGCCCCCCAGCCCCAGCCAAGCACAACAGCCAGCATTCAAGCCCCCCTTCCCTCCCTCCCCTCGCACAACAGCAGCGCAGTGGCAGCCACACCACCTCCCAGCAACCGGCAGCACGCGAGGGCACCGCCGGGGCACCTGAAAGAGTCAAAGCCAAAGAAAGGGAGACAAAGGAGGAGAAAAAGATACGCAGGAATGGCCCAGCGTGTCTCCTCCGACAGTGCGGAGAGGCAGGCGCTCCCCAAGGGACGGGCGAGCCCACGGGCGCACACACGCGTGGACGCATGCACACACGTGTACGCCGTCGCGGGGGTCCGAGGCGCTGTAGCAGAGACGGAGCTACGCAGCCACCCCCTTGCTTCCCACTGTGCAGGAGCAGTAGAAAGAGCCCTAGCTTCTTTCTATCCCGCACCCCCAGCCCTACGTGGAACACCTCCCGGCTCGGGCTCTGTTATGTGCCTCCGACAAGGATGATCCCACCTGTGACACTGCCACCCACAGGAGCCGACCCTGGCACTCGGCAGGGGCTGTCCTGGAGTCTGGCCACCCGCTCTCACATCTGCCTGGGATGTACCTGTCGGACAGAGTGGGAGAGAAAAATGCGTGGGAAGGGGCGAGGGGGCGAATTGTGCGTGGGTGAGCTGAGGACATTGCCACAGCCCAACGTGGGAAGCCCAGTCCAGCTCCGCAGAGCCCAGGTTAGGACCAGGAGTCACCAGCGCTGCCCAGGAGTAAGAGGAAAGTTGTCCAGCCCTGGTCAAATCCTTGTAGGGCTGCAGAGTACTCTGCCCAGGCATGGGTGTACCCTGGGCTGGGGAGCGCAGCCGGCAGCTCTCCCGGGGCCAGGGTCTGCCCCCGAAAAGCCATCTATGGCCTGCCACACTCCTCCCGTTTAACTTGGCTGACATCGAATTGCTGGAGCTGGTCCAGAGAAGAGCAACTGAGATGGTGAAGAGCCTAGAGAACACGAGTTATGAGGAGATGAGGGAACTGGGACTGTTCAGTCTGGAGAAAGGAAGCTGGGGGGAGACCTCATTGCTCTTTAAAGCTCCCTGAAGGGAGATTGTCGTGGGGTGGGTGTTGGTCTCTTTTTCCCAGTAACTAGTGATAGAACAAGAGGGAATGGCCTCAAGCCAACCAGGGGACGTTCAGGCTGTACATTAAGGAAAGGTTTTTCACTGAAAGGGTTTCCTGGCACAAGAACAGGCTGCCCAGGGTGGTGGTGGAATCGCCATCTCTGGATGTGCTTAAAAGCCGTGTAGATGCAGTGCTAGGGCATACGGCTTAGTGGTGGACTTTGTAGAGTTGGTTCAGCTGTTGTTTGGATTCGATGTTCTTGAATATATTTTCCAAACTAAATGATTCTATACTTCAATATTTCTAAGTCCTTATTCCTCTCCCTTCGAGGAGAAAGGCGAGAAGCGTAGCCAGTGTGAGGTGCACGCTGTGCCCCATGTAGCGCTGGCCATTGCCAGGCTGCCCCGGGAAGGGGAGGACAGTGAAGCCCCCTCTCAAGTGCTATCGAATGGCGCAGGACGCCTGTGGGAGCCCAGCCAAGACGTGTTAAAGGCGATTTGAGCGGCGAGGCCATTTAAACGCTACAACAGGTGACTTTCTGGCGTGTGCTCTTCTCCCTGCCCGCTTCGTACCGGCAGGAAGGAGAAAGTGTTTTTACGGAGCTGCCGTAGGGGTGGGTGCGACACCCCCAGCCGCCCCCAGCCTGCTGCAGCGCCCAGGCTCTTCCCCATGGGGGGACAGCAGTGGGGCGGCCATCCGTGTCCCGTTCTGCGTCCGCTCTCCGCTGTTTTTGGCTCACCGCTCGGTTTGACGGGGGATATTCGGTGTGGGAGGTGGGCCCGCTTCACCTGCACCAGCGCGGCGGGTATCCGGGAACTGCGTTGGGAACTTGTGCTGGGGCAGGGATAGGTGCCCTGTAGCTCTGCCAGGGGAAGCGAGATTTGTGAGAGAGCAAATCAGCTCCGTTTACGAAGATAAATCTTCTTCGTATTTCACCCCAGTTTGGTTCCCCGTTCTCTACTTTTTTTCTCCCTCCTACGGCTCTCCCCGCTCTGCTCCCTTCTCTTCCTTTCCCGCTCCCTTGCGGTGGATACCTCCTCTCTTTACCTTCCCTTTCTCTATACCGAGGCAGCAGCCGCTGGAAGACGCGCTGCCGCCGCCGGGGTGCCTGGGCGAGCCGCGGGCGAGCGGGGCTGATTCACTTTTATGGGGCGGTTAATCAACTGCACATCAGCGAGACAGCGCATCAACCCATCTGCTTGATAGATATTCAAGAAGGCTCCAGCCCTTTTGAAGTCTAATTTCTTCCCCGGGAGAACGCGCCGGGTAATTTACCATCATTTCACAGGCAGGGCGGCCAGGGGGTTAACCCTTTCCCCAAGCGCTGTCGCGGCAGGTTTTCCTCCCGAGCGAGCAACTTTTCAATGTAAAGGTGCCTCTTGAGTGGTACTTGACTCACTGAAATAAGACACCCAGCCCACCGGCACGGTAAAGCCCTCTGCCACTTGTCAGATCAGTGTTTAAAAGATCTGTTCGGGACAAGCGAATCCATTGATCTCACCGGGGCAGCGAGTATCGTTTCCTTTTCAACCACCTACTCATACTTTCATGTTTCAAGGTCTTTGCGGTCTTGTGTTCCCACCCAATGTTCAGCAACACACATTTATCTGGGGGCAAGAGATGCACAGGATGGGCATCAGTGTAGCGCCTCATGTACGGCCCGTAGTGCCAAACTGCGCTGCCAAATCCGCGGAGAGAGCGACCCAGCCCCGACCCGGCGGGTGCCGTGGGCAGCTGCCCCTCGGCCTGCTGCCCCCCGGCCTGCTGCCCGGCGCTGACTGTCCGGGGGGAGGGTGGGGAGGGCAGACACTGCAGTACCCCAGCACGGCTGCTTGGGATTGCTGCGCACCGGGGCGGGACGCGCCGGAGGCGGTGGCCGGTTCCTCTCCCCAGTCCGGGGCTGGTCTTTCTGGGGTTGATCCCAAGCGGGCGCCAGCCCCCGGCGGTGCGCCCTGACAAAGACGCGGCGGGGCCTTCGGAGCTCTGGTCCGCGGCAGGGAAAAGCGATTGCCGCTATGTGTTTCCGAACTTTTATTTTTCTGCTTCCTTCCTCCAGGGCATTGCCGAAACGGGAGGTAGATGCGCTGATGAACGCTTAGCTACTCCCTCTTAGGTGTAAAGTTTTCTGGTTCAGGGCGCGCTTTGAAATGAGCCTGAGACCGTTTAGATGCATCACCTGCTTCCCATAAAATCCAAAAAGCAATCCCCGGGGACCTGGGCGGGAGCTAACCCCCACCTGGAACCGCTGTGCCCTCAGTCCCCACCTGCATCTGGTTTATCTAGAGTCAATATTTTTTACCCTGCCCGGGGAGGAATCTTGCTTGTTCCCGGCTCTGGGGAGGTATCCGCGATCAGCAGCTATGCCTCGGCCTTCTGCCGTTCCCCGAGCACTGGACGGGCACCAGCCCCCCGGTCGAGGCCGCTTCGCTTTTCACTGGGAGCTATGCGAGGAGACTGGGTTATTGATTTGTTTGTTTCTTTGTTTGTTAAATCCACCAGCCAGCCCAGCTGCTGAAACAGCCGTGCACGACAGTCTCCTGCAACATTTTTTCTCTAAGGCACCTTTTAAAAAGGAGAGGTGTTGGCGTTGTTTGTTTGTTTAACACAGAGAGGCTACTCCTTTTGCCTAAGTGTTTCGCAGGGAGAGTTACTGCCGGCCGTGAGGCTTGCTGCTGGTTTCCACTGGAGTAGGATTTAGCTGCCCACAGGGTGAGAGTAAAGCTGGGAGCCAAGAAAAGCAGTTGCCTATAAGCTGCTCTCTTGATTAGTTTAAAATTTTAGGTTTACTCACCCTGCAGTAAACTGTTTTTATTAACGTTTTATTGCAACTGAACTTCGTGGCTTTCGCGCTCGTCTAATTGCAACGCGGTAACTGCTCGGGAACAGGTGTTCCGAAGGATGCCCTGAATCAACAGAGGAAAGCCCGACCTAAGCCAGGAATCGCCATTAAAAAAGCTTGGAGCAACACCGCTAGCTTCGTTCCCCGCCGCCTTATCCCTAATGCCGCTTGGCCAGCGCCGAGGCTGGAGCGAGCGGTTCCCAAACCAATCACTGCTTCCCCGTGAGGAAGGCTCTGCCAGCGGGCTCTGGCTCCGCTCTTGGAGCAGAAGACGGCTCCCGGCGCGGCTCTGCTCTCCGCCCCTGCCTCACCCCACGGCTGGCCCGGGCTCTGTCCATGGTGCCGTCACCCCGCCCCGTCTTGGTCGTCGAGGGACACCCTTCTGGGATCTGTGGAGACTTTCTCTCTCTTTATTTTTGTTTTTTTGTCCTTTTTTTCCCTTTGTTTTTCCCCTCTCTCTCCCTCCCCTCCCCCCCCCCCCCCCCCGCAACGTATTTATCGTTGCCGATTGACTCCAGATTTGTTTCCTCTTCCTACTAGTATCGACCTCTAAAACCCCCTCAAACCAAACGCCCCCAGTAAGCAGCTTTCCACCCCACCTACCCCCATGCAGTGCAATGTGTGCTTTTAATCTACAGAGTATCCATAGCTGTGAAACAGGAGGTATACACGAGGCGCAGAAGCCTGGCTCGTTACACAGGTTACACGGCAGCACTTTATTTTGGGGTCTGTTGATTATCTTTTGTACAGACGGTGCAAGGTGATTTTCACCACCATATTGTTGAAAACAGACAACATCGATCCAGTCTGTATTTTGATTGGTGAGCTTTAGTCTGAAGTAAAATATTGAAGAAAAAAAAAAAAAAGAGAGAGAGAAATTATCAGAATGAAACAGAAAGACCAAAAAGTTCTTACAATGTGCTAAGAATCAATGTTCAGACTGCTGAATCTTCAGGAATGCTGTCTGTTGAGAGCTCAAAGAATCATAGAATTGTTAAAATCGATCACTGAGAATTGTCAGAATCTATAATTTGGTGATTAAATTTAACAATGTTGTTCATAAAAAAAAAGAACACCATGCTAAAGAAAATCCTTTGGGCTCTCAAGTGGGTGGCTTGATGTATACATGAGAGATTCCAGGACTGGATAGCACTGGTAACTGCAGTAATTCTTACTTGTGTGTGGCATGGGTCATGTTTTTGGAGTACAGAGCCGATAGAAACAAAGTGCCAAGCTAAAAATTCAGCAGGCAACCCTCCCTGAGAGAAAAACAACAAAATCATAGACATTTGAAATCACTGGCAGTGGCTCCTTGCTGCTCTTGGCATCTCAGTCTGCTACCTGATATGAAGCAGAATCTTTCTGTTGTAAGCTAACATCAGTTAGGGGACAGCAGCAGGTGGCACAAATTGGGGGACAGACTTTTCCAGTCTCTCTCTTCCTGACTGCTGCTGTAGCAGGCTGCACTGGGAGGGGTGAGCTGTGGAGTTGCAGGCAATGCCTTTGCTCTCTTCCTCCATTCTTTAACTGGATTTCCTTCTCATTTCTCTCTGAAAGCCTAACTGGAGGTAGCCAAAAATAAAGGATGTCACTGGCCAATGCAAAGAGCCCAAAATGTCACTCCCTATTTTTGCATAACCTGAACCTTCTTTGAAGCTCTCAAGGTTTGAGGTCTTGGTCTTTTAAAAACTTACCTATTAGTTTAGTTTATTACAAGGAAGCAATTTCTCTCAGAAGCTCATAATCTCTGGTCCTTCCCTCTGTTTACACAGCCCAAGTGGATTTATACTGGCAGGAGCCTCTCCCTGAATTGCCTCTCTATAGGGAGAATCTCGGTAATCTGTGGTTGGCCGGGAAAGATCCGGTTCCTTCTCAGCTGGCTCTGCTCCCAGGATGTTAACTTTGTCTTCTGCTGCAGCAGGGCCTGCATCTGAGAGATGGGGAGCAAACAGGATGAAAGACTGCCTAGGAGAGGAGTAAAAAAGCAAGGCAGAGACACGAAGGCTTATTGCTGTTTGAAATAAAACCACTCACATAACTGGATATAAAAGGGAAAGCAAAATATAACAAAACCAAGGAATAACCTCCCCCCTCCCAGTTCCTGTAGAACTGTGGTCTGTTTGAATTTGCAACTATTTTCAAGGCATCTTGTTGATGAAAGGAGTTTGCTCTGCCTACAAGTTTAGTTTTGATAGAAAAATAAGGACATTTTGATCTAAAAAATAAGAATATGGCCTTTTGAAAGCAGAATGCTTCACTTCTATGAAAGAAACAATGGCAGGGGCCTGTGTCTTGTACCCACAGTGAAACAAAATCTTTTCAGCCTTCTGAGGACTGTGGTTCCAATTGCCTTCTCTTACCTTGAACCAGTGCAGGAATTAGAAGCTGGGGGAGGATCCTTGTTTGTCCTTCTCTGCGTTGCTCTGCGTGGCTGAAAACGGAAATCTGCTGGTGTTTGGTTCCTTTTCTTTTTTTTTTATTATTTTCTTTTCATTGTTTGTATTATGATAACATTCCTGGTGAGCAGGTGAGGGCTGGAACGATAAGGGTGGAGCTCTTTATTACTCTAAGTCATCTTTGTGTTCATAAGTGAGCCTTTGGAATTGAATGGCTCTGCTCAACTGTGTAAGAGTGCACAGAACATTTCCATAAACTGAGCTAAACCAAGCTATCTAAGGTGGTTAAAACAAGGACCCCATCAGCTGAACTAAACCAAGCTATACAAGGTGCTTAAAACAAGAATCCCATCAGCTGAACTAAACCAAGCTATCCAAGGTGGTTAAAACAAGGACCACATCAGCTGAACTAAACCAAGCTATCCAAGGTGCTTAAAACAAGGACCCCATCAGCTGAACTAAACCAAGCTATACAAGGTGGTTAAAACAAGAATCCCATCAGCTGAACTAAACCAAGCTATCCAAGGTGGTTAAAACAAGGACCCCATCAGCTGAACTAAACCAAGCTATCCAAGGTGGTTAAAACAAGGACCCCATCAGCTGAACTAAACCAAGCTATCCAAGGTGCTTAAAACAAGAATCCCATCAGCTGAACTAAACCAAGCTACCCAAGGTGGTTAGAACAAGGACCCCATCAGCTGAACTAAACCAAACTATCTAATGTGATTCAAACAAGGATCCCAAAAAGTGAACTAAACCAAGCTAAGACTCAATGAGGCCCTGGGCAACCTGATCTAGTTGGGGGTGTCCCTGCTGACTGCAGGGAGGTTGAACTGGATGACCTTTGGAGCTTCCCTCTGGCCTGGACCATTCTCTTATTCTATGATTCTATCCAAGGCGATTAAAACAAGGATCCCCATGCATGAAGGGAAAGTCCTTGTGGATACTCTTGAGATATGATTAACACAACCCTAGAATGTTTCATGTTGATGTTGGTGCTTGAAGTTTCACTGTCTATTTCTAGCTTTGGTTTTACACAGGCAGCTTTAGGGTCTGCAAAGCCCTGCTCAAACATCTGTGCTTTAGCTGGAGTCACAGGGATACTTCATTTAGGGCTCTAACACAATCTCTTCTGCAAGGGTGGTAAGCTCTTTTTCTGAATGCCTTATAATTGTTTATGCACTTATGCATCTGAAAGCAATCAGAGCAGGTGAGCCAACAGGAAAGTTGCCTGTTGCCTTGAATGTCTCTTGGATGCTGCATGAATACAAGCTCGTGGTGTGTTTAGAGAGAACCTTGTCAGAGTTGACTTTTTGCCATTCAGGCTTCTGAAAACTGGCTCTTCTTCTAAGACATGAACAAACCACATCTCTCCCTTTACAAAATAAATAGATCCCTGTGGCTGTTCAGGCTGGGTGCCTCCAAAAAAAGAAGCCACAAGGTTGAGCCCCCTGGTGTCCAGAGTGCCCAGCCCAGTGGGTGCACACAGGCAATAAGTGGATTGCTGCCCATCCATCCTGCACTCTTATCAGTCTGGCTGCAGAGTTATTGTCTCTCTCTTTCTTCCCTCTCTGCTTCCATGGGAGAGAGACTCTTATCTGGCAACCAGGGGGGAGTACCAGAGGCCTCTTTGGCCTGAGTAGTTTCCCCCACCCTGGACAATTTTGTCCTGCTTAGGCCTAATGCCAGGGTTAAAAAAAGGAGGGGGAGGAGGGGCGGGAAGCAGAGCCCTGGCATTTTGGGTAAACCCCAGGTGGGGAGAAGGGGAGAGTTGAGCTTTTGTTTGGTATAAAGGAACTTGTGTGTTAAGTTTACTTCACTATGCTCACCACTGTGCTTTGTAGTTTCTGTAGTACATGAATTGTTTTTCCATGGAACCTTTCCACACCTATCCAATCCATTTGTGTGAGGGTTCTTCTTTTGCCCCCTTTTGGAGCAAGAGAGCAACCTGTCCCGCTCTTAACTAGGACATTCCCTTACTGGAGTCATACCTGAAAGTATCAAAGTCCTTATTTCCAGGGGCATTTCTGGTGGTTGGGTCATATGGGACAGATCTTGGCTTACACAAAGAAGGAAGCAAAATAGGAAAGTGCCTCTCCTTCACTTAAGCTTTTACTTCCTTCCCGTTCCTGTAGCAGACACAACTGTTAATTTGCCAGCACAGCAATTTCTTTTGGCACGGGAAACTGCCCATTGAAAGGACTGCTACTCCAACTCTGTGTGAATCTTCTACCAGAGGGCTCCAAAACAATGGTGTTTAGAGTGGGTGTCTGCCCTTTGCTACGCAGCCATAAGGGGTGTTTCAAAAGCCCCTGCATGAATGAATACCTATTCAGTCAGCAGATGGGGGTTTGGGAGCCTCGGCAGAGCCCGTCGTGCAGCAGAGAGCCCAGCCCTTTGCTGCTGTGGTGGGTTGAAATTTCTCCCCCCCCCCAACAGTAAATTTCCCAGCCCAGCCCAGTTGGAAGCAACTGAAAGCTGTATTTACAGGCAAACCCACAATCTGCAACGGAATGCAATGAATATATACAAAATATCCAGGAGTTACAATATTTGCCAGGTATTTACAATTAATAGACAGGATAAGAACTCCTCTGGCCAAAGACCAGGGTAAGGTACTGGCTTCTCCCTCCTTGCCTCCCACTTACCTCTCCAGAGACAAAAGGGAGAAGAGAAAGGAGCAGAGAGATGTTAGACTTAACCAAAACCATGCAGCCAAGGTCAAGCAGAAGTGAGTTAGTATCTCAGTATCACCAAGGTTTGAAGAGACCTCAAAGATCATCAAGTCCAATCTGTCACCACAGACCTCATGACTAGACATGGCACCAAGTGCCACGTCCAATCCCCTCTTGAACACCTCCAGGGATGGTGACTCCACTACCTCCCTGCACAGCCATTCCAATGATGAATGACTCTCTCAGTGAAGAACTTTCTCCTCACCTCCAGCCTAAACTTCCCCTGGCACAGCTTGAGACTGTGTCCTCTTGTTCTGGTGCTGGTTGCTACAGAGAAGAGACCAACCCCTTCTCTTTGGAGTCTGAAAATAGGGGGGAAGTAGTTCCTAGGAACAGGTGATAAGCTGGGTGTGGTAGTTTTAGGCTATGCCTTTAAATTTTTTTTCACAGATCTCAAACAGAAAATGGTAAGATGAAAATAAATCACTACTGGGTGTGAAAAGGAAAATAATGCTAAGTTCCAAACAATCCACTGCACAGATAACAAACATAAGCTAGTCATGAAAACAATCTCTCTCTTTTGTTCACTTTTTTGGGGGTCTGGCTGTTGCTTCTCAGTTTAGGAAAGATGTTGAGTAGCTGGAAGGTGTCCAGAGAAGGGCAACAAAGCTGGGGAGGGGTCTGGAGCACAGCCCTGTGAGGAGAGGCTGAGGGATCTGGGGTTGCTTAGCCTGCAGAAGAGGAGGCTCAGGGGAGACCTTCTTGCTCTCTACAGCTCCCTGAAGGGAGGTTGTAGCCAGGTGGGGGTTGGTCTCTTCTCCCAGGCAACCAGCACCAGAACAAGAGGATACAATCTCAGGCTGTGCCAGGGGAGGTTTAGGCTGAATGTCAGGAAGAAGTTCTACACAGAGAGAGTGATTTGCCATTGGAATGTGCTTCCCAGGGAGGTAGTGGAGTCTCCATCACTGGAGATGTTTAGGAAGAGCCTGGATGAGGCACTTGGTGCCATGGTTTAGCTGATTAGATGGTGTTGGGTGATAGGTTGGGCTTGATGATCTTGAAGGTCTCTTCCAACCTGGTCAATTCAATTCAATTCAATTCAATTCAATTCAATTCAACTTCTATTCTATTCTATTCTATTCTATTCTATTCTATTCTACTGACCTTGACTGCATTCCTTTTGTTGTGACTGGTATTAACAACTTCTCTGCTCTTTCTCTTGTCCCTTTTGTGTCCAAGAGGGGTAAGGAGATGAGCAGGGCTGGGGCAGAAGCTAATAGCTCTCCTGTTTTTTGGCCAGGGGGACCTTGTGCTATTTATTAATCATAAACACCTGTAAATATTGCAAATCCTGTATATTTTGTACATATTCATGGCATTCCATTGCAGAGTGTAGTTTTGCCTGTAAATACAGCTTTCATTTCTCCCAACTGGGCTGGTCAGGCAAAGTTAATGCTGAGGGGGAATTTTCAACCCACCACACTGGGTGACCAAAGAGCAACTTCACTTGATATTGATAGCAGCAAAAGGCTTAGTCCTGCTTGGAAAAGCCTAATAGTGGAAAAAGTCAATGAAACAGTGAAAAGTCAATATTTTTATCTAGCAGTAGAAAGTTAGCATCCAGATTCCTGTGAATTTTGGCTGTAAGTCCCTGTTACAATTTGAAGGGGGAACTTCAGCCTGGTCCCTAACTGAAAAGACTGAAAATAAATTGCTATTGGATACAAAAGGAAAATAATGCTAAAGTCTATAGGATTCATTGGATTGCTGATGGGGATACAGAGCAGAGGCAGAAACAGTTCTTGCTCTCTTCTTCTGTCAATTCTGCTTACAACTTCTCTCTCTCCTGTGGCCTTGCCAGGGGATCTCTGTTTTGACATCTGTCTGAGGTAACAGGAAGGAGGGAAGGAGTGGGGAAGGAGGTGCACAGTCCCCCTGGATCCATCCAGAGGGGTCTGAGGAGTTTCTGTGTTGTTTATAAATCATTTATGTGCTGTCCTTCTACTGGGTATTTTGTACCTATTCACTGCATTTCGTATTCCTGGGTTGTAGCTTGCTTGTACACAGAGCTTCATTTTCTTCCATCCCAAACTGAGCTAAGTCTGGCAATTTATTTATTTATTTATTTATTTATTTATTTATTTATTTCTTGGTGGGGGTAGTTTCTCAAATTCGTTGGGGGAGTAATTTCAACCCAGTGCAGCTCAGCTGGCTCTGATTCTCTCTGGGTTGGGGGTTTCTTGGCGTGAATTTTGCTCCTTTTCAAAACAATGAAAGCGATGCTTCCCGAGCAGGCAATAAACCACTGAGTGCACACGACAGGGTGTGGGCTCCGCTGCCTTACCAAAGTCTTTTGGCCAGGTGGCACAAAGCCATATGAAGGCAGCACAGACGTGTCTTGTAGCATGTCAGTGGTGCTATAACCTGTGGTTTATGGCTGAAATAAAGCACACAGAAAGAATTTACTTTTGAAGCTTTGTGTAAACTTGCGTCACACGAAAAGAAAAGAAGGAAAAACATAGTTTGTTTCTTAGGAGGTTAGGTTTATGTCTTGGGTGCTTTGGCAGCAGCATGGAGTTAAGAACAAACAAACAAACAAACCAACCCAAGCCCTGTATGTGACACACAGGTGGATCCAGTTGTACCCAAAGTCATTCACAGTATCAGTACAGTAGGAGACGGAAGGGACCTGCAGAGATCATCCAATCCAAGCCCCCTGCCAGAGCAACATCACCCAGGGTAGTCTGCACAGGAATGCATCCAGGTGGGGTTGGAAAGGCTCCAGAGAAGGAGACTCCACAACCTCTCTGGGCAGCCTGCTCCAGGGCTCTGCCACCCTCACTCTAAAGAAGTTTCTCCTCATGTTGAGCTGAAACTTTCTCTGTTCAAGTTTGTCTCCATTGGTCCTTGGCTTATTGCTGTGCACCACCCAAAAGAACTTGGCCCCCTCCACTTGACCCCCAGCCCTCAGCTATTGATAGACATTGATCAGATCCCCTCTCAGCCTTCTCTTCTCCAGACTAAACAGCCCCAGGGCTCTCAGTCTCTCTCTACAGGGGAGATGCTCAAGTCCCCTAAGCATCCTCCTGGCTCTCCCTTGGACTCTCTCCAGCAGGTCTCTGTCTCTCTCGAACTGTGGAGCCCAGAACTGGACACAGGATTGCAGCTGTGGTCTGAGCAGGGCAGATTAGAGGGGGAGAAGAACCTCCCTATCCCTGCTGGCCACACTTTTCTTGCTGCACCCCAGGATCCCATTGGCTCTCTTGGCCACCAGGGTATTGCTGTCCCATGCAGAACTTGCTGCCCACCAGCACTCCAAGGTCTTTCCAGCAGGGCAGCTCCTAACCTGTCCTGGTGCCTGCTGTTCTTCCTCCCCAGGTGCAGGACCCTGCACTTGTCCTGATTGACCTTCCTGAGGTTTGCCTGCAGCCAGCTCTCAGCCTGTGCAGCTCTCACTGGATGGCAGCACAGCCTGACAGGTGTCAGCCACCCCCAGTTTTGTATCCTCAGGAACTTGCTGAGGGTACTCTCAATGCCCTCAGCCAGGTTGTTGATAAAGATATTGAACAAAACTGAGCCCAGTACTGATCCCTGGGGAGCATTGGGCTGTTACGTCTCTCAGAAGATGTTTCATCAGTGTTTAAAATTGTTAATGAAAAGAATATAAAGGTTTAGCTGTTGGGTTTGATTGGAAATTAAGCATTTGGTCAGTACAAGGTTTGCCTGCAGAAATGCTTTGATTGTTTGCTCAGTTCAGGAAGATGGGACTCTTTGGTTTATTCTATTACCATGATCACACCGTTATTCCTTTCTCTTTTTATGTTTTTTTCCCTTAGCATCTGGTATTTGGACTAGGCATAGCAGGGCTTATTCTGAAATTCCTCTGAAAGCTTCCTTTCTTGCCCCTTTGCTTCTCTCCTCAAGGCTTACCTTAAATCTCCATGTATTTCCTGGTAGCTTGTTTTAGCTGCCATACACCTAAGCCACCTTTTATTGACCATTCCCTTCACCTGCGACTGCAGGAAGCTTTCTGCCTTCTTCCTATTTTCCTCTCATCTGAACCCCATCCTATTTTCTTCAGGCTTTTCTTGTGATTCATAGCATTTGCCACCCAGACGCTGCAAGTCCTGCTGCGTGCTCGGATAAAGCAGGCATGAGTATCCTGCTGAACTGTGCTTGTAATTAAGACCTTGATTTCAGATGTGGAGGACCTGATTCAGAGCTGCTTGCCCAATCTCTGTGATGGTCAGGAATGAGCCAACACCTCCTGACTCTTAGCTGAACATAGAATTATAGAATCATAGAGCAGCCTAGGCTGGAAGAGACCTTAGATATAATCCAACCTGCCTGCCATGGGCAGGGACACCTCTCCACTAGCCCAGCTTACTCAAGGCTCCATCCACCCTGGCCTTCAACAGCTCCAGGGAAGCAGCCACAACGTCTCTGGACAATCCATTCCAGAGTCTTGTCACCCTCTTGGTGAGGAATTTCTTCTTCAAATCCAATCTAAACCTACTCTCCTTTAATTTATTCCATTTCCCCTTGCCCTGTTTGTGGACACTCTTGCAAAAAGTCCCTCTGCAGCCTTGCTGTAGGATCCCTTCAGGTACTGGAAGGTAGTCAGAAGGTCCCCCCACAGCCTTCTCTTCTCCAGGCTGAACAATCCCAGTTCCCTCAGCCTGTCCTCAGAGCAGAGGTGTTCCAGCCCCTGGAGCATGCTGGTCTGCAAAAGCAGAAACAGTAAGAAGTTGGATGTTGCCTTCCAGTGAGACATCAGCAATGGTATTTTGGCTGGTGGTATCCAGAACATAGTGCCAAGTGTTCACATCCCACTGGCCACTCTTCAGGCCTCTTTCCCTGGAAATTGTTTAATTTCTAATTCTAAACAATTCAGCTTGCCACAAGTTTCTGATTTGATAACTTTGTGGAGACAAAAATGGAACTGTTGCTTTGTAGTGTGTTTTGCACACTCTTCTTTATACGTCTAAGTGCCAGGTTCTACACATTGGCCACAACAACCCCACACAGTGCTACAGGCTGGGGTCAGAGGGGCTGGAGAGCAGCCTGGCAGAAAGGGACCTGGGGGTAGTGGTTGATAGTAGGCTGAACATAAGCCAGCAGTGTGCCCAGGTGGCCAAGAAGGCCAAGGGCATCCTGGCTTGGATCAGGAATGGTGTGGCCAGCAGGAGCAGGGAAGTCATTGTGCCCTGTACTCAGCACTGGTCAGGCCACACCTTGAGTCCTGTGTCCAGTTCTGGGCTCCTCAGTTTAGGAAAGATGTTGAGATGCTGGAAGGTGTCCAGAGAAGGGCAATAAAGCTGGGGAGGGGTCAGGAGCACAGCCCTGTAAGGAGAGGCTGAGGGAGCTGGGGTTGCTGCAGACTACCCTAAGGACAGGGGGCAGTGGACACAAACAGCAGCACAGGAGGTTTCGCCTCAATGTAATGAGGAACTTCTTCCCTGTGAGGGTCCCAGAGCACTGGAACAGGCTGCCCAGAGACGTTGTGGCGTCTCCTTCTCTGGAACCTTTCAAGACCCATCTGGATGCTTTGCTGTGTGATCTGAACTAGACTCTCTGGTCCTGCTCTGGCAGGGGAATTGGACTTGATGATCTCCTGAGGTCCCTTCCAACCTCTAATGTACTGAGATTCTGTGGTGCTGTGATAGCCAGAGTTTGGGTGCTTCGTGATAGCCAGAGTTTGGGTGCTTGTTGGGTGCTGAAGAAATGCATGCAGCTTCAGCTTGAAAAAGAGAAATAGATGCCCAGCATTTGAGTTTCATGGTGTGCTTAGTCTGGGTCACCTGCATCTTTTTTTTATTGTTATTCTTATTTTTATTGTTCACTTACAGCTTCAGCTGTGCAGGTGTTAAGCAACACACCCAGGGCAAGCTGGGAGCCAGCAGCTGGGCTCACATGCCCACAGATGACTCCAATAAAATTGCTACTAGTGCAAAGGGAATGGAAGCTAGAAGATGGCCAGGTCTTAGTTTAGATGCTGAGCTGGAAAATTAAATTAAAAATGAGCCTTCAGAAGTCAGGGCCATCACAGGAAAGCCAAAAGGAGCATCCCCTGCCCCAGCTTTTGTTGCTGTGCAGGGAAGCGGAAGCTCATCCCTGCCTGGAGGGCTGTGTGTGCCCATGAGATGGCTCTGCTTCATAGGCTCTCAGAAGTTGTCCATTGCTGGTTTGGGCAAAGATCATTTTTTTGACAATTCTGCATTGACTGACTGTCCTGGGTTAACACAGCTGCTCTCACAAGCCCCCTTCTCTCCCAATACAGCAGAGAAAATAACACACACACACACAACCTCTGAGTTAAGACAAAAAGTTGAGGTGAAGAGTTTTACTGGCAATGATCCAATACACAATTACTTTAGCCTGGCTGCACTGAACAAAAGTGCAGCAGAATTGTGGTGGGTTGAAATTTACCCCCCTTCCCCCTCAAGGATAAAATTTGCCAGACCAGTTCACTTGAAAGCAAATACAGAATACAGAATTGACCAGGTTGGAAAAGACCTTCGAGATCATAGAGACCAACCTATCACCCAGCACCATCTGATCAACTAAACCATGGCACCAAGTGCCTCATCCAGTCTGGTTTTAAACACTTCCAGGGATGGTGACTCCACCACCTCCCTGGGCAGCACATTCCAATGGCAAATTACTCTTTCTGGGAAGAATTTCTTCCTTACATCCAGTCCAAACCTCCCCTGGCACAGCTTGAGACTGTGTCCTCTTGTTCTGCTGCTGCTTGCCTGGGAAAAGAGACCAACCCCCACCTGGCTACAATCTCCCTACAGGTAGTTGTAGAGAGCAATAAGGTCTCCCCTGAGCCTTCTCTTCTCCAGGCTGAACACCCCCAGCTCCCTCAGCCTGCCCTCCAACCCCCTGATCATTTTCATGGTCCTCCTCTGGACCCTCTCCATCAGCTCCATGTCCTTCCTATATTCAGGGTTCCAGACCTGTGCACAGTACTCCAGGTGAAGTCTCAGCAGAGCAGGGCAAAGTGTCAGAATCACCTCTCTGGCTCTGCTGGCAATGTTGCTTTGGATGCAGCCCAGGCTGCCATTGGCCTTTGTGCTGCAAGCTCTCGCTGCCTGTTCCTGTCCAGCTTCTCCTCCATCATCACCCCCAAGTCCTTTTCTTCAGGGCTGCTTTCTATCACTTCCTCCCCCAGTCTGTATTGACAATGAGGATTGTTCTGGCCCAGGTGCAGAACCCTGCACTTGCTCTTGTTGAACCTCATGAGGTTCACCTGGGCACCACCTCGCCAGCTTGTCCAGGTCTAGAAGTGGGTAGATTCAGATTGGATGTTAGGAAGAAGTTGTTCCCCATGAGGGTGGTGAGAGCCTGGCACAGGTTGCCCAGGGAGGTGGTGGCAGCCTCATGCCTGGAGGTTTTTGCAGCCAGGCTGGATGTGGCTGTGAGCAACCTGCTGTAGTGTGAGGTGTCCCTGGCCATGGCAGCGGGGTTGGAACTGGCTGATCCTTGAGGTCCCTTCCAACCCTGACAGTTCTATGATTCTGTGATTCTTCCTGCTCTAAACAATCTGTGTGGGTTTTTGTATTACTTGATAAAGTTCAGGCTCCACATATTTAATTTTGCTATGTAACAACTGCTACAAGAATGAGGTACAAACAGATAAGTCTTATAGCTCATGTTGAAATGAACTTTCACCTTGCTACACTTTTATTTGCTCCTCTTCCTTTCAAACATGTAAGCGATATCAAGTCCTGTAAACCAAGATGCTGGAATCAACTAGGAAATGGCATAGACCAGGCAGGAGAAATAGGGTGGGAGGGATTTGGCTGCAGGTTATCATCCATTAATTATTCATTTTGTAAACAATGAAGGAGTATAAAAGCAGCCAGAGCCGGTAGGTAGAGGATTAGGTTGTAAGATAATAGAGATAGGGGCAAATAAGGAAAAAAAATCCTTAGCAAACAAAACTGAATGCTATTCATAACTGTCACAAGCCTCCCTGTACCAGAAAAGAAAACACCAGGGGATTGTTAATCCCTTTCTGTACAGTTATGAACCAGTGTTTGACAACAGAGTTGGATCTGATGAGCGTGACTGCAAACCCTGGAGCCATATAAAACACCAATGGGAAAATGGAGCCTCCTCTTCTCCAGGCTGAGCACCCCCAGCTCCCTCAGCCTGTCCTTGTAGCAGAGCTGCTACAACCCACTGATCATTTTCATGGCTCTCCTCTGGACCCTCTCCATCAGGTCCATGTCTTTCATGTATTGAGGGCTCCAGACCTGTGCACAGTACCCAGATGAGGTCTCAGCAGAGCAAAGTCTCAGAATCACCTTTCTGGCTCTGCTGGCAATGCTGCTTTGGATTCAGCCCTGGCTGCCATTGGCCTTCTGTGCTGCAAGCTCACCCTGCCTGCTCCTGTCCAGCTTCTCATCCACCAGCACCCCCAAGTCCTTTTCCTCAGGGCTGCTTTCTATCACCTCCTCCCCAAGTCTGTGTTGACAGTGAGGATTGTTCTGGCCCAGGTGCAGAACCCTGCACTTGCTCTTGTTGAACTCATGAGGTTCACCTGGGCACCACCTCTCCAGCTTGTCCAGGTCCCTCTGGATGCCATCCTGTCCCTCTGGTGTATCGACAGCACCACTCAGCTTGGTGTCATCTGCACACTGCTGTTGGTGCATTCAGTCTCACTATGTCACTGATATAAATATTAGACAGTACAGGTGCCTTTTCTCCCCTCTCTCCTGTTGATTGCCTGTGCCATTTTGGATCAACACAACATCTGCAAGTTGTGACCCAAGAGCAACCCTCATGTACATAGTACCAAGGTGTGTATGCTGTGGGTGCAGTGCTGTAGGAAGTTGTAGGGTTGGTTTGTGTGTTGACACTAAATCTTCTCTTGCATCTCCATCATGCTTGAGTCCAGCATTCAAGGTTACTTTCCCTACTGCAGCATCCTGACTTCTGCTATACAACCAGTCACTACTGCTTTCTGAGAATCACTTCTTAAATTAGGTGACTGCTTTAAGGCCTTTGTTGGGAGCCTGATAATACTCCAGTCTTGGGAGCCTGATAATGCTTCAATCTTGGGAGCCTGATAATACTTCAATCTTGGGAACCTAATCTTGGGAGCTTGATAATACTCCAGACTTGGGACCTTGATAATACTCCAATCTTGGGAGCCTGATAATGCTTCAATCTTGGGAGCCTGATAATACTTCAGTCTTGGGAACTTGATAATACTCCAGTCTTGGGAGCTTGATAATACTTCTGAAATAGCTGGACACAGTTTGTGATCATTCCAAGGGCTCTTGTGTATGCCTGAGCACCATGATTAGATTTGTGACCCCAAATGTGTGTGTTGGCACCAAGGCTGAAAGATGATCTGATTTTAGTCAAGTGTGAAAAAAATCCTTGGAGTTCTCCCTGTCTGCACTTCACATGTGAAGGACAAACTGCATCTTCAAGGAGCTGCATTTGCTTCAGAAGACCAATGCTGGAACTTTGCTGCTTTCTCTGTGTGTGTGTGCAGATCATGGTGCTCTCCTGGCAGGCACAGTTGGAGGTGGCACGTGGGGCACATTGTGTTCGGCTTTCTTCTCCACTCTATAATGTGACACAGAGAAACATGCTTTACACCATTTTAATTTGGGAAGAGAAATATAATTGGGTGACAAATGGATATGGGACAAAGTCTTGGGGGTGCTGGTGGATGAGAAGCTCAACATGGGTCACCAGTGTGCACTTGCAGCCCAGAAAGCCAACTAGAGTCTGGGCTGCATCAAGAGAAGCATAACCAGCAGGGTGAGGGAGGTGATTCTACTCCCCTCTGCTACTTTGCTCTGGTGATACCTCACTTGAGTACTCTGTACAGGTCTGGAACAATATAGGAAGCACATGGACCTGATGGAGGAGGTCCAGAGGAGGGACACAAGAATGAACAGGGGGTTGGAGCAACTCTGCAAAGAGGACAGGCTGAGGGAGCTGGGGGTGTTCAGCCTGGAGAAAAGAAGGCTCCAGGGAGACCAAATAGCAGCCTGCCAGTACCTGAAGGGGGCTACAGGAAGGCTGGAGAGAGACTGCGTGCAACGCCCTGCAGGGACAGGACGAGGGACAATGGCTTCAAACTAGAGCAGAGCAGATTTAGAATGGATGTGAGGAAGTTCCTTACTATGAGGGTGGTGGAACACTGGAAGAGGCTGCCCAGGGAGGTGGTTGAGGCTCCTTCCCTGGAGGTATTGAAGATGAGGCTGGACGGAGCCCTGGGCAACCTGATCTAGTTGGGAATAGAATAGAATAGAATAGAATAGAATAGAATAGAATAGAATAGAATAGAATAGAATAGAATTATCCAGGTTGAGAAAAGACCTTTGAGATCATTGAGTCCAACCTATCACCCAACACCATCTAATTAACTAAACCATGGCACCAAGTGCCTCATCCAGGCTCTTCCTAAACACCTTCAGTGATGGTGACTCCACCACCTCCCTGGGCAGCACATTCCAATGGCCAATCTCCCTTTCTGGGAAGAATTTCTTCCTAACATCTAGCCTAAACCTCTCCTGACACAGCTTGAGACTGTGTCCTCTTGTTCTGGTGCTGGTTGCCTGGGAGAAGAGACCAACCCCCACCTGGCTACAACCTCCCTTCAGCGAGTTATAGACATCAAGAAGGTCTCCCCTGAGCCTCCTCTTCTCCAGGCTAAGCAACCCCAGCTCCCTCAGCCTCTCCTCACAGGGCTGTGCTCCAGACCCCTCCCCAGCTTTGTTGCCCTTCTCTGGACACCTTCCAGCATCTCAACTTCTTTCCTAAACTGAGGGGCCCAGAACTGGATACAGGTCTCAAGGTGTGGCCTAACCCGTGCTGAGTGCAGGGCACAATGACTTCCCTGCTCCTGCTGGCCACACTATTCCTGTTATAGGCCAGGATGTCATTGGCCTTCTTGTCCACCTGGGCACACTGCTGGCTCATGTTCAGCTGCTGTCAACCAGTCCCCCCAGGTCCCTTTCAGCCTGGCTGCTCTCCTGCCCCTCTGACCCCAGCCTGTAGCACTGCATGGGGTTGTTGTGGCCAATGTGTAGAACCTGGCACTTGAATGTGTTCAATCTCATGCCCTTGGACTCTGCCCATCTGTCCAGCCTGGCAAGATCCCTCTGCAGATCTCTCCCACCCTCTAACAGATCAACTCCTGCCCCCAGCTTGGTGTCATCTGCACATTTACTGATGATAGACTCAATGCCCTCATCCAGGTCATCAATAAAGATATTGAACAGGGTGTCCCTGCTGACTGCAGGGAGGTTGGACTAGATGACCTTTGGAGGTCCCTTCCAGCCTGGACCATTCTATAATTCTATGAAATGACAAAGTTGGTTTCCCCTGGGCCCTCCACTGTGTTGCCTGATCTCTGGCAGCAAATAGCACCTTTAAAAGGCACTGAATTTAGTACCTGAAGTAGTTTTAGAAATGTCAGGGGTGTGCTGCCACTCCTAAGTGACATCTGTTACATGACAAGGACAAAGGCTTAGCTACCGAGAAAGTCACAAAATCTTTTCACCTACTCAGCAGTTTTCAGCATCCATTTCCCTTTTATGCATCTCCCTAAATCCATTTTCTGTGTCCTTTTCCTGCTCTGTACCTTTTACCCTCATTTTGCTGCTAATATCCAAAAGGTGGATACAGGGATGAGCTTCACTCTTATTTCTGCCTCTGTCTCCTGGTACAAGTTTGTTACAGGCATGTTTTCCACCTCTCCCTGGTGGTACTTCAGGGCCAGCAGAAGGGGAGGGTGGATAATGTGACATGCATTTTACTTTCAGCAAGCTTGTTATACCAGCTCTGAATTTTTCATGAAGGCTTCAGTAACCTGTAGCTGAAGCTCGGGGGGTTTCCACCACAAAGAGGTGGATCGGCTTAGCTCTCACTTCCCATCTGGCACAGGGTGACAGGGACAGTCGGGGGCTGAAGGAAACCTGAAGAAGAGAAAAGTTCATGTGGGACATCCATTGTGATGCATGAAAAGCTAAACATGTGCCTCTTGTAGGGAACGTAGCTTTGAAACACTTTACTTATCTCTGGCTTCAGATTATATTTAGCCAGGGTGTTTTACTTCAGACACTGGCACAGCTGTCCTGTCTGTAAATAATACTGCAGAGAGGCTCCTTCCAACCTGCTTTTTGCCAAGGCTTCACTTTGGAGTATCTCTTGACAGCTAGGACCACAAATTCTGTGCCTGCTGCCTGTCTGAAGGGAGATTTAAATTCGAGGCTGAGACAGTTTGAGGCTGTGCCTTTAAAAAGTCGTCACAGATCTTGAACAGAAAGCAATAAAAATGTAAATAAATCACTCCTGGGTGTGAAAAGGGAAAATAGAGATCATTCTAAACAATCCCATTGGGAGAGATAAGGGACTAAAACTGGTTGTACCAAAACAATCTTTCTTCTCCTCTTGCTTCTTCACTTGGGGAGTGAAACTATCTCACTTCTGCTTGACCTTGGCTGCACTCTTTTGTTGTGACTGGTATCAACTTGTCTACTTCTGTCTCTTCTCCCTTTTGTACAGGAGGGTGAAGGGGGAGCAGAGAGGGAGAAGCTGGTAGCTTCCCCTGGTCTTTGACCAGGGAGGTTCTTGTGCTGTTTATTAATTGCAAATACCTGTAAATATTGCAACTCCTGGATATTTTGTACATATTCATTGCCTGCCATTGTAGTTTTGGCTTGTAAATACAGCTTTCATCTGCTTCCAGCTGGGCTGGGCTGGCAAAGTTAACGCTGGGAGGGAAAATTCAACCCACCATAGAGGCTGAATCGTAAAGGAGGTACTTGGCAGCTTAGTGATTTTGGTCTTCCTCCTAAGGAATAACCCCCCCCCTCCTCCCCCCCCCCCCCAAAAAAAAAATCTAGATCAAAGGAAATGATCCAATTAATTGATTATATTTTAACTTGTTCTTTATACAATTAATTAAAACAACTCAAATATCTCTTTAGAAATAAATGGATGTCTAAACCCACTCTGGAAACAAAACTCTGCTCTGCCGTTTTCTAGCACTTGGCTCCCATAAGCCTCCGTGTGTGGGAGCTGAGCTGAGGCACCCCCCTGGAGAGCACTCTGCACACTCAGTCAATTACAAACAGTACCCATCCGTGGAGCATTCTGTAAGCAACATGAAAACTGGAAAGAAAAAGAGATTTCAGAAGTTGCAGGGTGCCAGAGTAATTCTAGTGCTGCAAACTTGCTCCCTAAGATTGCATTCAGTGTCTTTATATGCCCAGGAATTAATTTCTTTCTTTCTCTTTCTTTCTCTTTCTTTCTTTCTTTCTTTCTTTCTTTCTTTCTTTCTTTCTTTCTTTCTTTCTTTCTTTCTTTCTTTCTTTCTTTCTTTCTTTCTTTCTTTCTTTCTTTCTTTCTTTCTTTCTTTCTTTCTTTCTTTCTTTCTTTCTTTCTTTCTTTCTTTCTTTCTTTCTTTCTTTCTTTCTTTCTTTCTTTCTTTCTTTCTTCCTTCCTTCCTTCCTTCCTTCCTTCCTTCCTTCCTTCCTTCCTTCCTTCCTTCCTTCCTTCCTTCCTTCCTTCCTTTCTTCCTTTCTTCCTTTCTTCCTTCCTTTCTTCCTTATTTTCCTTTCTTCCTTTCTTTCCTTTCTTTCTTTCTTTCTTACATGGTCATGGAGTCTTTATTCTTCAGCACAAACTGATTTTGGTGATGCAACCTTGCTTCCTAAAGGTTGGTAATGGTGTCTTTATATAAGCAGGATTTATTTATTTAAATGACATGGTCATGGAATCTTTATTCTTCATCACAGACTGATTTTGGTGATGCAAACTTGCTCACTAAGGTTGCTTTTTTGCGTCTTTATATGCCCAGGAATTTCTTATTTACTTATTTATTAATTGCGTGGTCATGGAGTCTTTATTCCTCAGCACTGATTGATTTTAATGAGGCAAAGTTGCTCACCAAGGCTGGTGTTAGTGCCTTTCTATAACCAGGATCCGTGCCCAGGCAGCCAAGAGGGCCAATGGCATCCTGGCCTGCATCAGGAACAGTGTGGCCAGCAGGAGCAGGGAGGTCATTCTGCCCCTGTACACTGCGCTGGTTAGGCCGCACCTTGAGTACTGTGTCCAGTTTTGGGCCCCTCAGTTTAGGAAGGAGGTTGACTTGCTGGAGCGTGTCCAGAGAAGGGCAACGAAGCTGGGGAGGGGTCGGGAGCGCAGCCCTGTGAGGAGAGGCTGAGGGAGCTGGGATTGCTTAGCCTGGAGAAGAGGAGGCTCAGGGGAGACCTTCTTGCTCTCTACAACTCCCTGAAGGAGGTTGTAGCCAGGTGGGGGTTGGTCTCTTCTCCCAGGCAAGCAGCACCAGAACAAGAGAACACAGTCTCAAGCCGTGCCAGGGAACGTTTAGGCTGGAGGAGAGGAGAAAGTTCTTCCCAGCAAGAGAGATTAGCCATTGGCCAGGGAGGTGGTGGAGTCACCATCCTTGGTGGTGTTTAGGAAGAATCTGAATGAGGCACTTGGTTCCATGATTTAGTTGATTAGATTGTGTTGGGTAATAGGTTGGACTCAAAGGTCTTTTCCAACCTGGTTAATTCTATCCTATCCTATCCTATCCTATCCTATCCTATCCTATCCTAATTCCTATTCCTATTCCTATTTCTATTTCTATTTCTATTTCTATTTCTATTTCTATTTCTATTTCTATTTCTATTTCTATTCTATTCTCTCACAAGGATCTGATGAACTGGGTGAGACCATACTGGATGTGACAAACTGGGTCATGAGGCCCAACCAGATGTGGCGATCCTGGATGAGACTTAAGCCAAATGACCGTGTGTTAACACCTGATGGGGGAAAAGGAGCTGCCTTCTCCTACAGTGGGAACTCCTGATGATTACAGATATGATGCTGGCACGTTCCGATGAACGCCACCCAATCGGGAATGCCGACTACCAGCTGGCGCTGACCAAACGGGTGGACAGGCCACCCGCACTTAACCCGGAAAGTAACATGCCTCGGCATGCTCGAAAACTAGCCAGGATTTATCACAGTATATCACAGTATCACCAAGGGTGGAAGAGACCTCAAAGATCATCAAGTCCAACCTGTCACCACAGACCTCATGACTAGACCACAGCACCAAGTGCCATGTCCAATTCCCTCTTGAACAACTCCAGGGATGGTGACTCCACCACCTCCCTGGGCAGCACATTCCAATGATGAATGAGTCATTCTCATTCTCATTCTTCTGAGTCAGTAGTGCCTCCAGGAGGATCTGCTCCATGATCTTTGTGGGCAGAGGTGAAACTGACTGGCCTGGAGTTCCCTGGCTCCTCCTTACCCTTTTTGAAGATGGGGGTAATGTTTCCCCTTTTCCAGTCTGTGGGGACTTCCCCAGGCTGCCATGACTTTTGAAATAGAATAGAGAGGGGTTTAGCAACCTCATCTGCCAGTTCTCTCAGTACCCATGGGTGTACCCCGTCACGTCCCATGGACTTGAACACTTTCAGGTTCTTCAGATGATAACCAACCTGATCTTCACTTCCGATGGGCAGTTCTTCCTCCCCGTCCCTGGCATTGTCTTCCATGCCATCAGGAGTGTGGCTGGAGGCCCTTGCAGTGAAGACTGAGGTTGCTTTTAGTGTCTTTATATGCCCAGAATTTTCTTATTTATTTATTAATTCCATGGTGATGGAGTCTTTATTCTTCAGCACAGTCTGATTTTAGTGATGCAAACTTGCTCACCAAGGTTGGTTTTAGTGTCTTTCTGTAACCAGGATTTATTTATTTAAATGACATGGTGATGGAGTCTTCATTTGTCAGCACAGACTGATTTTAGTGCTGCAAGCTGGCTTCCTAAGGTTGCTTTTAGTGTCTTTATATGCCCAGGAATTTTTTATTTCTATATTTATTTTAATTATGTGGTCATGGAGTCTTTATTCAGACTCATCTAGCACAGACTGATTTTTAGTGATGCAAACTTGCTCACTAAGGTTGCTTTTAGTGTCTTTATATGCCCAAGAATTTCTTAATCATTTATTTATTGATTAATTGACCCCATGGTCATGGAGTCTTTACTGTTCAGCACAGACTGATTTTAGTGATGCCAACTTGCTCACCAAGGTTGGTTTTTGTGTCTTTATATGCCCAGGGTTTTCTTATTTATTTATTAATTACATGGTCATGGAGTCTTTACTGTTCAGCACAGACTGATGTCTGGGGATGTCAGGGGAGATACAGGCTGGATGTTAGAAAAAAGTTCTATACAGAAAGAGTGATTGCACATTGGAATGGGCTGCCTGGGGAGGTGGTGGAGTCGCCATCACTGGAGGTTTTCAGGAGAAGACTTGACGGGGTACTTGGTGCTGTGGGTTAGTTGCTTGGGCGGTGTTGGATTGGTTGATGGGTTGGACGCGATGATCTTGAAGGTCTCTTCCAACCTGGTTTATTCTATGTATTCTATGTATTCTATGTATTCTATGTTAGTGATGCCAACTTGCTCACTAAGGATGGTTTCAGTGTCCTTATATGTCCAGGATTTTCTTATTTGTTTATTCCATGGTGATGGAGTCTTTATTCTTCAGCACAGATTGATTTTAGTGGTGCAAAGTTGCTCACCAAGGTTGCTTTTAGTGTCTTTATATAAGCAGGATTTATTTATTTAAACGGCATGGTCATGGAATCTTCATTTGTCAGCACAGACTGATTTTAGTGTTGCAAGCTGGCTTCCTAAGGTTGGTTTTAGTGTCTTCTTATGCCCAGGAATTTCTTATGTATTTATTTAAATGACATGGCCATGGAGTCTTTATTCTTCAGCACAGACTGATTTAAGTGATGCAACGTGCTCACCAAGCTTGGTTTTAGTGTCTTTATATAACCAGACTGAACAGTCCCAACTCTCTCAGTCTGTCTCCACAGCAGAGCAGCTCCAGCCCTCTGACCATCCTTGTGGCCCTTCCCTGGACACCTTCCAGCACCTCCAGATCCTTCCTGTAATAGGGGCTCCAGAAGTGGATGTGCTGATTGTACCCAATCACCTCTTCGTTATTTTTCTGCCTCAGCAGTGCCTCCAGGAGGATCTCCTCCATGATCTTCCCAGGCACAGAGGTATTATTTGGCTTTTACTTCTTTGATGCCACGGAATTTATTCAACAGCTACTCTCTACTTGTCTGTTTCATAGTGTATTTAGTTTTGCTTTCATAGTGCATTTAGTTTGCTTTCATAGTGTATTTAGTTTTCTTGAAGATCTCTTTAGGTTCTATGCAGGTATTTTTGAGAGAGGACTGGCAAGTCTATTCACCAACCCTTCTGGCTTGCCAGGATTGTGTGGTGATGTGCAGAAACTTCTGGGCACAGGTGTGATAAGATCTGCTTCACTGCAGCACAGAACAGACTCAGCTGTGTGACACTGGGCAGCCAGCTTCTTCCTAGGAAGCAGCCACCCATCCTTCCCCTCCGGTGGGACTGTTTGAATTCCCTCAGCCTGTCCTCATAGCAGAGCTGCTCCAAACTCCTGATCATTTTTGTGGCCCTCCTCTGGACCCTTTCCATCAGGTCCATGTCCTTCCTATACTGAGGGCTCCAGACCTGCACACAGTACTGTTTTGTTCTGTGCTGCATTTGTCAGGAGGATATTAAATAATCAATGTCAGATTTGGCTTTTGTCTCTGGGGGTCAGTGAATGTAACCTGTTCCCCATAAATTCTGGGTTTATGAGGTGATATCTCTGCAGACCTTTGAACTCAGGCAGCCTCAGCTGGGAGGAACACTGCACTTTATGAGCATGTTTAGGGGCTGGTAAGGCTGTTTAGAGTCTGAAAAGTCTTCCCTCCATAAATCATGCAACTGCCTTACAAGAGAAAACTCTGTTTAGCTTTGGACAAACAAACCACTCTTAAAAACACATCTCCTCTATCTATTCCTCTATCTATACCTCTGCTGCAAGGCCAGGCTGAGGGATCTGGGGGTGTTCAGCCTGGAGAAGAGAAGGCTCCAGGGAGACCTAATAGCAGCCTGCCAGTACCTGAAGGGGGCTACAGGAAGGCTGCAGGGAGACTCTTCGCATAGGCCTGCAGGGACAGGACCAGGGGCAATGGCTTTAAACTAGAGCAGAGCAGATTTAGATTGGATGTTAGGAACAAGTTCTTCACTATGAGGGTGGTGGAACACTGGAACAAGATGCCCAGGAAGGTAGTTGAGGCTCTTTCCCTGGAGATACTGAAGGCAAGGCTGGATGAGGCCCTGGGCAACCTGATCTAGTTGGGGATGTCCCTGCTGACTGCGGGAAGGTTGGTCTGGATGAGCTTTGGAGGTCCCTTCCAGCCTGGACCATTCTATGATTCTGTTCCTACTGGACAAAAATAACCAGTGCTGTCAGATACCTTCTTGTCTTTGCATCTTTCCTTGGGGAATGTATGCAGCTAAGTTTATTACTGGTGAGTTTTCAGCACTGGTCAGGCCACACCTTGAGTCCTGTGTCCAGTTCTGGGCCCCTCAGGTTAGGAAAGATGTTGAGATGCTGGAAGGTGTCCAGAGAAGGGCAACAAAGCTGGGGAGGGGTCTGGAGCACAGCCCTGTGAGGAGAGTTTCAACAATTGTCTCTAATTATTTATGGCCAGCCATGTTCACACATGGGTATTTTGGGCTGGTTAGGGGTATTTGGACTATTTCTGTTAAAGAAAGCAGAGCTTTGTATATTTTGTTCAGTTTGGGGCACCTCAATCCAGGAGAGACATCCAAGAGGAGGTGCTGGAGCCAGGGCAGAGAAGGGCAAGGAAGCTGTGAAGGGCCCGGAGAATAAATCTGATGAAGAGCAACTGAAGGAGCTGGGGATGGTTAGGGTGAAACAGAGGAGGCTGAGGGGAGACCTCATTGCTGTCTACAACTACCTGAAAGGACCTTGTGGAGAGGCTGCTGCTGGTCTCTTCTCACAGGTAATTAGTGACAGAACAAGAGGGAACAGCCTCAAGCTGTGACTGAGTAAGTTTAGGCTGGACATCAGGAAGAATTTCTCATGGCAAGAGTGGTCAGGCATTGGAATGTGCTGGGCAGGGAGGTGGTGGAGTCCCCAAGCCTGGTTGTGTTTGAAGGTGGTTTGGATGTGGTGCTTGGGGGTGTTTAGGGGTGAGCCTTGTAGAGCAGGGTTCATGGTTGGACTTGGTGATCCTGAGGGTCTGTTCCAACCTGAATGTTTCTGTGATTATTGTATGCATTAGTTAATTAGAAAATTAAAGTGACACAAACCCCCTCAGTTCTCCCTCTCACCTCAAACCCAGCAGCAAAGTAGAAGGTAAATGAGATCAGATGGGACTGCTGTGCTATTCCCAAAGCCTTACCTAACCAAAGTCAGGTTATTCTTTCTTTACACAGTGGTTGGCAGCCAGATACATATTTAATGGGGTTCCATTATATCCTATAGATGCTGGCACTGGGATACTTTCCCCTGGGGCATTCTCTGAACAAAAGAGGGGAGAAACTGACGACTCCACTTAGCACATGCACCCACAGCTCCATGATAAAAGGCAGCACTTCCCCATGCAACACCTGTTGTTGTAGTTGGGTTAATTACTTTTCATTGTCATCAACTGCCTGAAATATTCATCACGGTGCCTGTAATTTCCCAAATCTGAAAGCAACACCCATAAAACCCAGCAACTCTTTCACTCTAATATTTCAGGTGTGGTGTTCTGTGGGTTCAGCTTTTCTTTCTTTCCCCTGGTTTGGCTCTCTGGTGGGGTGTGGTTCTGAATTCCGCTCAGAAAATTACATTGATTCACAACTTTGTTTAGCAAAAATTGATCTCTGGGGCTACTCCTCCCCCTCTGCTCTGCCCTGCTGAGACCTCACCTGGAATATTGCATCCGGCTCTGGGCTCCCCAGTTCAAGAGGGACAGGGATCTGCTGGAGAGAGTTCAAGGGAGGGCTACAAGGATGATTTGGGGACTGGAGCACTGCCTGGTGAGGAGAGGCTGAGAGCCCTGGGGCTGTTTAGTGTTGAGGGGCTTTAATAAATGTTTATCAATATCAGAGGGCTGGGGGTCAGGAGGGAGGGGACAGGCTCTACTCAGTTGCTCCCTGGGATAGAACAAGGAGCAATGGATACAAACTATAGCACAGAAGGTTTCACCTCAACATGAGGAGGAACTTCTTTACTGTGAGGGTCTCAGAGCACTGGAACAGGCTGCCCAGAGAGGTTGTGGAGTCTCCTTCTCTGGAGACTTTCAAGGCCCTGTCTGGATCTGTTCCTGTGTGACCTGTGCTAGATTGTATGGTCCTGCTCTGGCAGGGGGGGTTGGACTTGATGATTTCTTTGGGTGCCTTACAACCCCTGACATCCTGTGATACACTAAAGCACTGCTGCTTAGAGCACTGTTTCTGCAGCATTATGGTTACTAAATGTACAATAACATAGTTTAACTTTCTTCATTCCATTTTCAGTCCCCTCTCTCTCCTGTATTCTCCTACATTACATGATAGGTGAACTGTGGTGTGGCCCCGATAAATACTCATAGAGTCAGAGAACCATAGAATTGTCAGGGTTGGAAGGGACCTCAAGGATCATCCAGTTCCAACCCCTCTGCCATGGGCAAGGACTCCTCACACTACATCAGGCTGCCTGGAGCCACATCCATCCTGGCCTTCAAAACGTCCAGGGATGAGTCTTCCACCACCTTCCTGGGCAACAAAGGAGACTATTTTCTCTGACATGAGTCATGATTTTAAATAGTTTTTAAATAATTTATTTTTATTTTTAATTGAGACAAGGTTAGCAGAAAGGAAGGAGGTGTGAATGGAGGAGCCCTGTGGCTAAGCATCTGGAGTAGGTTTGGGCAAATCCGACCTGCAAGCCACCTGGCTGTACCTAAGTCTGCTCCTGTTGTAGGTGAAGGAACATGTTGTTGTTGCTGTGCACAGAAGTAGAGTTGGATCCAGGAGCACCCAGCATTTCTCACTTTTTTCAGTCATAGAATCATAGACTTTTTAGGGGTGGAAGGGACCTCAAGGAACCATCTAGTTACAATCCCCCCCTACCTCACACTACAGCAGGTTTCTCACAGCCACATCCAGCCTGGCCTTCAAAACCTCCAGGGATGAGGCTGCCACCACCTCCCTGGGCAACCTGTGCCAGTGTCTCACCACTTTGTAGAACAAAACCAGCCCTAATATAGAAATGGCTATCCCCAAACCCAGTTTCTTAGCACTTTCACAACGTCATCACAAGGTGAGTATCAAGTTACAACTTGAGAGAATCCTCAGCCATTGCATTCCAGATTTTGATTGAGGGTTGTGACATCCTGGTGCTCAGCAAAGATCCTGCAGTGCAAGTAGGTGGTTTAGTTTCACAGACTTTCTCCAAACCCCAATCCTTTTTCTTTGGAAAGCCCAAGAATGTTTATTCTTCCCATATCAAGATGCCTTTCTTGTGTGTCTACAGAACTCTCATTAGCACAGAAAAAAATTCATTAGCTTTGCAAAGCTGGCAGAAGCAAATCAGCAAGCTCTGTTCTGCTTTCGAAAGCTTTCCCTTCTCATAGCTTTGAAGCATGGATGGCAGCTGGAACTAAGAGAGTATCAGTGAGAAAGACAAAGCAAAAAGAGAAGGGACCACTGTGGATTTGGAAATAATCCACTTCCTAATCCCAGAAAATCCTCAGGGCTCCAAAGGAACCTGTGAGGTGAAATTGCCTTGGCCCTTCCAGAGAAGGGCCACAAGGATGATCAGAGGGCTGGAGCACCTCTCCTGTGAGGACAGACTGAGGGAGTTGGGACTGTTCAGTCTGGAGAAGAGAAGGCTCTGAGGAGACCTTCTTATGACTTTCTAGTATCTGAAGGGGGCTACAAGAAAACCGGGAAGGGACTTTTGAGGGTGTCAGGGATTGATAGGACTGGGGGGAATGGAGCAAAACTAGAAGTGGGTAGATTCAGATTGGATGTTAGAAGGAAGTTCTTGCCCATGAGGGTGGTGAGAGACTGGCACAGGTTGCCCAGGGAGGTGGTGGCAGCCTCCTGCCTGGAGGTTTTTGTAGCCAGGCTGGATGTGGCTGTGAGCAACCTGCTGTAGTGTGAGGTGTCCCTGGCCATGGCAGCAGGGTTGGAACTGGCTGATCCTTGAGGTCCCTTCCAACCCTGACAATTCTGTGATTCTATGATTCTATGTGTAAATTGTCATGGTACATATAAATGATCTTGTAGTGTGTCTGACATGGTGCTCAGATAAATGTGGTACTTCTGCAGCAGTCAGCACCTGACGTGTGAAGGAGTTGCATTTTTTCCACCTCATTGCCTTTGGAGAATTATTCTTCTTAGCAGAGTCCTGCTGGCCACAGCATGGTTGAAACTGACTGATGCTGAAAAGCACCCTCAGGTGCCAGCTGCATGGTGTTTTGCTCACCTCTGATGCTTACTGCCCTTCTCCCAAAACATTTCAGTGTGCTAAACTGGCAGCCACACCATTCTCTCTTCTGCTGTAGTTGTCTTTGAGCCTGGTGTACAGGAGAGGGCAGGATGTTTTGGCTGCGCAGGAGTAAACAGGAGCTGGGTGAGTTTTGGGTGCTAGGGAACTGTGGTGTGAATGGGTTCTTCTGAGTGAAGCCTGGTGGGTCTTAACTTGTAGATAGCTTTGCCTTGATGGAGCTTGTAAAGTAAGATCACACAGAATCACAGAATGTTAGGGGCTGGAAGGGACCTCATCCAGTCCAACCCCCCTGCCACAGCAGGAGCACCTAGAGCAGGTCACACAGGAACACATCCAGGCAGATTTTTAATATCTCCAGAGAGGGAGGCTCCACAACCCCCCTGGGCAGCCTGCTCCAGGGCTCTGTCACCCTCCTGTTTCCATGGAACTTCCTCTGCCTCAGCTTCCACCACTGCCCCTTGTGCTGGCATTGGGCATCACCCAGCAGAGCCTGGCTCCAGCCTCTGGGCACTCACCCTGCACATCTTTATCAACATGAATGAGGTCACCTCTCAGGCTCAGCTCCCTCACCTCTCAAGCTCCAGAGCCCTCAGCTCCCTCAGGCTCTCCTCATAAGGAAGATGTTCCACTGCCTTCATCATTTTTGTGGCTCTGTGCTGGACTCTTTCAAGCAGTTCCCTGAGGTCCTTCCTGAACTGAAGGATCCAGAACTGGACACAATATTCCAGATGTGACCTCAGCAGGGCAGAGCAGAGGGGGAGGAGAACCTCTCTCAACCTACTAACCACAGCCCTTCTAATCCACCCCAGAATGGCTTTGGCCTTGGCCACAAGAGCACATTGCTGGCTCATTACTATTTGTTTAACCTTTTTGGAATTTCTGGAAATTTCCTAATTTCACCTTTTTGGAAACTTTGGAAATTTCCTCATTGAAAACTCATCCCACTTAGGGGAGTTACAAACAAAAAAAGGCAGAGAAAGAAAACCCAGCCAAACTTTACCAACCCTTCAGCTGTTCTCTTGCACTTTTTCTCTGTCTCCCCTGCTTTTCAGGTGTAGGCCTCCAGCTTGTTTGCTTTGAGAACATCACACAATCTGTGTGAGCATGAGTTGTGTGTTTTTTCAAGCTCAGGTTAGAGGGGAGTGTGGCTATGGTTAGTTGGGGCTGTTCAAGCCTTTAAGCTCTGAGCAATTTAAAAGCGAGTCCTTGCCGTTGAGCTGTCCATCAAGGAGCTTGTTGTCTGCAGGCCTAATGTCATATCCCTCTGTAACAAGAGTTTGATTGACAGGGAAGTTTGTTTTGGCAGGAGCAAAGGTCAGCATTTTGCTGACAGCTGAACAATGGAAATCTTGCATCATCAGTCTGTTTTCTGGAGAGATTCATGCATCTCCATAAATGTAACATACGCCGGCCAAACGCCGGCCCCGGGCGAAGCTGCCGCGCTAGGCTGAGCTTTGGAACGCTTGGCAAGAAAAAGTTCTCTCTGCTTTGTCCATCTCCTTGAGGAGAAGGCTCGAAGTGCCTGTGGGGATGGCTTGTGCAGTGGATCACAGTGAAAATAGCTGGAAATAATTGTCTTGTGCCTGTGCAGAGAGTTACAGATGATGATCTTCAAGTCCTTGCCTCTGTCTTACACGATTCTGCGTTTGGCACAGGTTTGGATCTTAGGTGTAACGTATTGACTGATGCTGGAGCAAAGCTTGTGGCAACATTCCTCCAGGAAAACTCCAATCTGTGCTACCTTAACCTGATGCTTAATGATATTGGTGCAAGTGGAGCAGAGCTGATAGCAACAGCGCTCCGTGGGAATGAAACTCTTAGGTATTTGAGCATGACTGGAAACAAAATAGGAAACAAAGGTGGGATTTCTTTGCTTCAATGCTGCAAATCAATTCAGCCTTAGAGAAGCTGGATCTTGGAGACTGTGATGTGGAAGAGACCACAGTTCACATAGCTCTGATGTTGAAAACCAACACTTCTCTTGTGGAGCTACACTTGTGCAAGCGTGAAATGAAAAACTTTGGTGTAGAGCGACTGTGTGAGGCACTGTATGAAAACTCCAGCCTGAGATACCTTGATCTTGGCTGTAATAAAATCAGCCATGATGGTGTAAAGTTTCTGGGAGAACTACTAAAATGGAACCAGACCCTGGAAATCCTAGACCTTGGTGCAAACAGAATAGAAGATGCTGGAGCCATCTACCTGCGTGAAGCATTGGCTTGGTACAACAGGACTCTTTGAGCATTGTCAGTGGTAAACAATGGTCTAAGTGGCAAAGGAGTGGTGGCTCTTTCAGATGCAATGAAAACAGACAGGGAGCTTTCCTGTATTTACATCTGGGGGAACAAACTGGATGAAGCCACCTGTGTGGCATTTTCAGAATTGATTCAGACAGGCTGCCTGAAACCTAATTGTACAGACGTGGACCCGTACAAGGCCGATGGGCACGTTCACCTTGCAGAGCTCTCCCACGGCCTTCAGAAGCATTACTACTGGACACCAAGCTCGGGGGAGGAGACAAACAAAGATGCTAATGCCAGTCTGGCAATTGCAGCTGTTACAGAGTACCTGTGAATGAGGTAGTAGCTTGATGTGCTGTGTATGCCTTGGCTTTCCCTGTCTGGTTTTGAGTAAAATAGTATTGAACTTGCTGCATGTTTCTTCAGGGTCTTTAGTCTAGAAGGGGGAAGAACAAATTCTTCACAGAAAGAGAGACTGGCCATTGGAATGGGCTGCCCAGGGAGGTGGTGGAGTCACCATCACTGGAGGTGTTTAGGAAGAGACCGGATGGGGCACTTAGTGCCATGGTTTAGTTGATCAGATGGTGCTGGGTGATAGGTTGGACTTGATGATCTTGAAGGTCTTTTCCAACCTGGTTAATTCTATTCTATTCATCTGACCCACACCACACAGAAGTGCCTCCTCTGCAGGGCACTGTTGCAGAGTGAGCAAGATGGTAACTGACTTTGTCACCTCCAACAAATGACTGCACCTGTGCAGCACTTTCCCCTCCATTTAAAAGAGACAAAACCTTTTGGCTGCCTGGAGTTTTAAGGATTAAAAAATAATCTCTAAGTACTTTTGGCTACAGAAAAATTATGCAAATATCTCCAAGGTTTTTTAGGCTAAAAGTTACCACTGAGTGACCGGAGTTGTTTAGCCTGGAGAAGAGGAGGCTCAGGGGTGACCTCATTGCTCTCTACAACTCCCTGAAGGGAGGCTGTAGCCAGGTGGGGGTTGGTCTTTCCTCCCAGCCAACCAGCACCAGAACAAGAGGACACAGTCTCAAGCTGTGCCAGGGGAGGTTTAAGCTGGATGTTAGGAAGAAATTCTTCCCAGCAAGAGAGATTGGCCATTGGGATGTGCTGCCCAGGGTGGTGATGGAGTCACCATCACTGGAGGTATTTAGGAAGAGCCTGGATGAGGCACTTGGTGCCATGGTTTAGTTGATTAGATAGTGTTGGGTGATAGGTTGGACTTGATGATCTCTCAAAAGTCTTTTCCAACCTGGCTGATTCTGTGTGACAAGTCAGATGTTCAGAGTGAGTCCTTCTGACAGACCTCTTCCCAGCCCTCCCTGCTGGGGCACTTCCCTCTTTTTTTAAATACTTTTAATTTTTTTAATTTCTTAGTGGTATTTTGGCAGGTGAGCTCATTCCCTCCCATCCCAGCCTACTTCTCAAAGAATAGAATAGAATAAATCAGGTTGGAAGAGACCTTCAAGATCATCACATCCAACCTATCCAACACCACCTAATTAACTAAACCATGCAACCAAGCACCCTATCAAGTCTCCTCCTGAACACCTCCAGTGATGGTGACTCCACCACCTCCCTGGGCAGCACATTTCAATGGGCAATCACTCTCTCTGTGTAGAACTTCCTCCTAACCTCCAGCCTAAACCTCCCCTGGTGCAGCTTGAGACTGTGTCCTCTGGTTCTGGTGCTGCTTGCCTGGGAGAAGAGACCAACCCCCACCTGGCTACAACCTCCCTTCAGGGAGTTGGAGAGAGCAAGAAGGTCTCTCCTGAGCCTCCTCTTCTCCAGGCTAAGCAACCCCAGCTCCCTCAGCCTCTCCTTACAGGGCTGTGCTCCAGACCCCTCCCCAGCTTTGTTGCCCTTCTCTGTACACCTTCCAGCAACTCAACATCCTTCCTAAACTGAGTGGCCCAGAACTGGACACAGTACAGTCCCTTCCCTGACTGGTAACAATTAGTTTTACATTTAATGTGCAGAGCCCTGGAAGAGGCTGCCCAGGGGTGTTGTGGAGTCTCCCTCTCTGGAGATATTCAAAACCCACCTGGATGTGTTCCTGTGTGATGTGCTCTAGGTGCTCCTGCTCTGGCAGGGGGGTTGGACTGGATGAGCTTTTGAGGTCCCTTCCAGCCCCTAATATCCTGTGAGTCTGTGATTTTAAGTGGCCTATACATAAAATACTTCAAATGTTTCTTAAAGGTGATCAGTGTGGTTCCACATTTCTGTTACCTGTCCTGGTTTCATTGTACGTGCAGGAGTGTAACTGCCAGTGCAGGCTGGCTTTAGATGGTGAGGAATCATTTAACCAAGGCAGGGGTTTGGACTGGTTGATCTTACGAGGTCCCTTCCAGCCCCTAACATTTTGTGATTCTATAAACTAAATCAGAGGCTTTGAGAGTTGTTGATTGATGTAACAAACCTGAGCTATCACAGCTGAGATCTGAGCTATTTTTTCCCCCTGAGTTTTCCTGTCCCACACTGCTCAAGACTCCCTTTTCCCAGACTGTGCTCTAAAGAATTTATTTATTTATTTATCTATTTATTTATTTATTTTCATGGCTCCTTTTTGCACTGCAGTTTGTCAGGTTGGATCTTCATAAAACCAAAGAGGCTGAACTGGATAAACTGACCAAATAACAATTCCAAGGACTGACCTCTTCAAATACCCTACTCACACCCTCCCTGAGTGTTTAGTTACCATTTGAATTAGATGCTGAAGGTCAACAGATTCAGGACCTGCAAGAGCAAGTGGTTCATTAGAAGCTGTAGCTGAGAGCTCTTCCTGCTGCCCCTGTCTTTTTGTTCAGACACAGGGTATCACAAAAGGCATCATCTCCTCGGCATCAGGTTTGTTTTCCATAGTTACTTGGTGCCATTCAACCACTAATATGTGGACCTCTCTTTGTTGTCCATGATCCCTTTCCACACTAGATGATCATTCCTGTCCTCTTCCATACCAGGAAAGCTCTGGATCCTGGGCTCCCCAAAGCTGCTGCCTCACTTTCAGAGGAGCTCATGCCATAAAGGAGCAGAAGGGGAACATGATCATAAAACAGAAACAGCGATAATGCAAGGAGGCAGTGTGGTGGATTGAAATTCCCCCCCAGCTAATTTGGAGAAACTACCTCCAAAATAGAAATCACTCAGGCTAGCTCAGAAGGTTTGGGAAGCAAATGATGTTGATCAGTTAGAGGATAGAAGGGCTCTGCAGAGGGACCTCGACCAACTGGACAGATGGGCAGAGTCCAACGGGATGGCATTTAACAAGTCCAAGTGCCGGGTGCTGCACTTTGGCCACAGCAACCCCATGCAGAGCTACAGGCTGGGGGCAGAGTGGCTGGAGAGCTCCCAAACAGAGAGGGACCTGGGGGTGCTGATTGACAGCTGCCTGAACATGAGCCAGCAGTGTGCCCAGGTGGCCAAGAAGGCCAATGGCATCCTGGCCTGCATTAGGAATAGTGTGGCCAGCAGGAGCAGGGAAGTCATTGTGCCCTGTACTCTGCATTGGTTAGGCCACACCTTGAGTCCTATGTCCAGTTCTGGGCCCCTCAGTTTAGGAAGGACACTGAGACACTTGAACATGTCCAGAGAAGGGCAACGAGGCTGGAGAGGGGTCTGGAGCACAGCCCTGTGAGGAGAGGCTGAGGGAGCTGGGGTTGCTTAGCCTGGAGAAGAGGAGGCTCAGGGGAGACCTCATTGCTCTCTACAACTACCTGAAAGGTGGTTGTAGCCAGGAAGGGGTTGGTCTCTTCTCCCAGGCAAGCAGCACCAGGACAAGAGGACACAGTCTCAAGCTGTGCCAGGGGAAGTTTAGGCTGGAGGTGAGGAGAAAGTTCTTCACTGAGAGAGTTGTTCATCATTGGAATGTGCTGCCCAGGGAAGTGGTGGAGTCACCATCCCTGGAAGGTGCTCAAGAGGGGATTGGATGTGGCACTTGGTGCCATGGCTTAGTAGTCATGAGGTCTGTGGTGACAGGTTGGACTCTTCCAACCTTGGTGATACTGTGATACTGTGATAACCCTGAGCCTCCTCTTCTCCAGGCTAAGCAATCCCAGCTCCCTCAGCCTCTCCTCACAGGGCTGTGCTCCAGACCCCTCCCCAGCCTTGTTGCCCTTCTCTGGACACGTTCATGAGTCTCAATGTCCTTCTTAAACTGAGGGGCCCAGAATTGTGAAGCTCTGTTTCTGAGCAAACTACAACCTAGAAATATGAAATGCAATGAATAGGTACAAAGTCTCCAGCAGATGGGCAACATACAAATGATTTACAAACAACATAGAAACTCCTCAGAACCCCCTGGAGGGATCCAGGGGACTGTTCACCTCCTCCCCAACTCCCTCCCTCCTTCCTGTTACCTCACACAGAAGTCAAAACAGAGATCCCCTGGCAAGGCCACAGGAGAGAGAGAGAGAGAGGAGTTGCAAGCAGAAATGACGAAAGAAGAAAAGAGAGCAAGAACTGTTTCTGCCTCTGCTCTATATCCCATTAGCAGCCCAATGAGCTCTACAGAGCTCAGAATTATTTTCCTTTTGCATCCCATGATAATTTATTTTACTTCCAGCCTTTGCAGTCAGGGACTAGGCTAAAGTTCCCCGCTTCAAACTGTAACAGGCAGCTTCCACGGAGTGTTGCTCATCAAGAAATGAATGACTTGAATAATGCAGAAATTGTAACTGACCTAAAACTCAGTACTAATGGTTGGTGGGTTTTTTTGGGAGGGGGTTGTGTGTGTGTGCTTTTTTGTTTTGGTTTGTTTGTTTGAGCTTTTTGCTTGTTTGGGTTTTTTTTACACTAAAAATTTAATCATCAAATCTGGCAGGTTGAGGGAGGTGATTCTCCTCCTCTGCTCTGGTGAGACCTCACCTGCAGTGTTGCATCCAGTTCTGGAGCCCCTATTACAGGAAGGATCTGGAGGTGCTGGACGGTGTCCAGAGAAGGGCCACAAGGATGAGCAGAGGGCTGGAGCTGCTCTGCTATGGAGACAGACTGAAAGAGTTGGGGCTGTTCAGTCTGGAGAAGGGAAGGCTCTGAGGAGACCTAATTGTGGCCTTCCAGTATCTAGAGGGGGCTACAAGAAAGCTGGGGAGGGACTTTTGAGGGTGTCAGGGAGCGATAGGATTGGGGAACAGATGGATCAAAACTAGAAATGGGTAGATTCAGATTGGATGTTAGGAAGAAGTTGTTCCCCATGAGGGTGGTGAGAGACTGGCACAGGTTGCCCAGGGAGGTGGTGGCAGCCTCACCCCTGGAGGTTTTTGCAGCCAGGCTGGATGTGGCTGTGAGCAGCCTGCTGTAGTGTGAGGTGTCCCCGGCCATGGCGCAGAGGTTGGAACTGGCTGATCCTTGAGGTCCCTTCCAGCCCTAACAATTCTATGATTCTAATTAACATGGGCATGTAGGAGGAAAATTAGGGAGGCAAAAGCACATTTGGAACTTAAACTGGCCTCTGATGTGAAGGACAACAAAAAGTCCTTCTATAAATATATTAATAGCAAGAGGAAGGGCAGGGACAACCTCCACTCCTTGGTTGACATGGAAGGAAATGTTGTAACACAGGATGAGGAAAAGGCAGAGGTACTTAACACCTTCTTTACCTCAGTTTTTACTAGCTGGAAAGAACGTCTACCAGACAGCTGGCCTGCAGAGCTGGCAGAGGGAGCCAGGGAGCTGCATGGTTTCCCTGTGTTCCATGAGCAAGTGATAGGAGCTCTCCTCAGCAGCTTAGACCCCCACAAGTCCATGGGACCAGATGGGATCCATCCTAGGGTGCTGAGAGAGCTGGCAGATGAGCTGGCCAAGCCACTCTCCATTATTTTTCATCAGTCCTGGCTCACTGGAGAGATCCCAGCTGACTGGAAGCTGGCCAACGTGGTACCCATCCACAAGAAGGGCCGGTTGGATGAGCCAGGGAATTACAGGCCTGTCAGCCTGACCTCAGTGCCAGGAAAGATTATGGAGCAGGTCATCCTGAGTGCAATCACACAACACTTAGAGGATGGCCAAGGGATCAGGCCCAGCCAGCATGGGTTTAGGAAGGGCAGGTCCTGCCTGACCAACCTGATCTCCTTCTATGATCAGGTGACCCGCCTGGTGGATGTGGGGAGGCCTGTGGATGTAGTCTACCTGGACCTCAGCAAGGCCTTTGACACCGTTCCCCATAGCAAACTCCTGGCCAAGCTGTCAGCCCATGGCTTGGATGGGAGCACACTGCGATGGGTTAGGAACTGGCTGGAGGGCCGAGCCCAGAGAGTGGTGGTGAATGGTGCCACATCCAGCTGGCAGCCAGTCACCAGTGGTGTGCCCCAGGGATCAGTACTGGGCCCCATGCTCTTTAACATCTTTATTGATGATCTGGATGAGGGCATCGAGTCCATCATCAGTAAATTTGCTGATGACACCAAGCTGGGGGCAGGAGTTGATCTGCTGGAGGGTAGAGAGGCTCTGCAGAGGGACCTCGACAGGCTGGGCAGATGGGCAGAGTCCAACGGCATGAGATTTAACACATCCAAGTGCCGGGTTCTGCACATTGGCCACAACAACCCCATGCAGTGCTACAGGCTGGGATCAGAGTGGCTGGAGAGCAGCCAGGCTGAGAGGGACCTGGGGGTGCTGGTCGACGGTAGACTGAACATGAGCCTGCAGTGTGCCCAGGCAGCTAAGAGGGCCAATGGCATCCTGGCCTGCATCAGGAACAGTGTGGCCAGCAGGAGCAGGGAGGTCATTGTGCCCCTGTACACTGCACTGGTTAGGTCGCACCTTGAGTACTGTGTCCAGTTCTGGGCCCCTCAGTTTAGGAAGGAGGTTGACTTGCTGGAACGAGTCCAGAGAAGAGCAACAAAGTTGGTGAGGGGTTTGGAACATAAGCCCTACGAGGAGAGGCTGAGGGAGCTGGGGTTGCTTAGCCTGGAGAAGAGGAGACTCAGGGGTGACCTTATTACTCTCTACAACTACCTGAAGGGAGGTTGTAGACAGACGGATGTTGGTCTCTTCTCCCAGGCAAGCAGTACCAGAACAAGAGGACACAGTCTCAGGCTGCGCCAGGGGAGGTTCAGGCTGGATGTTAGAAAAAAGTTCTATACAGAAAGAGTGATTGCACATTGGAATGGGCTGCCTGGGGAGGTGGTGGAGTCGCCATCACTGGAGGTGTTCAGGAGAAGACTTGATGGGGTGCTTGGTGCCGTGGGTTAGTTGTTTGGGTGGTGTTGGATTGGTTGATGGGTTGGACGCGATGATCTTGAAGGTCTCTTCCAACCTGGTTTTATTCTATGTATTCTATGTACTAGCATGTGTGACAATTGTTTACACTATCTAATTCAGCTTTTGAAGTTATAATTTTCTTTTTTTTTTTAACTAACATTTCTTTCTTTCTATCAATTTGTTTGCAAATACTAATGCTCCTGCTCTGAGTAAGCAGGAAAAATGCAGAAGGAAACAGGGCAGCAAGGTTGTGCCTTTCACACCTGATAGATATTTCTTCAAGCAAGGCTGAGTGGAAGCTGCTCTTCCCTTTCTCTTGACAAGAAAAGCCTATGACTCTCAATTTATATTTTTTTAAGGTTTCATGTTTTCATTAGTACTTTCCATAGTATTTTGGGTTGGTTTGTCTTACATTTTGGCAAATTAAAATCTAAACCCACAAGCCAAAGTCTGTGGAGGTGCTGGAGCAAGTGAGAGGAGGGCAAGGAAGCTGTGAAGGGCCTGGAGAATAAATCTGATGAAGAGCAACTGAAGGAGCTGGGGATGGTTAGTGTGAAACAGAGGAGGCTGAGGGGAGACCTCATTGCTGTCTACAATTGCCTGAAAGGACCTTGTGGAGAGGCTGCTGCTGGTCTCTTCTCACAGGTAATTAGTGATAGAACAAGAGGGAATGGCCTCAAGCTGTGACTGGGTAGGTTTAGACTGGACATCAGGAAGAATTTTTTCCCATCAAGAGTGGTCAGGGATTGGGATGTGCTGGGCAGGGAGGTGGTGGAGTCCCCAAGCCTGGCTGTGTTTGAAGGTGGTTTGGATGTGGTGCTTGGGGCTATGGTTTAGGGGTGAGCCTTGTAGAGCAGGGATCATGGTTGGACTTGGTGATCCTGAGGGTCTTTTCCAACCTGAATGTTTCTGTGATTCTGTGATTCTCCACCACTCTCAGCCAGTTCAGTCTAGATTTCTGTTTCAAATGTCACTTGTGGTGCAGCTGTCTCATTGTCCCAGTTTGAGGCTAGGCAGATCCTTTCTTGACCCTGAGAGGAGCAAAAGAATGACACTCATCACACAAATGGATTGCCAAGTGATGGAAAGTTTAAATGGAAAAGCAGCAAGTGTTGTACAGTGGCTACAAAGCACAATGACAAAAGAATCCCAACAGACAGAGAGTCCCTTACAGCACACTCAAAATCCTCCCAACATTTCCCTTCTCCTCACCTGAGTGTACAACCAAAACCCCCAGGGCTCTTTCTTCCCCCCCACTGCTAGGCTGGTCTCAGCCTGGCCAGGTCTGAGACTGCCCCTCCCCCCTTCCCCTCCTGGCATTGGGCCCAGCCAGGCCTAAGAGCCTTGAGATACTCCCCCGGCGTTCCCTGACAGGGAGCATCTCCCACGGGAGCAGAGAGGGAAGGGAGAGGCAGAGAATGACTTTGCAGAGGGATTTAGAGGGTGCAGGATCGATGGGTATGCAATAGGCTGTTCCCTGTGCACACCTACTGGGCTGGGCACTCAGGACAGCAGAGGTGTAGCTCACGTGGCAGCAACAGGAGGCAGCCAGCCTCAACTGCCACACTCCTATACAGAAATGTGTTTGGGCAAGGGGAAGCGCCACAAAACCTAAACCCTCTGAATAACATCCTGAAAAGCTTAGTGAGTTCACCTCCTGAGAGGCTTTAATTGACTTGGTCAGGCTGCCTCCAGCTCTTCCAATTATCTTTACCTGCAGCATCTGCCAGGTCAGTCTGACTTCATAGAATCATAGAATCAGTAAGGTTGGAAAAGACTTCAGGGATCATCAAGCCCAACCTATCACCCAACACCTCATGACTAACTAAACCATGGCTCAAGTGCCACATCCAATCCCCTCTTGAACACCTCCAGGGATGGTGACTCCACCACCTCCCTGGGCAGCACAGCCCAATGGCCAGTTACACTTTCTGGGAAGAATTTTCTCCTCACCTCCAGCCTAAATTTCCCCTGGCACAGCTTGAGACTGTGTCTTGTTTGTTCCAGTTTTAGTGTGATGAGCAGCACCTCGACTTCTAAATGCCACTAAATGTAATGGAATAAATCTAGAAGTGGGTAGATTCAGATTGGATGTGAGGAAGAAGTTCTTCTTCATGAGGGTGGTGAGAGACTGGCACAGGTTGCCCAGGGAGGTGGTGGCAGCCTCATGCCTGGAGGTTTTTGCAGCCAGGCTGGATGTGGCTGTGAGCAACCTGCTGTAGTGTGAGGTGCCTGTGAGGCAGGGGGGTTGGATCTGGCTGATCCTTGAGGTTCCCTCCAACCCTGACAATTCCATGATTCTAAATCTATGGGTTTTGCAAGCTATGTATATAAGTAGTGGCTGAGCAACTTAGCTAAACAAAACTTTTTTATGAGTGAACCATGGGATGAACAATGCCAAGGAGGTTTCTTTATCCTGATTCACCTTAGCTGGCCCCCAAGAAGCCTGCATTTATCTACTACCACTTAATGTTCTTGTCTGCCTGGCTTTGTCATGCAGCATCACTACAGGCTGAGGGAGAATTTGACTTTTGTCTGCATCGGTTCAGGACACAGTTGGGGCCACAGAGGGTTTTTAGTGGCCAGATCATTCCCTAAACTCCCTCTGGTGCTGCGTGCCCTGGTACTGGGCAGTGATGCTGCATGCCAGACAGCTGCCAGTGCCCTGCATGGCTCCAGGCACTCCTGCTCTCCCTGAAGAGTGGGGTCTGCCTGTCAGGAGAACAGGCCAGCAACAGTTTGCCTTTCCAGCAGTGGGCTGAATTACAGACATTGCTGGCTGCTGAACAGTGTCTATGGCCCTCAGCACAGGAGGGTGCACGCTGGGCAAGTCTGTTTTGAAAGCAGGGATCCAGCAGCTTTCAGATGTGACAGTGATCAGCAGAGGCATTGCCCTGCAGCTTCCTTCAGGTGGCTCAGAGCAGGCTGGAGCACAAATGTTTCCTTTTGCTCTTTTCCCTTTTTTTTTTTTTTTTTCCCCCAGACTTTGCTCTGTGGTTATCTAACTAAGGGTAAGAATTGCCCAGGGAAGTGGTAGAAGCCCCATCCCTGGAGGTTTTTAAGGCCAGGCTGGATGTGGTTGTGAGCAGCCTGATCTAGTGCGAGGTGTTCCTGCCCATGGCAGGGGGATTGGAACTAGGTCACAGAACCACAGAATTATTGGGGCTGGAAAAGACCTTTGAGATCACCAAGCCCTTCCTATGACTTAAGGTCCCTTCCAACCCTGACAATGCTATGATTCAGCAAAGCCCAAGCTGCTGGCATGGGCTGGGGAGCAGGCAGGAGTGAGATGTTTGGTGCAGGTAGCATTAACCAGTTTCCAAGCCAACAGAACTGTGTTGCTGTTAAAGTTGTTCTTGAACCATGTTGTTTTTAAAGTTGTTCTTAAAGTGTATAGAATTTTGTTTTGTTTTGTTTCTTAACCTCTGTTTTACTCCAGCGTGGTTGTGCTGGCTCAGTCCTTTGTACTGGTGTACTGCTATGGACATGATTTATTCCACTCCCACTATAACAGCAGAAGAAGCTGGGCAAGCACCCAGTCGGTCCCATTGTTAGGCTACCCAGCTGCACCGGGGCAAGAGCAGCACCACATCTGTCGTGTGCCAGGGGGGATGCACTGCCAGAAACTGCAGCTTATTTCTCTGCCAAGAGGAGCAGGAGCAGGGCCAGCCTGCCATGAGCCCAGGCTGTTCTGTGAACTCGCACAGGCAGAGAAAGCTGACAGGCAGCTCTAATCCACTCTGCTGGTACCCTGAGATGACAGCATCAGCGTAGGAAGGGGGAGAAAATAAAACCCCACACATAATTGAAGTTGCACAACAAGCAGCAGGGTTGGTTGCTGAGAAAACCAGAAGGAAGGGCTCTGCTGGGACCAGCATGTGCCTCTTAGCTTAGTGGTGGCAAATGTTTCCTGTGTTTATGTTCATGTTAAGTGCCCTCTGGAGAAGGAGGCAATATGCTCTGAAACACTGTCTGTCACAGGTACAGTGCAGGAAGAGTCCACCCAGGGGTGCAATATAAACAGGCTTGTTGTGAGTTTGCTTTGATTTCACTGTACAGGAGCAGGCATGAGCCTTGTGCCTGTGGTTCTAAATGGTTTGCATGGGATTCACTTGGAGGAACTTCCAGTCTGCATCCTCGGATTCAACGAATGAGGGCAAATTCCATTTCTAAGGTGGACATTACACTGATGTCACTACAGATGTGGTTTTGGTGGCAAGCTGGGGGGGTGCAACAGGAGGAATATGAAGGTCAGATATCAGTCCTTTGGCAAAGTGATTGCCCCTCACTATGTATTTGCAGTGTCACAGGTTCCGTGGGCCCTGACCTTGCTGGCTTCAGCTCTTTTAAAGCACGATGTTAATAATAATCATTGCAACCTGTGGCTGGCCCTAGCAATGCCCACTGCCTACCAGCACAAACGCTAAAAGGGGCAAAAGGGAAGGCATCCCACCAAATGCACTCCTACCCAAGTTCAAATTTACCATTTTTATCTTCAAAGCCCAACCCAAAGTAGGGAAGGGACTGCCTCACGCCTGGGAGATCATGACCTCCCATGACAGCTACATGCTTCCAAAACAATGGATCTGTCAGCCACAACAGAGAGACTTGGAAGTATGGGAGACAAAGATCTCTAGGCAACTTGGCCCACGATTATGGAATGCCTGGAGGAGATCAAAACCACCACAAAACTCGCCACCTTCAAATCAAACTTAAAGACCATGGCTTTTTATTTGTGCTTCCCCCCAGCATACCGCCCCCTCAGAGAAAAGAAGAAAGTCTGGGTAAAAACACGTGCTTGTAGGGGTGTGGAGGCAGGAGGTAAGATGGAAATGTGGATCTGTTTAGCTCTTTGCTTGGCGTGGGAGGTGCTGGGGGTCTGCAAGGAAGAGTCTGGTGTTACGGTAAAATTGTTCTCTCCACCTGAGCACAGCTGGAAATATCGGTGGAGCTTCTTACAGAGGCATTTAGAGCAAAGCCTGCTTAACAGCTTTCTTTTGCCAAGTGTTATATCCAGATCCTGATGAAACTACCTTAGAAGCAAGTGCAAGTTAAGCTAAGTGCAAGCTGAGCACTGAAAATTAAGACAGCTCTGAAATAAATGCCTGGAAAAGGTGAGGCTCGAGAGCCTATCCTCACTCAGTTTCAAGCCCCTGCTTCTAAGGATTTTGGTGATTAAATAGGAACAGGCACTGGCATTACATCTACACTTCTGAATACTTCCCAGGAGGTCCACTCTAATGGACACTTGACATTTCTCCTACATAAATTAAGCTGAAGTGATGCCTCTGTAATTTAGGATTAAAGAATTCGAGGCACCTCCCGGTGCCTCTCAAGGAAACTGCTGGCATTTTGTGGATGATAGCATGCATTTCTAACATGAAACAGGCCCTGTAGTGGGGAGAGCAGTGCTGTGTATACGAGGAGCAACACTGCACACAAATGTTCCAGGAAACAAATTGTTGTTTTCCTTTGTAGTTAGGAGAAAAGTTAAGTAGAGAGCTCCTAAGGTAGTGAATATCTTACCAGCACGTTCCAGTTCCCGTTATAATCGGTCTTTAAAACCTACATCCTTCTTCAGTATGTTTTAAGTGACTTATCTGTGTCACCAGCCTCACTGATTTGCTTTGCTTTGTCACTACTTAGACACTTCATTCTGCCTGCAGAGTTTTTAATGTGTTTTGAAAATAGATTATGATAACAAGCAGAATTATTTCACATTCTGGCACTTCTCCTCCCCCCCCCCCCCCCCCCCCCCCCAAACTACTACTTGTACAGAATAATTTAGTTTGGAAAAATGCCTTTAAGATGATAAAGTCCATCTGTGAGTTCAATAAGTAGCATGCAAGGGTCCAGAGCTAGCTTATTGTTTCATTATCACCAAACCAGGTACTAGACCCAAACTTGCTGAAAATCAAATCTGGAAGTTTAATATAAAGTAATTAATATTCACACTCACTGATCAAAAAGAACTGGTGAAAAGAGAACTTTAGCTACAGGAATATCAATGCAGACACTGAGTCAGGTACTAGAACCAAAGGTACTGAAAAACACATCACAGGATGTCAGGGGTTGGAAGCAACCTCTGGAGATCTTCAAGTCCAACCCCCCTGCCAGAGCAGGACCAGAGAATCCAGCACAGGTCACACAGGAAGACATCCAGACAGGGCTGGAAAGGCTCCAGAGAAGGAGACTCCACAACCTCTCTAGGCAGCCTGTTTCAGGTCTCTGGGACCCTCACAGTGAAGAAATTCCTCCTCATGTTGAGGTGAAACCTCCTGTGCTAGAGTTTATATCCATTCCCCTTTGTCCTATCCCAGGGTGCAGCTGAGCAGAGCCTGTCCCCTCCATCCTGACCCCCAGCCATCAGATATTTATAGACATTAGTTAAATCCCCTCTCAGTCTTCTCCTCTCCAGACTAAACAGCCCCAGGGCTCTCAGCCTCTCCTCACTAGGCAGTGCTGCAGTCCCTTCAGCATCCTTGTAGCCCTCTCTTGGACTCTCAATTATGAGCTACCCATTTACACTCAAATCATGAGTTACCCACATATATAACAGCTGGTAGTATCACACAGCATAGAATCATAGACTCATAGAATCAAGTTTGGAAAAGATCTCAGAGATCATCAAGTGTCCAACCTGTCACCCAACACCTCATGACTAACTAAACCATGGCTCCAAGCGCCACATGCAATCCCCTCTTGAACACCTCCAGGGATGGTGACTCCACCACCTCCCTGGGCAGCACATTCCAATGGCCAATCTCTCTTGCTGGGAAGAACTTTCTCCTCACCTCCAGCCTAAACTTCCCCTGTTGCAACTTTGGTTTGTTTTTTTTCCTCTTTAAAGAGAAATTTCTCACACTCCCTTAGGACAGTCATTGTGTATGATAGAATAGAACAGAATAAAGCAGGTTGGAATAAACCTTTGAGATCATCGAGTCCAACCTGTCGTCCAACACCATCTAATCAACTAAACCATGGCACCAAGCACCCCATCCAGGCTCTTCCTAAACACCTCCAGGGATGGTGACTCCACCACCTCCCTGGGCAACACATTCCAATGGCCAGTCTCTCTTTCTGGGAAGAACTTTCTCCTCACCTCCAGCCTAAACCTCCCCTGGTGCAGTTTGAGACTGTGTCCTCTTGTTCTGCTGCTGGTTGCCTGGGAGAAGAGACCAACCCCCACCTGGCTACAACCTTCCTTCAGCAATAAGGTCACCCCTGAGCCTCCTCTTCTCCAGGCTAAACACCCCCAGCTCCCTCAGCCTCTCCTCACAGGGCTGTGCTCCTGACCCTTCCCCAGCCTTGTTGCCCTTCTCTGGACACCTTCAAGTGTCTCAATGTCCTTCTTAAACTGAGGAGCCCAGCACTGGACACAGGACTCAAGGTGTGGCCTAACCAGTGCTGAGCACAGGGCACAATGACTTCCCTGCTTCTGCTGGCCACACTATTTCTGATGCAGGCCAAGATGTGACTGGCCTTCTTGGCCACCTGGGCACACTGCTGGCTCATGTTCAGCCTACTATCAACCAGTACCCCCAGGTCCCTTTCTGCCTGGCTGCTCTCCAGCCACCTTGGCCCCAGCCTGTAGCACTGCATGGGGTTGTTGTGACTAAAGTGCAGCACCTGGCACTTGGACTTGTTCTGAACCCAGCTCAGAGTGCTGCTGTCCAAGCCACAGCCTGACAGCTTGGCCAGGAGTTTGCTTTTTACTCCCAGCATCAACAGCTATCCTGTTCCCTCTCTCATGGATGCAGGAACAGAAAGCTCTGGGGTCTTGATCCTTCTCTTGAAGCTCTATTTGATCCTTTCCTACTAGCCCAAATCCCTTTTATAATCCTTTTCCCCCAAAACTTGGTAGATGCCTGAAAGCCACTGGGGGATGCACTGGAGACTGAGGTTGAAGCCTTGATGTCTTTTGCCCCAAGAACCGGCGGCTTATTATTGTACCTGCTGGGGGGAGTGGAGGTAGAGTAGTTCTCAATTCCATCACCTGTGACAATGACATCAGTGATTCAGCATCAGATCAGCAGTGAATGCAGGAGAGATGAGAGTGATGAGACTGGTGAGGGGGCTGGAGGGAAAGTCTGATGAGGAGAGGCTGAGGGAGCCTGCAGAAGAGGAGACTCAGGGGGGACCTTATCACTCTACAACTACCTGAAGGGAAGTTGTAGTCAGTGGGGGTCAGGCTCTGCTCCCAGGCAACTTGTGTCAGGACAAGAGGGCATGGCCTGAAGCTTCACCAAGGCAGGTTTAGGTTGGATGTTAGGAAGCACTTCCTCTGAGAAAGGCTGATTAGGCATTGGGATGGACTGCCCAGGGAGGTGGTGGAGTCCCCATCCCTGGAGATATTTAAGAAAAGCTTGGATGTGGCACTTGGTGCCATGGTTTAGCTGATGTCATGGGGTTAGGTCATAGGCTGGGCTTGATGATCTCAGAGGTCCTTCCCAGCCTCAATCATTCTGGGACTCTGTAATTTTGTGATTCTCTGACTCTGATTCCATTTTACAGGCAGCTGACCTAGAAATATGTGAATGCAGTGGTGTGGTGTAACCCAAATGCTGAAGTACTGTCAATACTGCTCAAGACTTAGAATTCATCTTGCAGTATTTATGCTGAATGTGTAAACAAACAAACAAACAAACAATCCCAAATAAGAAAGTTCTGTTGAAATTCCTACTGTGACTTTATTACTTCAAACAATCATTTAAAAAGAGCTTTATGATGGTAGCTAAGATGAAGGCTTTCCTCCTGAGGAGGGTGAGAGATCCACAGCAGGAAGGACTTTTGTTTTTTCTTCTCTTATATAATTTACTTTACCATGAGAGTGGTGGAACACTGGAAGAGGTAACCCAGGGAGGTGGTTGAGGCTCCTTCCCTGGAGATATTGAAGGTGAGGCTGGATGAGGCCCTGGGCAGCCTGATCTAGTTGGGGATGTCGCTGCTGATTGCAGGGAGGTCAGACTGGATGAGCTTTAGAGGTGCCTTTTGGCCTATACCATTCTATGATTTTATGATTCAATGGTTACATTCTATCCTAGGTTAGAATTAGAATAAATCAGGTTGGAAGAGACCTTCAAGATGTCCAACCTATCACCCAACACCACCTAATCAACTAAACCATGGCACCAAGCACCCCATCAAGTTTCCTCCTAAACACCTCCAGTGACGGTTCTATGATTCTATGATAATATAAATTGAGTATTAGCTAAGACATGAGTCAAAGCTGAGAGGGAGTTGAGGATATTTGTATTTCATTTTAAAATGTGGTGGGAAACTTCTTGATAGCCAGCCTGGATGTGGCTGTGAGAAACCTGATGTAGTGTGAGGTGTGCCTACCCATGGCAAGGGAGTTGGGACTGGATGATCCTTCCAACCCTGACAATTCTATGAGTCTAGGAACATTTGCCTGCAGAAAGGCACCAGGTTTTCTCAGCCTGTCCCCTGATCCTTGTGTTCCCATGGGTGATTGTGGACAGAGTTCACCAGCTGGGCTTTAAATGTTCTTTATTTGACTGAAGGCTTTCCTCAGCATGAAGATCATAGTATCATAGTATCAGTCAGGGTTGGAAGGGACCACAAGGATCATCTAGTTCCAACCCCCCTGCCATGGGCAGGGACACCCCACACTAGAATCACACTGGCCAGAGCCTCATCCAGCCTGGGCTTAAACACCTCCAGGGACAGGGCCTCAACCACCTCCTTGCACAACCCATTCCAGGGCTTCACCACTCTCATGGTGAAGAACTTCCTCCTCACCTCCAGCCTGAATCTCCCCACCTCCAGCTTCATTCCATTCCCCCTGGTCCTATCACTACCTGAGAGCCTGAGAAGTCCCTCCCCAGCCTTCTTGTAGCCCCCTTCAGATCCTGGAAAGCCACAATTAGGTCACCTGGGAGCCTTCTCTTCTCCAGACTGAACAGCCCCAAGTCCTTCAGTCTGTCCTCATAGCAGAGCAGCTCCAGCCCTCTGCTCATCCTTGTGGCCCTTCTCTGGACACCTTCCAGCACCTCCAGATCCCTCTTGTAATAGGGGCTCCAGAACTGGAGGCAGTACTCCAGGTGGGGTCTCCCCAGAGCTGAGCAGAGGGGGAGAATCCCCTCCCTTGACCTGCTGGCCACACTTCTCTTGATGCAGCCCAGGATCTGACTGGCTTTCTGGGCTGCGAGCGCACACTGAGAGCTCCTGTTGAGCTTCTTACTCCACCAGCACCCCCGAAGATGTCAGAAGCAGGTCTCCCTGCCCACATGCACAGCACTCCTTGCCTGTTCAGAATCCCCCTCCAGCTGTAGGCTGTGGCCAGGCATTGCAGCCTGCGGGCCACTGGTAGATGATTTTCACCCTTCCACCTGCTTTTGCCTCACGGTGTTCTCTTTTCCCAGGGGAAAATGAATTCCTGTAGGTTCAGAAACTCCCCCTCTTTCCTTTTTATCTCCAAAGAGAGCCCGAGTGAGGGAATTGTATGGATGCACAAAGCATTTCTTGTCCAGAAGAGAAACTCATTTGCTCGTCGGGCTGTGATGCACTTCAGCTTTCTGCAGTATTAGTTTCCACTCCTTTTGTTTTCCACTGTCAGCAAGTGTTACCCTGTACACTACACCACATTTTTCCTCTCTGTGACTAAGGATTTCTGTGGAAATAATAGCAAGAAAAAGGGTCTTGGTGGCCGTGGGCCTTGTTCTTTTCACAAAGCCTACTCCCATGGCAACGAGGCCAATTAGAAGGTAGCAGCCTTGTCACCACAACTTTAAGTCCTCATAATTCAGCCCACCCCCCCCCAAAAAAAAAGAAAAGGAGAGGGGGAAAAAAAAGATAAAACAAAATGTGGCAACTTTATCTTGCTCCATCTCTCACATAAAGTCATTTCTCAGAAACTTGATCAGTGGTAGAGACAACAAGCATTTAAAGGGGAGAGGCTTTGAGAGGGGGGAGAAAAGAAAAATCCATTCACAGCTGAGTTCTGAAAGATGAGTGAAAGATGGAAGAAAAGATGATGTTACAGCGATCCTTTGGCCTCTCCTGCACACTGAACAATTGACCCAAAGTTTAGGGGGTTTGAGATCTTTCTTTTTTTATGATTCATAAACCAGTTGGAGGTTTCAAATTTGCCTCCTATCTAAAAGAACATTTCTGGTACAGAATAGCTGATTGCAAACGTATCTTAAACAAACAAACCAACCCCCACAAAACCCCTCCAAACAACCCAACAACAAACCCAAAGACAATGAAAAAATAAAATGAAATAGCTGAAATGCTCATAATAAAAGTAGTCATAAGTTCAAGGACCATTTTACACACTGCAACAGGTTGCCCAGCAGGGTTGTGGAGTCGCCCTCTCTGGAGGTGTTCAGAACCCACCTAGATGTGTTCCTGTGTGATCTGCTCTAGGTACTCCTGCTCTGGCAGGGGGATTGGACTGGATGAGTTTCAAGATCCATTCCAGCCCCTAACATTCTGTGATTCTGTGATTTTAAGTGGCCTATACATAAAATGTTTCTTAAAGGTAACCAGCGTGGTTCCACGTTTCTGTTACCTGTCCTGGTTTCAGTGTACTTGCAGGAATGTAGCTGCCAGTGCAGGTTGGCTTTAGATGGTGAGGAATCATTTATCACTGCATTTATTAAGTGGCTCTCAACAGTTAATAAATACAGGGCCACAAAAATGCTCAGAGGGTTGGAGCAGCTCTGCTACAAGGACAGGCTGAGGGAGCTGGGGGTGTTCAGCCTGGAGAAGAGAAGGCTCTGGCGAGACCTAATAGCAGCCTGCCAGTACCTGAAGGGGGCTCCAGGAAGGCTGTAGAGAGACTGTTTGCAAATGCCTGCAGGGACAGGACAAGGGACAATGGCTTCAAACTAGAGCAGAGCAGATTTGATTGGATGTTAGGAACAACCACCAGGGAGGTGGTTGAGGCTCCTTCCCTGGAGATACTGAAGGTGAGGCTGGATGAGGCCCTGGGCAACCTGATCTAGTTGGGGATGTCCCTGCTGACTGCGGGAAGGTTGGTCTGGATGGGCTTGGAGGTCCCTTCCAGTCCAGAGCATTCTATGATTCTAGAAAGGGCCAGAAAGGTCCAGGGAATAGACCGGAAAATTGCACCTTTGTTATTCAATGCCGGCAGGTCAAGGGAGGTGATTCTCCCCCTCTGCTCCACTCTGGGGAGACTCCACCTGGAGTACTGCCTCCAGTTCTGGAGTCCCTATTCTAAGAGGGATCTGGAGGTGCTGGAAGGTGTCCAGAGAAGGGCCACGAGGGTGAGCAGAGGCCTGGAGCTGCTCTGCTATGGAGACAGACTGAGAGAGTTGGGGTTCAGTCTGGAGAGGAGAAGGCTCCAAGAAGACTTAATTGTGGCCTTCCAGGATCTGAAGGGGGCTAAAAGAAAGCTGGGGAGGGACTTTATGGGGTGTCAGGGAATGATAGGACTAGGGGGATATTGAAGAAAAAACTAGAATTGGGTAGATTGAGATTGGATGTGAGGAAGAAGTTGTCCCCCATGAGGGTGGTGAGAGACTGGCACAGGTTGCCCAGGGAGGTGGGGGCAGCCTCATCCCTGGAGGTGTTTGCAGCCAGGCTGGATGTGGCTGTGAGCAACCTGCTGTAGTGTGAGGTGTCCCTGCCCATGGTAGGGGGGTTGGAACTGGCTGATCCTTGAGGTCCCTTCCAATCCTGATAATTCTATGATTCTATAATCCTGCTATCTCTATTAATTTGGCTGCAAAGTTATTGTCTTTCTTCTCCCTGAATGCAGTGATCCCCCTTATCTGGTGTGGAGGGAGAATGGTTCCAGTCTTATCTGTGGCCTGGAAGGTCAAACTAATTTTTACTGTGCAATCTTTACCTGTTTAGGTCTAATGCCAGGGGCCAAGGAGAGGCAGTTTCAGGCCTGAGCAGCCAGACTCCAGCCTAGCAATGAGGGAAGGGGGCTAGAAAGAGCCCTGGGGTGTATGTTAGACCCCAGGTGGGGAGAAAAGGAGCAGCCAGGGTCTGTGGTTGAGTCTGGTTGGGGTTTCATGTATCCTGTAGATGTATTAGGTGTTAAGGATTCACGTATTCTGTATTTTCCTGTATATTCTGCAATACAGTTCCTGTATTTAGAATAGAATAGAATAGAATAGAATAGAATAGAATAGAATAGAATAGAATAGAATAAACCAGGTTGAAAGACTCCTTCAAGATCATCAAGTCCAACCTATCACCCAACACCATCTAATCAACTAAATCATGACACAAAGCATCCCATAAAGTCTCCTCCTAAACACCTCCAGTGATGGCAACTCCTCTTTATTTTACTTCCTTTGGGTGTAAAATGATTTCTGTTTGCTCTTCAAACCTAAGACAGAGACAAACAGAAGAATGGAAATGGCAACTGAAGAAACAAAGGGATTTCACAGGGGGTCTGCACTTGCCTTCTTCAGGCAGGTTTGCTGAGTGCTGCTCCTCCCACTCTAACCCATGGGCTTGCTCTTGTGGCATTTGGTTGATAAATGAGTGACAAACCTGAGTGATAATCCCATGGCTGGGCTGTGTCTTCTCTTTCAAAATGGTGGAGAAATGCATGCAAAGGGAGCAGGGGGTGAGATGAGATTTTTTGACCCCCCTGGGTGATCCTGCTGTGGAAGAGGGGTTGGACCTGATGACCTCTGGAGGTCTCTTCCAACCTACAGAGATACAAATGCAGACACAAATACAGAATTAACCAGGCTGGAAAAGACCTTTGAGACCATCAAGTCCAACCTATCACCCAACATCATCTAATCCACTAAACCATGGCACCAAGTGCCTCAGCCAGGCTCTTCTTAAACACCGCCAGTGATGGTGACTCCACCACCTCCCTGGGCAGCACATTCCAATGGCCAATCTCTCGGTCTGGGAAGAACTTCTTCCTAACATCCAGCTCAAACCTCCCCTGCTGCAGCTTGAGACTGTGTATTGCTCTGTCAATTGTTGCCTGGGAGAAGAGACCAACCCCCACCTGGCTGCAACCTCCCTTCAGCGAGTTGTAGACAGCAAGGAGGTCTCCCCTGAGCCTCCTCCTCTCCAGGCTAAGCAACCCCAGCTCCCTCAGCCTCTCCTCACAGGGCTGTGCTCCAGACCCCTCCCCAGCTTTGTTGCCCTTCTCTGGACACCTTCCAGCAACTCAACATCTTTCCTGAACTGAGGGGCCCAGAACTGGTTAGGTGTGGCCTAACCAGTGCTGAGCACAGGGCAGAATTACTTCCATGCTCCTGCTGGCCACACTGTTCCTGATGCCATTGGCCTTCTTGGCCACCTGGGCACACTGCTGGCTCATGTTCAGCCTACTAATGTTCTGTGGTACTGCGACACTATCTTTAAAAGGGAGAGAAATTGCTACCAGTTAGGTAAAGGAACCCTAACCACCTGAGTGCCTGACATAGAACAGGTTGTAGCAGGTAACAAAAATAATCACAAAGCCAGATGTTTTCCTTTTCACTGTGGAGCTCTCTTCCTTGATACTGGGCACATCCACACATGAGGCCCAAGTTATTCTGAGACTGGATTTCCTTTCAGAGATAAAGACAGTGTAATTTGTTTCCCTTTGATGGGAACATGAGTTAAAATGTTTTGGGATTTTTTGCCAGTGCTTAGATCAGCCAGGTCAGTTTCTTTTCCCGTGTGAGGGTAATACCATGACAGTATTTTGTCTTCTAAAGCATCCTCAGTGCCATCACAAAATGTGAGCCTGCATTACACCCTCTCAAGAATGAAAAGGTAGATTCAACCTTCAAATGAGGTTCAAAACGGACAAGTGCAGAGTAGAGTCCTGCACCTGGGAAGGAAGAATAAACTGCAGCAGTTCAGGCTGGGAGGGGATCTGCTGGACAGCAGCCCTGGGGAGAAGGAGCTGGGAGTGCTGGTGGACAACAAGTTCTGCATGGGACAGCAAAGTGCCCTGGGGGCCAAGAAGGCCAATGGGATCCTGGGGTGCATTCAGAGGAGTGTGGCCAGCAGAGCCAGGGAGGTTCTCCTCCCCCTCAACTCTGCCCTGCTGAGACCTCACCTGGAATATTGCATCCAGTTCTGGGCTCCCCAGTTCAAGAGGGACAGGGATCTGCTTGAGAGAGTCCAAGGGAGGGCTGCAAGGATGCTGAAGGGACTGCAGCACTGCCTGGTGAGGAGAGGCTGAGAGCCCTGGGGCTGTTTAATCTGGGGAGGAATAGACTGAGAGGGGATCTGGACAATGTCTATAAAATTCTGAGGGCTGGGGATCAGGAGGGAGGGGCCAGGCTCTGCTCAGCTACACCCTGGGATAGGACAAGGGGCAATGGATATAAACTCCAGCACAGGAGGTTTCACCTCAACATGAGGAGGAACTTCTTCACTGTGAGGGTCACAGAGACCTGGAACAGGTTGCCCAGAGAGGTTGTGGAGTCTCCTTCTCTGGAGCCTTTCCAGCCCTGTCTGGATGTCTTCCTGTGTGACCTGTGCTGGATTCTATGGTCCTGGCAGGGACCTGGCAGGGGGGTTGGACTCGATGATCTCCAGAGGTCTCTTCCAACCCCTGACATCCTGTGAGCCTGTGATGTGATTTTCAGTACGTTTGGGTCTAGTACTTGACTCGGTGTCTGCATTGATATTCCTGTAGCTAAAGTCCTCTTTTCACCAGTTCTTTTTGATCAGTGAGTGTGAATTTGAATTACTTTATATTAAACTTCCACAAGCATATTAAGATTTGATTTTCAGCAACTTTGGGTCTACTACCTGATTTGGTGTCTGTATTGATATTCCTGTAGGTAGATTCTGTTTTCACCAAATCTTTCTGATCAGTGATTATGGATTTTCATCACTTTACACTAAACTTCCACAGGCATTTTACTATTTGATTTTCAGCAAGTTTGGGTCTGGTACCTGACTTGGGGTCTGTACCCGTTTGTACTGCCAACTCAAGTGAAAAAACTCATAATAGCCTTGTGAGAAAAAATGAGATTAAGCTTTGTGCTTTGGGGGAATAGATTTCTTTGTTCCTAAGCAATATTGATGCTAGCTTGGTTTTAGACATTGTGTTCCTGAGTTGAGCTGCTCTGTGTGCATGCAGAGCAATGGAAACATCTCTAACAGTTTTTCATTTACAGAACACAGAATTAAGCAGGTTGGAAAAGACCTCTGAGGCATCAATTCCAAGCTATCACCCAACACCAACTAATCAACTAAACCATGGCACCAATGCCTCATCCAGGCTCTTCCTAAACACCTCCAGGGATGGTGACTCCACCACCTCCCTGGGCAGCACATTCCAATGGCCAATCTCTCTGGCTGGGAAGAATTTCTTCCTAACATCCAGCCTAAACCTCCCGTGGCATAGCTTGAGACTGTCTCCTTTCCTTCTGAGGTCTTAGTTTTCCCCTTTTTTTCTTTTTAGGCTGCTTCTGGGTAATGAATGACTCCTTTGGGTCAAACATCTTATTTGAAATGTTTAAAAATGTCTTTGCTACTGTTAGAAGGTTTCAGCTCAACAGGAGGAGAAACTTCTTTACAGTGAGGGTGACAGAGCCCTGGAGCAGGCTGCCCAGAGAGGTTGTGGAGTCTCCTCTCCTTCTCTATCACAGTATCACAGTATCACCAAGGTTGGAAGAGACCTCAAAGATCATCGAGTCCAACCTGTCACCACAGACCTCATGACTAGACCATGGCACCAAGTGCCACATCCAATCCCCTCTTGAACACCTCCAGGGATGGTGACTCCACCACCTCCCTGGGCAGCACATTCCAACAGTTAATAACTCTCTCTGTGAAGAACTTTCTCCTCACCTCCAGCCTAAACCTTCCCCTGGTGCAGCTTGAGACTGTGTCTTCTTGTTCTGTTGCTGGTTGCTTGAGAAAAGAGACCAACTCCCTCCTGGCTACAAGCTCCCTTCAGGGAGTTGTAGACAGCAAGAAGGTCTGCCCTGAGCTTCCTCTTCTTCAGGCTAAGCAACCCCAGCTCCCTTAGCCTCTCCTCACAGGGCTGTGCTCAAGGCCTCTCCCCAGCCTCGTTGCCCTTCTCTGGACACGTTCAAGTGTCTCAATGTCCTTCCTAAACTGAGGGACCCAGAACTGGACACAGGACTCAAGGTGTGGCCTAACCAATGCAGAGTACAGGGGCACAATGACTTCCCTGCTCCTGCTGGCCACACTATTCCTAATGCAGGCCAGGATGCCATTGGCCTTCTTGGCCGCCTGGGCACACTGCTGGCTCATGTTCAGGCAGCTGTCAATCAGCACCCCCAGGTCCCTTTCTGTTTGGCAGCTCTCCAGCCACTCTGACCCCAGCCTGTAGCTCTGTAGGGTGTTGTTATGGCCAAAGTGCAGCACCTGGCACTTGGATTTGTTGAATGCCATCCTGTTGGACTCTGCCCATCTGTCCAGCCTGTCAAGGTCCCTCTGCAGAGTTCTCCTACCCGCTAACAGATCAACTCCTGCCCCCAGCTTGGTGTCATCTCCAAATTTGCTGATGACTGTCTCCATCCCCTCATCCAGATCATCAATGAAGATATTAAAGAGGATGGGGCCCAGAACTGATCCCTGAGGGGCACCATTAGTGATTGGCTGCCGTCTGGATGTGTCACCATTCACCACCACTCTCTGGGCTCGGCCCTCCAGTCAGTTCCTAACCTGGAAAGTCTGGAGACTTTCCAGACCCCACTGGATGAATTCCTGTGCAGACCCCCCTGGGTGATCCTCCTTTGGCAGAGTGGTTGGACTGGGTGATCTCTGGAGGTCTCTTCCAACCTCTAATGTAGTGTGGTACTGTTAAAAAAGCCCTTTTGGTCTGGATTGGTAAAAAGCTCAGGCTCCAGCTCAGAAAAGCACCCAGCCTGAGAAGTAGTGAACAGAAAACTAAAGTAGTTGGAGTAGCTGCAAAAGTGCTTTTGAAAGACATTTGAAATAATGAAATAATTGAAACTACTTAAATGAAATAAGCATGTCATTTGTTGCAACAGAGCAGGGGAAGAGCTGCTTAGTGTATGAAGAGAGAAGACAGAGTTTAGCAAGTGTAAGGCTCTTGGGTCTATTAAACCAACATGGGAGCCCCTGCTGCTTACAGTGCACACTTGTGGTGACATTGGAATCATAGAATCATGGGTTGGAAGGGAACTCAAGGATCATCCAGTTTCAATCCCCCTGCCACTGCCAGGGACACCTCACACTACAGCAGGTTGCTCACAGCCACATCCAGCCTGGCTGCAAAACCTCCAGGCATGAGGCTTCCACCACCTCCCTGGGCAACCTGTGCCAGTCTCTCACCACCCTCATGGGGAACAACTTCTTCCTGACATCCAATCTCAATCTACCCACTTCTAGTTTTGCTCCATTCCCCCCAGTCCTGTCACTCCCTGACACCCTCAAAAGTCCCTCCCCAGCTTTCCTGTAGCCCCCTTCAGATCCTGGAAGGCCACAATTAGGTCTCCTCAGAACCTTCTCTTCTCCAGACTGAGCAGCCCCAACTCTCTTTCTATCTCCATAGCAGAGGAGCTCCATCCCTCTGATCACCCTTGTGGTCCTTCTCTGGACACCTTCCAGCACCTCCAGCTCCTTCTTGTCATAGGGGCTCCAGAACTGGATGAAGTACTCCAGGTGGAGTCTCACCAGAGTGGAATAGAGGGGGAGAATCACCTCCCTTGACCTGCTATCTGGAAATGCAGAGTAGGGCTGCGGAGGACAGATGGACAAATACTGAGAACTGTGGTCCTCATTGCAGTACAGGAAGTACCTGGTTGAATAATGTGGGTGGAGGACTCTGGGCACCTGTCTGTCCTCTCTGTCCCTGCAGTCCCAGGAACAGTGCTGCTGTGTGTGCTGACCTCGGGTGTACAGTGTACCACGGTGTGACCTGTGTGGCTTGGGTTGCAGCACCCTGTGGCTGTCGTGTGAGATATCCCTGCACCTGTGTCTGACTGGGAAGCTCAGTCAGAGAGCATCCAGCTCCTGACAGCTAATCTCAGAAATGGAGCTATTTGGAGTACTGAGTGCTGCTCCTGGCTAGAGCACTGGTGTAGAACATCATAGAAGCCTGCATGTGAATTTTCCTGTAGTGGTTAGTAGCGATGGGCAATGTGCTGACCTGCCAAATGTTTGTTTATAGACAGGTCAGGCACCTGAGAGCAAGGGTGGCACCTGGGCCAGAACAATCCTCAATATCAATAGAGGCTTGGGGAGGAGGAGATCGAGAGTAGCCCTGAGGAAAAGGGCTTGGATGAGAAGCTGGACAGGAGCAGGCAGTGAGAGCTTGCAGCACAGAAGGCAAATCACAGCCTGGGCTGCATCCAAAGCAGCATTGCCAGCAGAGCCAGAGAGGTGATTCTGACACTTTGCTCTGCTCTGCTGAGACCTCACCTGCAGTACTGTGTACAGCTCTGGAGATCTCACTATAGGAAGGACACAGACCTGATGGAGGAGGTCCACATGGGGGGCATGAAAATGATCAGGGGTTTGGAGCAGCTCTGCTGCAAGGCCAGGCTGAGGGAGCTGGGGGTGTTCAGCCTGGAGAGAAGAGGAGGCTCTGGGGAGACCTAATAGCAGCCTGCCAGTACCTGGAGGGGGCTACAGAAAGGCTGGAGAGAGATTGTTTGCAAAGGCCTGCAGGGACAGGACGAGGGACAAGAGCTTCAAACTAGAGCAGAGCAGATTGAGATTGGATGTTAGGAACAAGTTCTTTACTCTGAGGGTAGTGGAACCCTGGAACAGGTTGCCCAGGGAGGTGGTTGAGGCTCCATCCATGGAGGTATTCAAGGTGAGATTGGACAGGGCCCTGGGCAACCTGATCTAGTTGGGGATGTCCCTGCTGACTGCAGGGAGGTTGGACTGGATGAGCTTTGGAGGTCCCTTCTGGCCTGGACCACTCTGTGATTCTATGATTCCATGATTCTATGATTCTGTGATTCTGTGACTCCATGACTCTATGATTCTGTGATTCTGTGGCTCTATGCTTCACAAGGCTCTAAGAGCTGTTGTCTGCCACACATAGGAACACAAATGGAGGTGCAGTAAGTTACTAGGGCAGCAGACAAGCCCGAGCCTCCTGCATCCCAGGGCTGCACCTGCCTTTGCTCCCAGCTCTCTGGGTATTTCCTTGTGCCTTCCTCCTTTGTAGGGCTTTGTTGTTGTTTCTCTGTCCTTAGCAGGGGGATCACACGAATACCAACGCCCACGCACAAGCTCCAACTTGAGTTGCTGTCGCAGCCCGGAGAGCGATCCCGCTGGCTGGTTTTCCGTGTCCCTGCTGCAGGAGGATTTTCATGTGATGCCCCTCAGACAGAGCAACTGGGAGGCAGGAACAATGTCCCTCTATACGCTGCCAGGCCGGCATTGTTCCGCGCCCGGCCCGCTGACGAACGTGAGATGGCAGAGTCCTCGTCATTAGGCGGAATTCAATCGTGAATCAAAGTTCGAGGGGAGAATAGGCTGATCTCAGCTTCAGCCTCCCTTGGGTCCTGCTGAAAGATTAGAGGGAAAGAGCAGGGCCTTGCTAAGCTGAATGTATCAGATTGTTTTTCAGGAATAGGCATGCCCCCTTGCAAACCCCTGAGAAGCACCCGGGGCTACTCTTTGGTAAAACAGATCCCACAAAGGCTGCTGGGGGGATAAGCAGAAAGGACCTGCAAAGGAGGAAAAGGTGATGCCTGGCTTTATTTGCCTGCTAGCTGCTGCAGAAGGCATAATTTCACAATTCAGATATTCCAGTTTGTGTCAAGCCAGCTGCAGGTTTCTGTGAGAATTACAGAACCATGGAATGGTAGGGATTGGAAGGGACCTCTGGAGATGAAAGAGTCCAACCCCCCTGCCAAGGCAGGTTCACCTAAAGAAGATCACACAGGAACCTGTCCCGGTGGGTTTTGAATGCCTCCAGAGATGGAGACTCCACCACCTCCATGGGCAGCCTGTTGCAGGGCTCCGTCACCCTTACATTAAAGAAGGCAGGGGTCAGAGTGGCTGGAGAGCAGCCAGGCAGAAAGGGACCTGGGGGAACTGGTTGATAGTAGGCTGAACATGAGACAGCAGTGTGCCCAGGTGGCCAAGAAGGCCAAGGGCATCCTGGCCTGGATCCAGAATAGTGTGGCCAGCAGAAGTAGGGATGCCATTGTGCCCTAGACTCAGCACTGGTTAGGCCACACCTTGAGTCCTGTGTCCAGTTCTGGGCTTCTCAATTTAAGAAGGACATTGAGACACTTGGACATGTCCAGAGAAGGGCAACAAAGCTGGGGAGGGGTCTGGAGCACAGCCCTGTGAGGAGAGGCTGAGGGAGCTGGGGTTGTTTAACCTGGAGAAGAGGAGGCTCAGGGGAGACCTTCTTGCTCTCTACAACTCCCTGAAGGGAGGTTGTAGCCAGGTGGGGGTTGGTCTCTTCTCCCAGGCAACCAGCACCAGAACAAGAGGACACAGTCTCAAGCTGTGCCAGGGGAGCTGTAGGTTGGAGGAGAGGAGAAAGTTCTTCCCAGCAAGAGAGATTGGCCATTGCAATGTTCTGCCCAGGGAGGTGGTTCAGTCACCATCCCTGGAGGTGTTTAAGAGGGGATTGGATGTGGCACTTGGTGCTATGGTTTGGTAGTCATGAGGTGTTGGGTGACAGGTTGGACTTGATGATCTCTGAGGTCTTTTCCAACCTTATTGATTCTATGATTCTAAGTTCCTCCTCGTGCTTAGATGCAACTTCTTACATTCAAGTCTGTGCCCGTTATCCCTTGTCCTGTCACTGAGTGGCACTGAAAAAAGATTGGTCCCATCAGGGGGTACCAGGCTTCAGGTGGACAGGTCTGTCCCAGTTTGGGGTGTGATTGCTAAGCCTTATTGCACCTCTGTGACCCAAAGGCTCTAGAAAGACTGAAACTATAATTTTTCTTATTTTCATGTTCTTCTGCCATCCCAAAGCCTTTGCCATTGGAAGATTTTGGTAAATTCTTTGCCAATTTTCTGCAGAACATCTCAAACCCCTGTACTGTGTCCAGTTCTGGAGCCTCTATTACAGAAAGGATCTGGAGGTGCTGGAAGGTGCCCAGAGAAGGGCCATGAGGATGAGCAGAGGGCTGGAGCTGCTCTGCTATGAGGACAGACTGAGAGAGTTGGGGTTGTGCAGTCTGGAGAGGAGAAGGCTCTAAGGAGACCTTCTTGTGGCCCTCCAGGATCTGAAGGGGGCTCCAAGAAAGCTGGAGAGGAACTTTTGAGGGTGTCAGGGAGTGATAGGACTGGGGGGAATGGAGCAAAACTAGAAGTGGGTAGATTGAGATTGGATGTTAGGAAGAAGTTGTTCCCCATGAGGGTGGTGAGAGACTGGCACAGGTTGCCCGGGGAGGTGGTGGAAGCCTCATCCCTGGAGGTTTTTGCAGCCAGGCTGGATGTGGCTGTGAGCAACCTGCTGTAGTGTGAGGTGTCCCTGGCCATGGCAGGGGGGTTGGAACTGGCTGATCCTTGAGTTCCCTTCTGTGATTCTGTGTATGTGGGGTATGGGACAGCTGTCGCTGTGGGACAGCAAAGGGGTTAATGCAGAGTATGAAGAGTGGGGAATGACCCTAGGAAAACTCAGCTACCAGCACCTGGAGTGCAGGATCAGACAAAGCCAACAGTAAGAAGAGTGAATGCGTTAGGTGATCTTACTCCTGTGGTCCCTGCAGTGTCGTTGGGCACCGGCTCCGCACCTCTTATTTCCAGCTTGCTTTCAGTTGAGGCACTGGGTGAAAAAGAGAGATGATGGCAGCTGAGCATATCAAAGCCTGCTGATCAGCTGGGTTGTCCCAGCAGCTTCATTCTCTTGTTAATGCCTTAGGTTGTGTCGTGTTGTAGCGATAAAATCGGTACAGAAGAAAGCTAAGCATCAGCCGGAGAGATTTCTGCATAGATAGGGAAGGAAAAAGTCCAAAACCAAAATAGACCAAACTGGCCTTGGAGCCTCCTTTTCTTTCTGCCTCCTCAGGAGCCTGATTCCACTGGGCTGTGCTGGGGGGATTCTCCAATATCATCAGCTTAGTTTGGAAAAGAGGAGGCTGAGGGAGACCTCATTGCTGTCTACAACTACCTGAAAGGACCTTGTGGAGAGGCTGCTGCTGGTCTCTTCTCCCAGGTAATTAGTGATAGAACAAGAGGGAACAGCCTCAGGCTACGACTGGGTAGGTTTAGACTGGACATTAGGAAGAATATTTTCATGGCAAGAGTTGTCTGGGATTGGAATGTGCTGCCCAGGGAGGTGGTGGAGTCCCCAAACCTGGATGTGTTTCAAGGTTGTTTGGACGTGGTGCTTGGGGCTCTGGTTTAGGGGTGACCCTTGCAGGGAGACCAGATTGCTCTCTACAGCTACCTGAAGGGAGGTTGTAGCCAGGAGGGAGTTGGTCTCTTCTCTCAAGCAACCAGCACCAGAACAAGGGGACACAGTCTCAAGCTGCACCAGGGAAAGTTTAGACTCGAGGTGAGGAGAAAGTTCTTCCCTGAGTGAGTTGTTCGTCATTGGAATGTGCTGCCCAGGGAGGTGGTGGAGTCACCATCCCTGGAGGTGTTCAAGAGGGGATTGGATGTGGCACTTGGTGCCATGGTCTAGTCATGAGGTCTGTGGTGACAGGTTGGACTTGATGATCTTTGAGGTCTCTTCCAACCTTGGTGATACTGTGATACTCTGAGCAGGGTTCATGGTTGGACTTGGTGATCCTGAGGGTCTTTTCCAACCTGAATATTTCTGTGGTTCCGTGACCTTGTACTTTTACCACCTTTCCTGCAGTAATCTGCACAGCTTCTTACCAATCCAATGGAGCTCCCTCAGAATGATGTCCTCTTGGGGCATCATTTCTGTGGTTTCTCCAGTCACATCAGGAGGAACACCTAAACATATCTTGGTTTTCTTAAAGGAAGCAGAAGCTCTTGATAATGCAAGGATGGTTTGGGGTTGTTTGGGTTTTTATTTTGGTGAGTATTGTTTCATGTTCAGGAAACAGACAGGACTGGAACATGTTTTGGGGGATTTGGATTCTTATCTTAGGGCTGTTCAGGTTATAGATGCCAGCTGTTTGCAGTGCTGCTCTGTGTCTCACCGTGTTGCTGGTTTTGACCTGGCATTCATAGGCATTCATAGGATCAATAAGGTATTTCGGTCAGTTCCCATGGCTGCAGAACCCAGAATTTTGGGAGAAGCATTGAAAATGTTCTGTTTTGTTTGTTGGTTGGCTTTTTGTTTTCCCCACTATGTTGTGCCAAGCTTCTGCTCCAAAATTTATTTGGATGCCCAGCAATCTCTGCTCTGGACCTTCTCATCCTCCCTCCCAGGAGACCTTCAACTTTGTGACCAGAGGAAAATCAGCACATTAGAAATGATGTACTCAAGCTTTTGTTTTCAAATCCCTAGCTCTGCTTGGAAGGGACACCCAGTATTTGAAATGGACTGAATCTAGCCAAGTTACTGCTCTGGGTGAGGATAGCATAGAATTGTTAGGGTTGGAAGGGACCTCAAGGATCAGCCAGTTCCAAGCCCCCTGCCATGGCCAGGGACACCTCACACTACAGCAGTTGCTCACAGCCACATCCAGCCTGGTGGCAAAAACCTCCAGGCAGGAGGCTGCCACCACCTCCCTGGGCAACCTGTGCCAGTCTCTCACCACCCTCACGGGGAAGAACTTCTTCCTAACATCCAATCTCAATCTACCCATTTCTAGTTTTGCTCCATTCCCCCCAGTCCTATCACTCTCTGACACCATCAGAAGTCCCTCCCCAGCTTTCTTGTAGCCCCCTTCAGATACTGGAAGGCCACAATAAGTTCTTTTCAGAGCCTTCTCTTCTCCAGACTGAACAGCCCCAACTCTCTCAGTCTGTCTCCATAGCAGAGCAGCTCCAGCCCTCTGCTCATCCTCGTGGCCCTTCTCTGGACAACTTCCAGCACCTCCAGCACCCCCAGATCCTTCCTGTATTAGAGGCTCCAGAACTGGACACAGTGCTCCAGGTGGGGTCTCACCAGAGCCCTTCTGTAACACCTGTGACCCAATGCCTAACACAGACACCCTCATTGCATCCAGCCAGGGACTTCCCTGACTGTCTGGCTTCTTCTCTTGACAACTGCCAATGTCCACTCTCTTCAACGTGTTCCAAATTAGTCCAAAGGCTCTGTTTTCCAGCTAAGCATGTGAAAAAACCCCATCAACAAAACCACCACCAGGTTTTTGTTATTTTCTAACTGTTTTGGGGGTCTCAACAGAAATTCAGGCCAGTTCACTGCATTCAGGCCAGTTCACCATGAGGCGTTCTGGTCCCTTGCTGGTATGTGCAGCTCAGCACTGCCTGCGTGGCCAGGGGTGTCTGTCTGAATGTTGGAGTGGATTTTAGCCCCAAATGCCTTCTAAAATAGTCCCAGCTCATGTTCTCTGAGTCAAAGCCACAGTTTACAAAGGAACTTTAACTTAGAGCAAGCCAAAGCGCGCTCACCTGGGAGGAGGGTTGGAGCCAAACATTTCAGAATGAGAGACCTAGCACACAAAGGGCACCACAAACAATTGCAACATTAGGAGGCAGAAAACTGTAGCTAACCATCCTGTCCAGAAAGGCATGACTTTGAATGCTGATCAAGGCTATTTTGTCTTGCTGACCGCTTCCACTTTTGAGAGGTAGACTCATGGGAGTCTTCCTAAACCCCTGACTCACCATGACTGACCCCAGTGTATCAGCCTTTCACACTGCATGACTCTGAGCCAGCAAGAGTGAGTTTACTGATGTGTTTCAGACTAATTAAGGTTGGGTTTTTTCCTTCTCTTAGCATTTCTAATGAAACCCTACCTCCCCAGAAGTATGTCTGCACACACACACACACAAAGACCCCAAATGAAAACCAAAATGAAACAAGAAGAGCTACACAATAGGGACAAACTATTTTCTTTCTTTGCTATATTATGCTCCATAAATGTCCTGTCTCTCTCCTAAAGAGCTGGAGGCAGGACAGATATTTTTTTGCTAATACAAAGATGTTGGGGGGGGAAGAATGCTCTTTTTTTGTTTTTCTTCCTCAAAAGCAACATTGCCTCTGCAGTCTGTGTGGCTTTCCAAATTAAACCTGAATACAGGGAGGGCTGTGCTGCCATTCAGGGAGACACAGCCAGGCTGAGAGTTGGGCAGGGAGAAATGGAATGCAATTCAATAAGGGCAGAGGGAGAGTCTTGCACCTGGGAAAGAAGAACCTCATGGAGCAGGATAGGTTGAGGGACTGAGCTGCTGGAGAGCAGTGAAGGGAAAAAGGACCTGGGGGTCCTGGTGGATGGAAGGATGACCATGAGCCAGCAATGTGCTCTTGTGGCCAAGAGGGACAATGTCATTCTGGGGTGGAGTAGAAGGGCTGTGGTTAGTAGGTCGAGAAAGTTTCTCCTCCCTCTCTGCTCTGCCCTGGTGAGGCTGCATCTGGAATATTGTGTCCAGTTCTGGGCCCCTCAGGTCAAGAAGGCACTCAGGGAACTGCTTGAGAGTGTCCAGCACAGAGCCACAAAAATGATTAGGGGAGTGGAACATCTTCCTTATGAGGAGAGCCTGAGGGAGCTGAGGGCTCTGGAGCTTGGAGAGGAGGAGCCTGAGAGGTGACCTCATTGCTGTTGATAAAGATGTGCAGGGTGAGTGCCCAGAGGCTGGAGCCAGGCTCTGCTGGGTGATGCCCAATGCCAGCACAAGGGGCAGTGGTGGAAGCTGAGGCATAGGAAGTTCCATGGGAACATGAGGTAGTATTTTTCCCTGTGAGGGTGACAGAGCCCTGGAGCAGGCTGCCCAGCAGGGTTGTGGAGTTTCCCTCTCTGCAGATATTCCAACCCCACCTGGATGTGTTCCTGTGTGATCTGCTCTAGGTGCTCCTGCTCTGGCAGGTGGTTGGACTGGATGAGCTATTGAGGTCCCTTCCAAGCCCTGGCATTCTGTGATTCTGTGATTAAAAGGGGTCAAAGCACTTAGGGGAACACAAAGACTTTGGGGACAGTTGGCATTGAAAGAAATCTCTGCCTGAGCTGAGAGTGTGATTCAGTTTTCTGTCCAGTAAGCTACTTGGCAGACAGAATGCAGAATGAAAATGTCCTCAATAGAAGAATGCTCTAATTCCCTGATAAAATTTTAAAAACCCCATTTTACATTCACTGTCATTACAAAATATTCTAACAAGATGGGAGAGGAAATTTAATCTGTGGATTGTCTCACTCCAGAATTGGGATCTGCCTCTACAGTTTTCCTTGCTTCTGTTTAAGCCTCTATTAGGAAATCAGGTGGGGGGGTGGGGGGGAATCTTTTGCACATGGGGTGTTGTGGTGGGTTTAGGAGTTACCCCCCCAACTAATTTGGAGAACTACCCCCCAAAAATAAAGTTGCCAGACCAGCTCAGTTTGGGCTGGAAGCAAATGAATCATAGAGGCCTTCAAAACCTCCAGGGATGAGGCTTCCACTACCTCCCTGGGCAACAAAGGAGACTATTTTGTCTGACATATGAGTCATGATTTTAAATAGTTTTAAATTATTTATTTTTAATTGAGACAAGGTTAGCAGAAAGGAAGGAGGTGTGAATGGAGGAGCCCTGTGGCTAAGCGTCTGGAGTAGGTTTGGGCAAATCCGACCTGCAAGCCACCTGGCTGTACCTAAGTCTGCTCCTGTTGTAGGTGAAGGAACATGTTGTTGTTGCTGTGCACAGAAGTAGAGTTGGATCCAGGAGCACCCAGCATTTCTCACTTTTTTCAGCTATAGAATCATAGAATTGTCAGGGTTGGAAGGGGACCTCAAGGATCAGCCAGTTCCAACTCCCCTGCCATGGCCAGGGACACCTCACACTACAGCAGGTTTCTCACAGCCACATCCAGCCTGGCTGCAAAAACCTCCAGGGATGAGGCTGCCACCACCTCCCTGGGCAAACTCTAATCTAGAAAAATGAAATGCAATAAATATGTACAAAATATCCAATAGATGGACAACAGAGAGATATTGACCATTTATAAACAACACAGAAACTGCTCAGACCCCTCAGGATGGATCCAGGGGGACTCTCAAATCCTGCCCCACTGCCTCCCTCCTTCCTGTTACCTCACACAGGAGTCAAAACAGAGATCCTCTGGCAAGGGCACAGGAAAGACAGAGAGAGAAGTTGCAAGCAGAAGCTACAGGAGAAGAAAAGAGAGCAAGAACTGTTTCTGCCTCTGCTCTATATCCCATTAGCAGCCCAATGAATTCTACAGACCTCAGCATTATTTTCTTTTACATCCAATGGTGATTTTACTTTACTTTCAGTCTTTGCAGTCAGAGAATAGGGTGGAGTTCCCCCCTCAAACTCTAACAAGAAGAAGCTTAGGGATGGTGCCCTTGAGCTAGGATTGTCATACACAGTTACTGAAATTCAGCTGCAGAGCCTGCCTCAGACATGGTCTTAGAGCTGCTCTCCCTGACCCAGAGAGTTCTTGGCTATCTGAGACAGGAGCTGGGGAGCCAAGTGGGTGGTCTTGCTGGCTCTGTGCATGAAACCTAGGAATAAGCCTAAGACCTGTATCAGAATCCTTTCAGGATATTTTGGGCCCAAAGAAGGAAGGTTTCCTTAGCCACAGATGTCAGCAATGTGTGCTTGGACCTGAAGCTGGGCTTCCACTCATCCAGCTGGGAAGGGTCCTCAAAACACCCTGTTTGGGTAGGTGTATGAGCAGGCAGCTTTTGCACTGCATGTGTGTTTATGTATGCAATAACATCTACAAATACAGCAGAGGAAAACCCCCATAGCTACACAGGATACTGATTGCTACTGTCAGGGAGCAGGGAAGTCATTCTGCCCTGGACTCAGCGCTGGTTGGGCCACACCTTGAGACCTGGGTCCAGTTCTGGGCTCATCAACTTAGGAAGGACATTAAGACACTTGAATGTGTCCAGAGAAGTGCAAGAAATCTGGAGAGGGGTCTGGAGCACAGTCCTGTGAGGAGAGGCTGAGGGAGCTGGGGTTGCTTAGCCTGGAGAAGAGGAGGCTCAGGGGAGACCTTATTGCCCTCTCCAACTCCCTGAAGGGAGGTTGTAGCCAGGTGGGGGTTGGTCTCTTCTCCCAGGCAACCAGCACCAGAACAAGAGGACACAGTCTCAAGCTGTGCCAGGGGAGGTTTAGGCTGGAGGTGAGCAGAAAGTTCTTCCCAGAAAGAGTAATTGGCCATCGGGATGTGCCGCCCAGGGAGGTGGTGGAGTCACCATCCCTGGAGGTGTCCAAAAAAGGATTGAATGTGGCACTTGGAGTGATGGTTTAGTTGTCATGAGGTGTTGGGTGATAGGTTGGACTTGATGATCTTTGAGGTCTTTTCCAACCTTATTGATTCTGATTATCTGTGTCAACAACTCTTTAGTGGTATATGTAGGCAGTTACCATACCCAGAGTAGCAATAGAAGGAATTAGGCTGGTGATGCTATATAAAAATATAGTATCACCCTCCTCAGTGAGGATACTGCATCCAGTTGTGGGGTCCCCAGTTTAAGAGGGACAGGGATCTGCTGGAGAGTCCAACAGAGGGCTACAGGGATGCTGAAGGGACTGCAGCACTGCCTGGTGAGGAGAGGCTGAGAGCCCTGGGGCTGTTTAGTCTGGAGAGGAGAAGACTGAGAGGGGATCTGATCAATGTCTATCAATATCTGAGGGCTGGGGAACCAGGAGGAAGGGGACAGGGACAGGCTCTAGTGAATTGCACTCTGTGATAGGAGAAGGGGCAATGGATGTCAGATGCAGCACAGGAGGTGCCACCTCAACATGAGGTGGAACTTCTTCACTGTGAGGGTCCCAAAGCACTGGAACAGGCTGCCCAGAGAGGTTGTGGAGCAGAGGAGAGGCTCAGAGAGGAGAGATTCAGAGTGGTTCAGAGAGGTTTGGAGAGGAGAGGTCCCCACATTGTTTTGAATAGAATAGAATAGAATAGAATAGAATAGAATAGAATAGAATAGAATAGAATAGAATAGACCAGGTTGGAAGAGACCTTTGAGATATCAAGTCCAACCTATCACCCAGCACCAACTAAACCATGGCACCAAGTGCCTCATCCAGTCTCCTCCTAAACACCTCCAGTGATGGTGACTCCACCACCTCCCTGGGCAGCACATTCCAATGGCCAATTACTCTTTCTGGGAAGAACTTTCTGCTCACCTCCAGCCTAAACCTCCCCTGGCACAGCTTGAGACTGTGTCCTCTTGTTCTGGTGCTGGTTGCTGGAGAGAAGAAACCAACCCCTTCCTGGCTACAACCTCCTTTCAGGTAGTTGTAGAGAGCAATGAGGTCTCCCCTGAGCCTCCTCTTCTTCAGGCTAAACAATCCCAGCTCCCTCAGCCTCTCCTCACAGGGCTGTGCTCAAGGCCTAACCAGTGCTGAGTGCAGGGCACAATGACTTCCCTGCTCCTGCTGGCCACACTGTTCCTGATCCAGTCCAGGATGCCATTGGCCTTCTTGGCCACCTGGGCACACTGCTGGCTCATGTTCAGCCAGCTGTCAATCAGTACCCCCAGGTCCCTTTCTGCCTGGCTGCTCTCCAGCCACTCTGACCCCAGCCTGTAGCTCTGCCTGGGGTTGTTGTAGCCAATGTGTTTTGGTCCAACCAGTCTCATGGTGGATATCTCTCCAATGGAATTGTTTGGAATGACCTGTCTTTCCCTTTTCACACCCAATAGTGATGTATTTACATTTTATGACTTTTCTCCTCAAGATCTGTGAAAAATTTTTAAAGATCTGTGAAAAAATTTTAAAGGCATAGCCTAAAACTCCCACAAGTGGGGCAGGAGAGAGGGGGGTGGAGGGAATGGCGGTGGTCCCACTATGGCATTTGAGTTTTCAGCTCATGAAAAGTGCACTAGACATTGCCTGTAAATACACAGTCCCCAGGAGTTTCAGAGCAGGGAATCAACATCTAAGAGAGTAAAAATGAAAATTTGTCCCTCTGGTTGCAGGGAAACCAGAGAGTTATAAAGGGCCTCTGAACAATATTGAGTTTCAGGTAGCACAATCACATCACAAAAGATTTACCTTCACTCTGCAAACTCAATAGAGGGCAATAACAATCCATTACAGGCAGAGCCTTGCGACGTCAAAGGAATGTTTAAAAGAAGTAGACAGAACCTTTACATCACCAAAATTGAGTTAGGTTCCCCCAGAGGAAATGCCCTGGGGACCATTTCTAGCAGGGTTTCTTCCAAGGGTGTTGTTCATTTGCTGCTATTTAATGTGTATCTTAAGCATAACCAGCAACCTGCCTTCCCCTGAAGGCGGTGAACAAAAGGCACCGGTCCTCAAACAAACAAACAAGAGAAGATCAGGGTGACAAAACTACAGAATACAGAATTTACCAGGCTGGAAAAGACCTCAGAGATCATCAAGTCCAACCTATCACCCAACACCATCTAATCAACTAAACCATGGCACCAGGTGCCTCATCCACTGTATCACAGTATCACAGCATTACCAAGGTTGGAAGAGACCTCAAAGATCATCAAGTCCAACCTGTCACCACAAACCTCATGACTAGACTATGGCACCAAGTGCCACATCCAATCCCCTCTTGAACACCTCCAGGGATGGTGACTCCACCACCTCCCTGGGCAGCACATTCCAATGACGAATGACTCCCTCAGTGAAGAACTTTCTCCTCACCTCCAGCCTAAACTTCCCTTGGCACAGCTTGACACTGTGTCCTCTTGTTCTGGTGCTGGTTGCTAGAGAGAAGAAACCAACCCCTTCCTGGCTACAACCACCTTTCAGGTAGTTGTAGAGGGCAATGAGGTCACCTCTGAGCCTCCTCTTCTCCAGGCTAAGCAACCCCAGCTCCCTCAGCCTCTCCTCACAGGGCTGTGCTCAAGGCCTCTCCCCAGCCTTGTTGCCCTTCTCTGGACATGTTCAAGAGTCTCAATGTCCTTCCTAAACTGAGGGGCCCAGAACTGGACACAGGACTCAAGGTGTGGCCTAAACAGTGCAGAGTACAGGGGCACAGTGACTTCCCTGCTCCTGCTGGCCACACTATTCCTAATGCAGGCCAGGATGCCAGTCTCTTCCTAAACACCTCCAGTGATGGTGATTCCACCACCTCCCCAGGCAACACATTCCGATGACCAATCTCTCTAGGAAGAATTTCTTCCTCACATCCAGCCTAAACCTCCTCTGTCATAGCCTGAGACTGTGTCCTCTCCTTCTATCTCAGGCTACCTGGGAGAAGAGACCAACCCCCACCTGGCTACAACCTCCCTTCAGGGAGTTGCAACAACAGTTGCTGGGCACAATCATGTCCTTATGTCCCCTAGGTCAATATAAGCCACTGTGTTGTGAAGCTTCTGCTTCTGCATCTGTTGTGGACACAAGACACAGAATATCTATCCTTGTACACCACCCCCTAAGAAGGTAAGTTTTGCTACAAGGAGATGGGACATAACAGGCTCACAGGATGTTAGGGGTTGGAAGGGACCTCCAAAGATCTTCAAGTCCAACCCCGCTGCCAGAGCAGGACCACAGAATCCAGCATAGTTTGTACAGGAACACATCCAGATGGGCCTTGAAAATCTCCAGAGGAGACTCCACAATCTCTCTGGGCAGTCTGTTCCAGTGCTCTGTGACCCTCACAGTGAAGAAGTTCCTCCTCATGTTGAGGTGGAACCTTCTGTGCTGGAGTTTCCATCCATTGCCCTTTGGTCTATCCCAGGGTGCAACTGAGCAGAGGCTGTTCCTGTCCCTTCCTTCCTGATTCCCAGCCCTCAGATATTGACAGACATTGATTTGATCCCCTCTCAGTCTTCTCCTCTCCAGACTAAACAGCCCCAGGGCTCTCAGCCTCTCCTCACCAGGCAGTGCTGCAGTCCCTTCAGCATCTTTGCAACCCTCCCTTGGACTCTCTCCAGCAGATCCCTGTCCCTCCTGAACTGGGGAGCCCAGAGCTGGATGCAATATTCCAGGTGAGGTCTCAGCAGGGCAGAGTAGAGGGGAGGAGAACCTCCCTGGCTCTGCTGGACACACTCCTCTGAATGCACCCCAGGCTCCCATTGGCCTTCTTGGCCCCCAGGGCACTTTGCTGTCCCATGCAGAACTTGTTGTCCACCAGCACTCCCAGGTCCCTCTCCACAGGGCTGCTCTCCAGCAGATCCCCTCCCAGCCTGTACTGCTGCAGTTTATTCTTCCTTCCCAGGTGCAGGACTCTGCACTTCTCCTTGCTGAACCTCATGAGGTTCCTCTCTGCCCAGTTCTCAGTCTGTCCAAGTCTCTGAATGGCCACACAGCCTTCAGGTGTCTCAGCCAAGCCTCCCAGTTTGGTACCACCAGCAAACTTGCTGAGCAGACTCCCTGTCCCCTCACCAAAGAGGGAACAGTGTGTGCCATGTGTCTCTGACAGCCTGGTTACAGAAGTGACAAACGCATCAGGTCCAGTGAAGGATGGAGGCTGTAGCCACTCTTGCTCTTTAGGCCCAGCTCTGGTCAGTGTTCCTTTTTCACTTGCCCTCTGTTCTTGGCACGTCAGTAAGGATTTATAAAACAGTCATTATGTGGTGAACTGTTGAAAGTAACCAGCACTGATGTTGCATCAAATCTCTAGGTTTCTTTGTTGAAACCTAGGTCCTTAAAATGCCTCCTTGCTGCCTAGTTTGTGGCTAGAGCTGAGGTGGCATCACTGCAGAGTGATGGAGGTTGTGAGTGCCCCCTTCCTGGAGGTGTTCAGGGCCTGGCTGGCTGAAGTCTTCAGCCACCTCCTCCAGTGGAAGGTGTCCCTAACCCTGGCAGGGAGGTTGGAGCAGATGATCTCTAAGGCCCCTTCCAACCTAGCCCATTCTATGATTCTATGACTTGCAGGAGAAGCTGATCCTGGCTGCAGGGGCAGAGGCAACGGATGGACCCTGCAGGGAAGCACAGGACTCACATCAGTGCAGTCCCAGCTGCCTGTCCCTTTCCTGGGCTAGCACAGAGACAGCAGAGAGTGACCCAGGGTGGGATGACCTTTGCTCACAGCGTCTGGAGCAGTAATTCTTTTGGAAACATCCACCAGATCTCCCTGCCTGAGTTTCAAATCCAGCTTGCAGCCCAGGCACTGTCCATGCACTTCTGTCCAATTTGCTATAGACAGTCTTCTTCTCCTACCTCTAGGTGCCCTTGTGGCACCAATACAAACCCCTATTGCAGCCCTTGGCTGAGGCCATAGAGAAGGCCTCATTTAGACTACAACCAAGAAGAGAGGCTGTCTAGTGACCAGGACCACCATTCTGTGCATACAGGTTGGATATCAACTCTGCTGTCAGTATTGAGGAGCAATGAAACAGAGCTCATGACTATTGCCCTGCTTTTCCAGGTGCTGAAAGGTGGACAAATGTGAGTTGGATCATATTATAGGCAAACCAGAAAGCAATGATGAAGAAACTGTTTCTTAAACAGGCTCACAGGATGTTAGGGTTTGGAAGAGACCTCAAAAGATCATCCAGTCCATAGCAGGACCATAGAATGCAGCACAGGTCACACAGGAACACATCCAGACAGGGCTGGAAAGTCTCCAGAGAAGGAGACTCCACAACCTCTCTGGGCAGCCTGCTCCAGTGCTCTGTGACCCTCACAGTGAAGAAGGTCCTCCTCGTGTAGAGGTGGAACCTCCTGTGCTGTAGCTGACATCCCTTGTCCTATCCCTGGGTGCAGCTGAGCAGAGCCTGTCCCCTCTCTCTTGACCCCCAGCCCTCAGATATTTATAGACATTGATTTGGTCTCCTCTCAGTCTTCTCCTCTCCAGACTAAACAGCCCCAGGGCTGTCAGCCTCTCCTCATCAGGCAGTGCTGCAGTCCCTTCAGCACCCTTGTAGCCCTCTGAGAAATCACTTTTACCAAGGAGGTACTAACCTCTCTATAGCCAGTGTCCTGGATAACTAAATGCTGATGCTTTGGAAATGTTCAGCAATGAAAGCCAGATTTGAGAAGGGGAGTACAGCAAAACAGCCTTCTCCACCCACATCTCACTGGTACCTTTGCTCTGAGGTGTAACAGAGTAGGTGGAGAGCCATTAAGACAAAAATAGTAATTACTGTGCAGCCACATTTCAGGAGAATTTGATTCCTAAGCAGTTTGGTAGTTAACTAAACTGCCTAAAAATCAAAGGTAATTCAGAGCAGGTCACGGGATTGGGTTAACTGCAAAGAGCCTCTTGCTTGAGTCCCTAGGTGATACCTGACACACCCAAGCATTAAGTTTTCAGATGGGAGCACAGAAGATAAGCTTGGAGTCACACAGTGTTCCCTTTGCATTTGGCCCCAGAACCCAGCTTCAAAATACAAACAGGCTGTCCTGCAGAGAGAGGGTGAAATGCTTAAATGTCAGGAGAGCATTGTTAAGGCTCTATCTGTATGCATAGCAACTATCGTGTGTACAGCAGAGAACAGAGCTTGCTTCGGGAAGGCAAGCAGGAATAAAAAGCACCTTATCCTGCTTTAAAGGTTCCCAGGTGGCTGGAGGGGGGGAGGGGGGGGAACACCAACCCCACCACAAAACCAAAAAAATCCTTAGCAATTAAAATGTTGTTGACCTTGGTGACACAGGGATCAGGTCTCCCCAAACCAACAGTAAATATACAGAATGTTTATGTAAATACATATATGTTCAAGGGCAAGTAGTAGTCAGGACGAGCAAAGCTTCCTTAACAGCTGATGAAAAACCTTGCAGCCTTTTCAAAATGGCATTAAGAGAGATTTATTAGCTACTGCTTCTTTTCCACGCTCTTCAAAGGGACTATTGTAGGGCATTGGGCCACTTAATCCCATGTCTTTACACTGAGATGCATAGGAGAGAGGAGGGGAGTGCCAGGAGCCAGGTTGTTCCCAGATGGCTGTGAAAGAGCTGGGTACCACTGTAACACAAATACTTAGGTAATACAACAAGTGTTTTCTGTCCTGAAAAGGGCTTGGGCACACCAGGAAAGGCAGACTGTGATCCTGACCTCGGGACTCTGGGAAAACAGAGTTACCTCTCTGCTTACATGACACTGTTCACAGGCTCACAGGATGTTAGGGGTTGGAAGGGATCTCTGAAGACCTTCAAGTCCAACCCCCCTGCCAGAGCAGGACCATAGCATCCAGCACAGGTCACACAGGAACACATCCAGACAGGGCTGCAAAGGCTGCAGAGAAGGAGACTCCACAACCTCTCTGGGCAGCCTGCTCCAGGGCTCTGGGACCCTTACAGTGAAGAAATTCTTCCTCATGTTGAGGTGGAACCTCCTGTGCTGGAGTTTAGAATACATAGAATACATAGAATAAACCAGGTTGGAAGAGACCTTCAAGATCGTCACGTCCAACCCATTTCCATCCATTGCCCCTTGGCCTATCCCAGGGTGCGACTGAACAGAGTCTGTCCCCTCCCTCCTGACTCCCAGCCCTCAGATATTGATAGACATTGATCAGAGCCCCTCTCAGTCTTCTCCTCTCCAGACTAAACAGCCCCAGAGCCCTCAGCCTCTCCTCCCCAGGCAGTGCTGCAGTCCCTTCAGCATCCTTGTAGCCCTCCCTTGGACTCTCTCCAGCAGATCCCTGTCCCTCCTGAACAGGGGAGCCCAGAACTCGATACACTATTCTAGATGAAGTCTAGACACACTCCGCTGAATGCACCCCAGGATCCCATCAGTTCAAGAAGGACCTCAGGGAACTTCTTGGAAGAGTCCAGCACAGAGCCACAAAAATGATGAAGGGACAGGAACATCTTCCTTATGAGGAGAGCCTGAGGGAGCTGAGGGCTCTGTAGCTTGGATAGGAGGAGCCTGAGGGTGACCTCATTGCTGTTGATAAAGCTGTGCAGGGTGATGTCCAGAGGCTGGAGCCAGGCTCTGCTGGGTGATGCCCAATGCCAGCACAAGGGGCAGTGGTGGAAGCTGAGGCAGAGGAAGTTCCATGGAAACAGGAGGAAGATTTTTTTCCCTGTGAGGGTGACAGAAGGCTGGAAGAGGCTGCCCAGGGGGTTGTGGAGTCTCTTTCTCTGGAGATATTCCAACCCCACCTGGATGTGTTCCTGTGATCTGCTCTAGGTGCTCCTGCTCTGGCAGGGGGGTTGGACTGGATGAGCTTTTGAGGTCTCTTGCAGCCCCTGGCATTCTGTGGTTCTGTGATTCTGTGCTGCAAAAACCATTATGCAATCCATCTGTCTTTTATTCATGGAATACTATCTCTCTGGGCACAGACAGAACTGAGTTAGCCCAGTACAGTCAAGACTGAGAGAAAGGGAAAAAAAATCCCAAGGTTGTGCACTTTCTCCTGAATTGAGGACTCCTATGGATATGGAGCACTGATGAGGATGTAGCAGTCTCACAAAAGGAGCTGACACCTTGTGATTAATGTGCCCAGTTGTGGAGCCCCTATCACAGGAAGGATCTGGAGGTGCTGGAAGGTGTCCAGAGAAGGGCCACGAGGATGAGCAGAGGGCTGGAGCTGCTCTGCTATGCAGACAGACTGAGGAATTTGGGGCTGTACAGTCTGGAGAAGAGAAGGCTCCAAGGAGACCTTCTTGTGGCCTTGCAGTATCTGAAGGGGGCTTCAAGAAGGCTGGGGAGGGACTTTTGAGGGTGTCAGGGAGTGATAGGACTGGGGGGAATAGAGCAAAACTAGAAATGGGTAGATTGAGATTGGATGTTAGGAAGAAGTTGTTCCCCATGAGGATGGTGAGAGACTGGCACAGGTTGCCCAGGGAGGTGGTGGCAGCCTCATGCCTGGAGGTTTTTGCAGCCAGGCTGGATGTGGCTGTGAGCAACCTGCTGTAGTGTGAGGTGTCCCTGGCCATGGCAGGGGGGTTGGAACTGGCTGATCCTTGAGGTCCCTTCCAACCCTGACAATTCTGTGATTTTATGATAAAATGTTTCTCTACCAAGATGAAACAAGTCCCTGCTGACAGGGCCTGTGGGCAGGGGCAGCCTTCCTCTGGAATGTAAAAGCCATGTTAACAAAACCCTTCCTGACCTTAGGGAGCAGTAGGTGAGTAGGTGTCCCCCCATCTCTAAGTTCTCAGAGTGCTTTCGTTTTCACTTCTGTGATGCTAATAGTTTCCCTCTCTAATTTCTCAGCTAATTAGCTTATCTCTGCTGTGCAGGTTGGGGGAATGAAAACATAGCTCCTGCTGCACCTCTCTGATGTTCAGGCAGACATCTTGAGAACACAGATGGAACTGATAGTAGGCTATTTTATAGGGTCTTAAAAGCCACTAAGAAACTAGCAAGGGCCATTAGACTTTCTGTCATGCATATGATGAGGAAAATATCCCAGCGTAAAATCCACTTTATTGTCCTACTGTGACAGCAGCAGCTATTGTGCTGGGAAGCTTTTTGGACGGTAGCTCCACCTTGGTGTTTCTGCTCTGCTGGCTTGGTGGGGTTTTGGGGAGGCTATCCAGACAGAGGGGTCTTTGTGACAGGCTCTCAGTGACCCATAAGGAGTGCAACACACAAGCCTCTGGTTTGACGAGGAGGAAAAGCTCAATAAAAGCAGAGTGACCCTCTTGCAGTTTCCCCTTTCAAGGCTTAATGCTGACGTCCTCCTTGGGGTGGGTCGAAATTCCCCTCCAAAAGAAAACTGCCAGGTCAGCTCAGATGGAAGCAAATGAAGCTCTGTTTGCAAGCAAAGCTGTGATCTAGAAATGGAATGGAATGAATATGTACAAAATAGACAACATTGACATGGATTTACAATTTATAAACAAGGCAGGAACACCCCCCTGGACAAAAGCAGGGGCTTACCAACAGCTTCCTCCCCTTTACCCCTTTCCCCTGTACACAGGACAAGAGAAAGAGAAGAGCAGAGAGTAGTTTGTTAGTACTTAGCCACAGCAAGAATGCAGCCAAGGTCAGCAACAGCCAAGCAAAAGCCACCAGTCAGTATCAGCTAGAGCAAGGAAGCCCAAAAGAGCAAGAGTTAGTCTGTACAACTAACTTTATGTTAGTTATCAGACCACTGGGATTATTCAGAGCTTATCATTACTTTCCATTTCCATCCAATGGTAATTCATTTACATTCTACCACTTGCTACTCAATCTGTGGCAACATTTCCTAGTGTGGCCGTTTGACGCTGTGCCTTTAAGGAAGGGGCACACTGGCTAAATGTTTATAAAATATTTTGGTAGTCTAAATGAATTTCATTGGCCAAGGAGGTGGGAGGTGAGATTGGACCCATGGGAGCTGGGAACTTTCTCTCAGTCTTCCTTCCTTCGCTGTCCTTCTCGGCTGGATCTGCTTCTGGGATTCTGGCCAACTAAGATAAGATACTAACTCCTGTGCAAGGCCTTTCTTCCTTTCCTGCCCTGTTAACCGTCCACATCTCTTTTCTACCTCTATTGGGGGAGAAGGGAGGCAGGAGGGTGAAGGGGGCACAGGGGGAAGCCCCCTCTGTGGGGGGTCTGGTTTCTGGTTGAGTTCATTTGCTGTATATTCCTGTACATATTGTAAAATACCTGTATTTGTTGTGTTACATAGAATCTGTTTCCTTGTAAAATATAATCTCATTTCTCCGACTGGGTTTAGCCGTGGTCTCTTTCTCAGTGGGGGAGGGAAAGCAGAGCCTTTCCTTTCCACCACACCTAGGCACCAGCCACACTTGTGCAAAGATTGGTTTGGAGACCTGGTACCACGTTATAGCCTGGGCTCTTTTCATCAGGAGCAGAGCTGAGCTGCCTTCCCTTGAGAGCATTTCTCTTCTGAACTTTTCTCTCTGGGATCTTTAAAGAGACAGGATGCAATATTGCACCTCAACAGCAGTGACTTTTTTTCCTGCAAATATTTTCTGTCTGCTGAGCTGGAAATTAATGGTGAATGGTCCTTTCAATTTTGCCTAGAGTTCTACCTTACAGTAGAAATAATTTATAAAGCAAACAAGTTCTATCTTATAGGAGAAATAGTCTATAGAGAAAAAGAGTTCTATCCTATAGGAGGAATAATCTATGCAGAAAAAAAGTTTTTCCAGTAGAAATAATCTATAAAGAAAACAAGATCTATCTTACAGTAGAAATAATAGAATTATGGAATCACAGAATCAATAAGGTTGGAAAAGACCTCAGAGATCATCAAGTCCAACCTGTCACCCAACACCTCCTGACAACTAAACCATGGCTCCAAGTGCCACATCCAATCCCTTTGAGAGCTCCACCACCTCCCTGGGCAGCCATCCCAATGGCCAGTCTCTCTTGCTGGGGAGAATTTCTTCCTAACCTCCAGCCTAAATTTCCCCTGGCACAGCTTGAGTCTGTGTCCTCTTGTTCTGGTGCTGTCTGGCTGGGAGAAGAGACCAACCCCCACCTGGCTACAACCTTCCTTCAGGGAGTTGGAGAGAGCAATAAGGTCTCCCCTGAGCCTCCTCTTCTCCAGGCTAAGCAACCCCAGCTCCCTCAGCCTCTCCTCACAGGGCTGTGCTCCAGACCCCTCCCCAGCTTTGTTGCCCTTCTCTGGACACCTTCAAGAGTCTCAATGTCCTTCTTAAACTGAGGGGCCCAGAACTGGACACAGGACTCAAGGTGTGGCCTAACCAGTCAGAATGACTTCCCTGCTCCTGCTGGCCACACCTTTCCTGATTCAGGCCAGGATGCCCTTGGCCTTCTTGGCCACCTGGGCACACTGCTGGCTCATGTTCAGCTAACTGTCAATCAGCACCCCCAGGTCCCTCTCTGCCTGGCTGCTCTTCAGCCACTCTGACCCCAGCCTGTAGCTCTGCATGGGGTTGCTGTGGCCAATGTGTAGAACTTTGACTTGTTGAATGCCATCCTGTTGGACCTATATGTTGCCATGATGTTGAATCTATAGAGAAAAAGAGTTCTATCTTACAGAAGAAATATCTCTAGAGAAAACAAGTTCTATTTTATAGGAGAAATTATCTATCAAGAAAAAAAAGTTCTATCTTATAGTAGAAATAATCTCTGAAGAAAAAAGTTCTTATGGAGAAATAAACTCTAAAGAAAACAAGTTCTGTCTTGTAGGAGAAATAATCTATACAGGAAAAAAGTTTTTATGGTAGAAATAATCTATAAAGAAAAAAGTTCTATTTTATAGTAGAAATAGTCTATGAAGAAAACACTTTCTTACAGCGGACAGCAAATCAGACACATGATTCCCAGAGCTCCCTGTGAAAGGGACTTTGGGCTCTTGTTGCCATTGGGGTCCCAGCTGATGCTACATGGAGCAATCCAGTGTCAGCATGAGCACTGAATTCAGCAACAGTGCTGAGTTTTGCCACAGCACCCAACTAGCCCTTTCCCTGCTCTTCTAAAAGGAGAATATGTCCATGGAGCACAAATGCTCAGGATTTATCACTTCTCTAATGCTTTCTGATAACAATGTAAAAATTCACTTTGGTTTTGGCTTGTCTCAGACTCACAGGATGTTAGGGGTTGGAAGGAACCTCAAAAGATCATCCAGCCCATTCCCCCTGCCAGAGCAGAGTCACCTAGAGCAGATCACACAGGAACACATCCAGGTGGGTCTCCGGAGAAGGAGACTCCACAACCTCCCTGGGCAGCCTGTTCCAATGCTCTGGGACCCTCACAGTGAAGAAGTTCCTCCTCATGTTGAGGTGGAACCTCCTGTGCTGGAGTTTGTATCCATTGCCCCTTGTCCTATCGTGGGGCACAAGCAAGCAGAGGCTGTCTCTGTCCCTTCCTTCCTGACCCCCATCCCTCAGATATTGATAGACATTGATCATATCGACTCTCAGTCTTTTCCTCTCCAGACTAAACAGCCCCAGGGCTCTCAGCCTCTCCTCCCCAGGCAGTGCTGCAGTCCCTTCAGCATCCTTGTAGCCCTCCCTTGGACTCTCTCCAGCAGATCCCTGTCCCTGTTGAACTGGATGCGACATTCCTGGGGAATTCTGGGGATCAACAAGAGAGAGAGGTGGCAGACTTCTCCTGTAAAATATGAGCTATTTCTTCAGGCCAATGGAGTCAGGTGGATGTCTCATTATTATACTGTGAAGTCTGAGGAGTCCACCCCTAGCCTACTGTCTGACACCTCTGGAAACTTCTGCTTACCACTAACATTTTAGATCCAAACTGTAATACCTGTGAGCACTTGAGCAAGAACAAATTCTGTAAGTGCTAAAGCCATCTTAGACTGGAAGCAAGACTGCTCTGTGCCTCAGGTGAGTGACCACAACCACTGCAATTACTCCAGGTGTAAAGGCTGAGCTTCAGCTGTCAGTTTCTTTCATGCTGGCCACGATTTCTGACTTTATTTTTTCATTTGCTGGCTCTCAAAATAGCAAACTTCACCTCTGAAATCATTCTCCTTGTTCCTTACACTGCTCCTGCTATTCCACACACTGGAACTGGTCTTACTCCAAATCCTTACATCCCCAACCAGAGCTTCAACCACATCAATCAACCACAGAAGCAGGCAAGGCAGAAGTCGGGCTTGTTGTCAGAAAACACTGCTTTGTGTGGGAATAGTTTAATTGTCCTTGTGCTGACCACAGATAAATGCAACTCTGAGTCCCTTTGAAATCCTGCTTTATTGAAATTCACGTTGTTTGTGGTGCAGGACTTTCATTTCTGTATATCTTTATGTATGTATTTATCCATTTATTTATTCAAAACCCCTGAAACTGTCTTTATGATTTAAAAGGAGACCCCTTGCTTTTTGATTTGAGCTGGGTGTTAGAAGCCTCTCTCCGAAAGTGAAAATTGCTTCTGACCGTCCCGTCCGTCCCCAGCCAGGCTGTGCTGGCTCCCTCCGCGGTCCCTGCAACCTCTCCCATGCTGCTAAAGTCCATGTCAGACAGAGCCCCCTGTCATGTTCCCCTTTCACTCGCTGCTTTCTTCTGAGAGCTGTCACCACCCCCTGGAAGCACATCTTCAGTGCAGACACAAGGCTCCTACCAGCCCCGGCGGCAGGCTGGAGATGTGAGAGTAAAATTTATGTCTAGTGACACTTAGGCTGCATCAGGCACGTTCAAATTGCGGCTTAACTGCAAGATAGGCTCTGCCTGCACCGAGTCTGGGAACTGAGCCTGCCCGAGGGCAAGCACAGAAGTGGCTGTGGGGTGAGTCCTTCCTCCTCCCACTGAGGCTGCAGGTCACCAAGGGATGTTTTAAAAGGGCTATGGGAGAAGTTTCCTTCAGCTCAGGCGGTTACCTGCAGCATAATTTTAACCTGCTTTTCCTTGGTCAGTTATGAATAACAAAGGCATTAGCATAGCCCTTTTCTAAGAGGAGTTTTAAAGCTTAGGAGGGAGCTCATGTGTAGATTTAGGTTTCTGTCCCTTGGTGTCTGCTCAACCTCGCTCTCTTCAGGCAGCAGCGCGGGTTTGGTGTGATTTAGTTTGGTTTGGTTTTAAAAAGTCCAACTTATGGCCTTATCACTACCATTTCATGAGTCATAATATTGGGCACATGTGCCCAGATGCTGGCAGCTGGGGGCTGCAGGGATGGCCTCTGTGGAAAGAGGCCAGGGGCTGACCCCTGATGGACACAGGTGGTGTCCTGTCAGCCAGTCAGCTCCAATAGACAGCTGTGCCTCTGGGAAAATCTACTTAAGAAAGGGCAGAATGCTGCCCAGAAGAGAGGAAAAACAGTGTGAGGAACTGTTCTGAAAGTACCAGGGAGAAAGAGAGTAAGAGAGAAAGAAACAGAGAAAGAGAGAGAGAAAGAAAGAAAGAGAATGGAAGACAGAGAGAGAAAGAGTGAAAGAGAGAGAGAGAAAGGGAGAGAGGTAAATGGAGAGAAAGAGAGAGAAATGGAGAGAGAGAGAAAGACAGAAAAAGAAAGAGAGAGAAAGAGGAAAAAAGAGAGCAAGGGAGAGAGAGAAAGAGGGAGGGGGAGGGAGAGGGGGAGAAAGAGGGAGAGGGGGAGAAAGAGGGGAAGGAGAGAGAAGAGAGAGAAAAGAAAGAGAGAGAGAGTGAAGGACGGAGGAGGTGGTGCTACAAGCACTGCAGTAGAGGTGCCTTGCAGCCCATGGAGAGCCCATGGTGGAGCAGGTTTGAGTGCAGGAGTGCAGCCTATGGAGAACCAATGCTGGAGCAGGATAAAAGCATGAGGAAGAAGGAGCAGCAGGGAAGTTGTTATCAACTGATCACAGTCCTCCAGCTTCACCTGCCTCTGCTGCACAGGTAGGGCTGGGCTAGTAGAGAGGTCAGGGATGAAGAAGTGAGGTTGAGACAGGGAAAATGGGAGGAGGGAAATGGTTGTTTTCATTTAATCTTTGTTTCTCACCATCCAGCTCTATTTTAATTAGCAATAAAATAGATTAACTCTCCCCACGTCAGCACTGTTTTGCCCACGATGGTAACTGGGAAGCAACCTCCCTGTGTTTATCTCAACCCACAAATTTTCCCCTCTTATTTGTGTCCTTTGTCTTGTTGAGAGCAGCTGGGTGGATGTCTGTCAGCTATCCAGGATCAACCCGCCAGAGAAATACACAGATTTGGGAAGCAGGGGTTAAAACACTTTCACTTCTCTTACTCACTCAGCAGTAGTCATGACAAAAGCACTTGGAAGTAACAGCAGTACTGCAAACAAACCCACAGCACAACTACATCCCCACAGAAGTACAGTGAAAAGTAGAACTTGGGGCATGGATTTCTATTAGGTCTAGCTTTGACCAACTGTAGAGCTGTCTCACCCAATTCCACCCCCTCCACTGCACCTTCCTCCAGACAAACACTGTAATGATTTTCCTTTGGGTTTAGGGTTGAACAGCCTCTGCAATGGCTGTCATTGGGGGCTAATGGCTACATCCTACTTTCAGGTTGTTGTAGAGAGCAATGAGGTCTCCCCTGAGCCTCCTCTTCTCCAGGCTAAGCAACCCCAGCTCCCTCAGTCTCTCCTCACAGGGCTGTGCTCAAGACCTCTCCCCAGCCTTGTTGCCCTTCTCTGGACACGTTCAAGTGTCTCAATGTCCTTCCTAAACTGACGGGCCCAGAACTGGACACAGGACTCAAGGTGTGGTCTAACCAGTGCTGAGTACAGGGCACAATGACCTCCCTGCTCCTGCTGGCCACACTATTCCTGATGCAGGCCAGGATGCTGTTTGCCTTCTTGGCCGCCTGGGCACACTGCTGGCTCATGGGGACTTGTTTGACAGACAGATGCATGGAAGATTATTAAATAAGGCAAACAGTTTTGCTCTTGAGAAGTCTTCTTAGCTAAAAGCAGTCTAAGATAATAGCTGGGGACATTTCATAGACTTTGTCCTTTTACCAGCACCTGCTTCTGGCCACCACAGGAGACACCAGTGAGAATAGCCCTTGGGCTGAATCACCACAGTCTTTCCCAACCAACCTGATATGAGCACTAAATGAAAAGCAGCTTCATAGTTTGCTTTGAACATGCATGATTGAGGACAAGCAGGATAGAGGACTTCTCCTCTTTGGGCTCTGGCTGAAGCAAGCTTTCTAACCCACCCATTCAATCCCCGAGAAAGGCAGAGGCACTTTGCATCCCCTCCAGGGACATGAGATCTAGGGGGCAAGTTTCCTATTTTCATCACACAGACTCACCTCACGGAGCACATCTATCAGCATCCTTCAAATGTTGTCAGCACTTTGAATCCCCTGCACATAAACTGTAGGGGAAAAGTTTCCTGTTTTCTTGCTGTTTCCCCCTTGTGTTCAGCTCTGGTGAGGCCACACCTTGAGTATTGTGTCCAGTTTTGGGCACCTCAACGCAAGAGAGATGTGGAGGTGCTGGAGCCAGGGCAGAGGAGGGCAAGGAAGCTGTGAAGGGCCTGGAGAATAAATCTGATGAAGAGCAATTGAAGGAGCTGGGGATGGTTAGTGTGAAACAGAGGAGGCTGAGGGGAGATCTGGCTGTCTACAACTACCTGAAAGGACCTTGTGGAGAGGCTGCTGCTGGTCTCTTCTCACAGATAATTAGTGATGGAACAAGAGGGAATGGCCTCAAGTTGTGACTGAATAGGTTCAGAATGGACATGAGGAAGAATTTTTCATGGCAAGAGTGGTCAGGGATTGGAATGTGCTGCCCAGGGAGGTGGTGGAGTTCAAGCCTGGCTGTGTTTGAAGGTGGTTTGAATGTGGTGCTTGGGGCTCTGGTTTAGGGGTGACCCTTGTAGAGTAGGGTTTATGGTTGGACTTGGTGATTCTGAGGGTCCTTTCCAACCTGCATGTTTCTGTGATTCTGTGATCATGCAGACTCACCTAGCAGAGCACATCTTTTAGCATCCCTCAAATGTTTCAGCACAGATTGCTACAACATAACCTATCAGCAGACACTTGACTGGTGTGAAGTGCCTCTAAAAGAGAGAATTATTTCATTTGCCACCCAAGAATCTTGCAATATTTTTGTCTCAGAAATGGTCATCTTCAACAAAAGGCAATGCTAGCAGGTTTTGTGGGTTTGAGTTCAAAAAACCCTTGGGAAGATAGAGATAAATAGAGATAAATATGATAGAGATATGAGAGAGAGATGAGAGAGATGATAGAGGGAGATGATACAGAGAGAGAGACAAGAGAGATTGGCGAGAGATGAGAGAGAGATGAAAGAGAGAGATGGGGAAGAGATGAGAGAGATAAGAAAGAGATGAGAGAGGTGAGAGAAAGTTGAGAGATGTAAGATATGAGAGAGAGATATGAGAGAGAGATGTGAGAGATATGAGAGAGAGATGAGAGAGATGAGAAAGATGAGACAGATGAGAAAGAGAGAGATGAGAGAGAGATATGAGAGAGAGATGTGAGAGATATGAGAGAGAGATGAGAGAGATGAGAAAGATGAGACAGATGAGAAAGAGAGAGATGAGAGAGAGATATGAGAGAGGCAGATGAGACAGATGAGAGAGGGGAGAGAGAGGTGAGAGAGATGAGAAAGAGAGAGGTGAGAGAGAGATGAGAGATAAGAGAGAGATGAGAGATGAGAGAGATGAGAGAGAGATGAGAAATAAGAGATGAGAGAGATATGAGAGAGATGAGAGAGAGGTGAGAGAGGTGAGAGAGAGGTGAGAGTGGTGAGAGAGAGGTGAGAGAGATGAGAGAGAGGTGAGAGAGATATGAGAGATAAGAGAGAGATGAAAAAGAGAGATGAGAGAGATATGAGAGAGATGAGAGAGAGATGAGAGATGAGGGAGATGAGAGAGAGATGAGAGATATGAGAGAGATGACAGAGATATGAGAGAGATGACAGAGATATGAGAGATGAGAGATGAGGGAGATGAAAAAGAGAGATGAGAGATGAGAGAGAGAGATGAAAAAGAGAGATGAGAGAGATTAGAGTGAGAGAGAAACAATAGAGAGGTAGAGATAGATATACAGATATCTAAATAAAAGTGAATGCAGTGCTCTAAGCCAAAAGCAAATAAACACTTCATGGGCCTTCACATATTGTTTTTGTTTGGGTTTGGGTTTCTTTGGTTTTTGTTTTGTTTGGTGGGTTGTTGTTTGGGGTTTTTTTAAGCCAGCAAGCAGAGTTTAATAAAATTCTTTAATTCCATGGCTGAAGACATGTCAAGTGCAGTTTACATTTCTCAGCCAATAATCACATTTCCAAGTGGCTGCTACGTTTATTTGGTGGAGGCAGCCACAACAAATAATAAGGGTTTTCATTTGAGAGGAGAAACAAGCATTTTGATGGGGATGAAAGGGCTGTAAATAAATTTATGAGACCTCACATACAGCTCTAATACAATAAATTAGGAGGATTAATGGAATTGTGGGCTACAGTAACTCTCCCTAGCAGAATGCCTATTTTATGGAGCTTGATAATATAGTTTATCATGGACTCCATGGGAATTCCCACAATATATTAGCTGTGGTGTAACAATAAAGCACACACAGTAAGAGGCATGTCTCTTTTGACACACATTCTCTTCCCACACTTATTTTACCAGGGAAACAACTCCGGTGCAGTTTAATTAAACTGCGCCGCAATGAATTAGTCCAGGTCTTAGCCCCCTGACAGCGAGGAGCCTGGCATTACCACAGGGGGCTGTCCCCTCCTGACACCAGAGACTGCAGAAAACCTGGGAAAAAAAGGGTAGGGTCTCTCAAGTGACACTGTCACTGAGCAAGACCTTGGCTGTCAATCACAGGGGCTGGAAAGGGAAAAAAAAATAAGCTGGTAGCCTTTTGCATTCAACTTTATCTGCTTACATTTGTTCACTTTGATCTGACCCTTAGGAGCAGCTCAGAAAGTGACACGGAGAGGCAGTGAGAAGATCTCCCCCATTTAGGCTCAAGGCATTAATAACAGATAAACCTCCCCCCCCCATGTCAGCAGATGCTCAGCTGATGATGCTTTTAGTTAGCTGCATGATTTTTAAAGTTTTCAGGAATGGGAATGAATCAGAATCCAGATTCTAGGGCACAAGTGGCTTTGGGTGGTGGTTCTTGGTTGCTTGTCTTTTGTAAGGGAAGGTGGCACAGGCAAGTGTCAAAAATCTGAACCATGGAATTGTCAGGGTTGGAAGGGACCTCAAGGATCAGCCAGTTCCAAGCCCCCTGCCATGGGCAGGGACACCTCACACTACAGCAGGTTGCTCACAGCCACATCCAGCCTGGCTGCAAAAACCTCCAGGGATGAGGCTGCCACCACCTCCCTGGGCAACCTGTGCCAGTCTCTCACCACCCTCATGGGGAACAACTTCTTCCTAACATCCAATCTGAATCTACCCATTTCTAGTTTTGCTCCATTCCCCCCAGTCCTATCACTCCCTGACACCCTCAGAAGTCCCTCCCCAGCTTTCTTGCAGCCCCCTTCAGATACTGGAAGGCCACAAGAAGGTCTCCTGGGAGCCTTCTCTTCTCCAGACTGAACAGCCCCAACTCTCTCAGTCTGTCTCCATAGCAGAGCAGCTCCAGCCCTCTGCTCATCCTCGTGGCCCTTCTCTGGACACCTTCCAGCACCTCCATAATCCAAGTGGATGCATTTGGGTTACCCCACAGATGGAAATTACATTTCTACAGCCTGCAGGATTCCTTGGTGTTGCACAGGCCTCTGGACTCCCTGACTTTGTATTTCTTTGAAACAGAACATAGTTTACTAGAAAATAAATAAATAACCCCCCCCCCCTCCTCCGTATTTAGACATCACCAGGAACAGAAAGGTCATGAGGGTCTTTGGGAACTGCGTGACTGGTTAACTCCTGTCCCAATTTGAAAAGGGACATCTACCCATAGAAATGGGTAGATTGAGATTGGATGTCAGGTAGAAGTTGTTCCCCATGAGGGTGGTGAGAGACTGTCACAGGTTGCCCAGGGAGGTGGTGGCAGCCTCATCCCTGGAGGTTTTTGCAGCCAGGCTGGATGTGGCTGTGAGCAACCTGCTGCAGTGTGAGGTGTCCCTGCCCATGGCAGGGGGGTTGGAACTGGTTGAGCCTTGGGATCCCTTCCAACCCTGACAATTCTATGATTCTATGATCTAATTTTGTGGGTGAGTTTACCCAAGTTCCATTTGCTGTGTGACACCACAGGCTGCTGTAATGGTTTGCATTAAAACAACTGAAGAGCAAACTGACACCAAATTTCTCTTCCCTTAGAGGTGCTTAGAGAGGGTGATTAAGTCACCTTAACTGGAATACATGGAGGTCCTCAGTATTCCAACAAATTATATTTTCTACTCTTTTGATCTGTCCTTTGAAGGATGAAGAGAAGGAGGGATTCAGCCTACTCTTCTGTTCCTCCTTGCTCACTATCACTGGAGGTGTTCAGGAAGAGCCTGGATGAGGCACTTGGTGCCATGGTTTAGTTGATTAGATAGATGGTGCTGGGTGACGGGTTGGACTTGATGATCTCAGAGGTCTTTTCCAACCTGGTTCATTCTCTCCTCTCCCTCTCCTCTTCTCCCCTCTCCTTCTCTTCTCTTCTCTTCTCTTCTCTTCTCTTCTCTTCTCTTCTCTTCTCTTCTCTTCTCTTCTCTTCTCTTCTCTTCTCTTCTCTTCTCTTCTCTTCTCTTCTCCTTCTCTTCTCCTTCTCTTCTCCTTCTCTTCTCCTTCTCTTCTCCTTCTCTTCTCCTTCTCTTCTCCTTCTCTTCTCCTTCTCTTCTCCTTCTCTTCTCCTTCTCTTCTCCTTCTCTTCTCCTTCTCTTCTCCTTCTCTTCTCCTTCTCTTCTCCTGTTCTATTCTATTCCCCAGGTGCTCTTGATGATGAGTGCCCAGCCCTGCTGCATGTGATGCAGATTGTGGCTGGAGAATCATCTACGTTTTGTACTCCTTTTAATCTGTATTTTCTACTCTTTCAACCCACAGTATTTCCCTAGAGCCAAATGTTGTATTGTATAGAAAGGTAATTCCCAATAAGCCAGCAAATCAGTCATTCATTATTTATAGAGGTGCCTGTGGGGAACCCTTTAGTAATTCATGAGACTATTTAGGAGTAGAAAAGCAGAATTTAATCTCTTTTTTTTTTTTTTCCTTTTAAAATCCACTTTTAGTGAGAGTACTTTGCCAGACCCAGATTAACACTTTTCTTTTTCTCTTCAACACCATGCTCCAGAGGAATTCATTAGGCCAATTAGGTCTGTAATGATCGTGTGCTTCTGGGGTGACTGTGCTCTGTTTAAATGCTAGGCATGATGCTTGAGGGGTTGCTTCACCCTGTCGCCACACTTCCATCAGCCACCGAGCCTGAGAAATGGCACTCACATTAGAAGCCATGTAAAGCGTCTGACCTTGCTCTCCCAGCACTTGATCTTTGCACTTCAAGTGGACATTTATCATTGTCCTGCAGAGACAGAACTCAGGTGGTTGAGGCTCACCACTGCTTTTCATTTGTGAAAGCGTTTAGAGCGTTCCCTTAACTTTATCCTTCTGTTGCGGGAGGAATGGAGATAGAATTTTCGCTGGCCAGGTGAATTTATTCAGTGGAGGGAGGGAGGAGCAGGTTCCTGTGGGAACCTTCCCAGTCAGAAGAGCAGAAGGAAGAGGTGTCTGCTCTCAGAGGACATATTCTTCAGCTCCAAAGTTGCTTTGCTGGGGGAGCTGAAGACTTTTATTAATCAATTTTTCGCTCCTTTGTTCTTTTTATGACACAGGGAATGCAGAGGTCAGAGAATAAACAGCAGATAACAGCAGCCCTACCTGCAAAACAATGGTCCCTCGGCTTCAAAAGAAGCACAAAATCCCATCTCCAACTGGCAAACTTTACATCACATCTCATTCAATACTGAAAAAAAAACCCCAAACAAACCTGTTGTGACTGCAGTTATCTTCTCAGAGAGGTTTCAGGAAGACCTGCAGTTTGAGCCCCGTGATGAAAACTTTAACGCAGTGTTTTAGGCTGAAGTCTCACGAGGAAGCTGGTTAAGACTCACTCAGACCTTGGGGTTCAATTTGCAGGTCTCTCTGTGTGGCAGGGATGGGTTAATGCAAACCACGGGGCACGGTTCCTGCCTGCTTCTGGGGATAAGCAGGCTGGCTCCTGAAAATGGTGGAGAAAGTTTGCATCCAGTTTCTGCCTGCGTGCTTGGGGCCTTGCTCTTAATGCTTGAAGGGAGAGATCCACAATTGAAATAACTCGTGAAAAAGATGGTCTGTGAAAGTGGCTTGATTGCACTTTAGGAGTGGTAATTTTTTTAGGGACTGTGGTGGGTTGAGATCAACCCCCAACTAATTTGAGAGAACTCCCCCCCAAAATAAATTGCCAGACTGAGCTCAGTTTGGGGTGGAAGCAAATGAAGCTCTGTTTCCAAGCAAACTACAATCTAGGAATATGGAATGCAATGGATAGGTACAAAATATCCAATAGCTGGACAATAGAGAGATATTGACCAGTTATAAACAACACAGAAACTCCTCAGCCCCCCTGGATGGATCCAGGGTGGAGAATTCACCTCCTGCCCCACTCCTTCCCTCCTTCCTGTAACCTCACACAGAAGTCAGAACAGAGATCCCCTGGCAAGGTCATAGGAGAGAGAGAGAAGTTGCAAGTAGAAACAACAGAAGAAGAAAAGAGAGCAAGAACTGTTTCTGCCCCTACTCTATATCCCCATTAGCAACCCAATGAATTCTATAGACCTTATCACTATTTTGTATCCAATGCTAATAATTTTACTTTCAGTCTTTGCAGTCAGGGACTAGGGTAGAGTTCCCCCTTCAAACTGTAACAGGGGCTTTACCTAGGATCAGTGTTACTCCCAAGCGGGATTTGTCTGGAGGTAGACAAGCGAAATTGCATTTGCAAGCATAATCTTGCCACTATTGCTTTAATCATGGAATCACAGAATCAATAAGTTTGGAAAAGACCTCAGAGATCATCAAGTCCAACCCAGTACCTAATAGCTAACACCTCCTGACAACTAAACTCCAAGTGCCACATCCAAGCCTTTTTGGAACACCTCCAGTGATGGTGACTCCACCACATCCCTGGGCAGCACATTCCAATGCCCAATCTCTCTTGCTGGAAAGAACTTTTTCCTCACCTCCAGCCTAAACTTTCCCTGGCACGGCTTGAGACTGTGTCTTCTTGTTCTGGTGCTAGTTGCCTGGGAAAAGAGAACAACCCCCACCTGGCTACAACCTCCCTTCAGGGAGTTGTAGAGAGCAATGAGGTCTCTCCTGAGCCTCCTCTTCTCCAGGCTATTCAATCCCAGCTTCCTCAGCCTCCCCTCATAGAGTTTGTGCTTAAGACCCCTCCCCAGCCTCGTTGCCCTTCTCTGGACACATTCAAGTGTCTCAATGTCCTTCTTAAACTGAGGGGCCCAGAACTGGACACAATGATCTCATACTCACCATTTTTAATAATTTCTTTTTTCTGGAGGAGGAGGTTAAACAAATTTTGCTGTAATTACAGAAAAGTACAGAGAAAAGTAAAAGGATAAGAAGTGGCTGGGAATTTGGTGTGAAGCTCAAACTGCTCAGACTGGGTTTCTCACAGCTCTTTCTATCTTGCAGTTTTAAAAGACATTTATGTGCTAATTGATGCCATTACTGTTTAGGAACAGGGCAGAGTTCACTGGGAAATTGTGAGTTGTTATTCTTGGGGTTTACTTCACTTTTCAGGGAAGAGATATGAGACCTTTTTTCCCACTGAATTCTCTCCTTCCACCCGCACAACAGGTAATGGTTGTCACCCAGAGTCCCAAACATTTAAGGCCAAGACTGGGATCAAAACTGCTTCTGTCAGGCTAGGTGCTGTGGAAATAAAAATGCTGCTTATAGTTGTAAAGTGCTGATTATAGTTTTTAAATGCTGTCTATAATCCCAGTGCAGTTAGACCTGGAAAGCAGAGCTCAACAAATCCACTCCCCCTCGTGCTGCCTTGCTGTGGGAATAGATGTGTGTTTGGACCGCTGAAAGAGGCAGGGCAGACTCCATCTGAGTGTGCAAGAACAAAGGGAATTTTGTCTTGTGATTCACCACCACAAAGTGTCAGCTAAAATCTAGGCACAGGTTCTTTATTACAGCTACCAGGTCACAAGAGGCACGAAATGTTTTCACGCACCGTGTGGCACAAACCAAGGGTCAAACCCCCAACCTTGGAGCCACAAAATGCACACACTTGAACTAGGAGTCATTAGGAGAAGTTTATATGATGCTAGACTCTCCTTACCAGGACTTTTCTTGCCACTGTGGGCATGCTGATGGGATAATTTGGTCTAGCATGAGTTATGCACCCAGTGCCAAAGGTGAGAGTGAGAGTCAAGGTCAGCGATCTGGCAGCAGCATCCATGGCAAAGGGGATTTTTGTGGCTCCCTGTTCTCACCGAGGGCAGGATCACTATGTCCAGTTGGAAACGCTTCTTTCACTTCTGACTAGATCTACTTTCTTCCTTAAAAGCTCTATTGATTCCTTTTTGTGATTTGAAATTTCAGAATAAATGTAAGTTGGCACTTCTGATAACCACAGCTCTCCGACAACATTACCTGAGTAATCACAAAGGTAGAGCAAAAGTCTCAAACCATCCCTCCCTCATGCTACAACTGTCAGAATAATGCAACTTTACCCAAAAAGGAGGGGGAAAAATGCAATCCACACATTTTGGTGCAATGAAACAATATTTGGGACTCTCTCATTGCATTTTGTGTGGATGGAGTCTTGCTGCGTTTGAATGCACTAAGCAGGGGTTGAGAGTCACAGCTGAGGGGTGGGAAAGGGGGCAGGGAGGGCTCTTAATCACTGCTTTCCTGGATAGCAGCAGGTGTTTCAAGAGAATGGGAGAAATAAAACTATTTGCAGCAAATGTATCAGCTGTTATAACACCATTCTTAACAGCTGAGGACTTGGTGTAGCTTCAGCCGAATCTGAAGGCCAGGCTGGTTCTCTGCACCTGAGCCGGACGCTAAATGGAGTCGCTGCTCACTAGCTGGGCCTCCTGCGGAGGATCTTGACATCCAAGAGACAAACTAGCCAAGTCATAATTAGCCCCAAGCTTGTTTGGTGTAAATTGTAAACAATATATCAAGTTGACTAATTGTAATGAGCCTCGCTCCCAGACACAGAGCCTCAGGGACTGGTGTGCCTGGTCACCCCATTAGCTCTCGGGAAGCACCCCAGAGGAGAGCGGTGCAGGGGCTGTGTGCTAGGGATCTGAAGCATTTGAACCCAGAATTGCTCAGGGACATCCATCAATGCCTGAAGCAGGCAGGAGTCAGGTGCCCCTGCTTGGCTGGGCTGTGTTCAACTGCTGCAACCCCGCTGCACCGTTTCTTACATTCATCGGTGCAGTCTGGGAGGCTCTCTTGGAGAAGGGCCACAAGGATGAGCAGAGAGCTGGAGCTCCTCCCCTGTGGTGACACACAGTTCAGTCTGGAGAGGAGAAGGCTCTGAGGACACCTTACTGTGGCCTTCCAGGATCTGAAGGGGGCTCCAAGAAAGCTGGGGAGGGACTTCTGAGGGTGTCAGGGAGTGATAGGACTGGGGGGGATGGAGCAAAATTAGAAATGGTTAGAGTCAGTTCTTCCCCATGAGGGTGGCACAGGTTGCTCAGGGAGGTGGTGGACCTCCATGTATTCCAGTTAAGGTGACTTAATCACCCTCTCTAAGCACCTCTAGGGGAAGAGAAATTTGGTGTCAGTTTGCTCTTCAGTTGTTTTAATGCAGACCATTACAGCAGCCTGTGGTGTCACACAGCAAGTGGAACCTGGGTAAACTCATCCACAAAATTAGATCATAGAATGATAGAATTGTCAGGGTGGTAAGGGACCTCAAGGATCAGCCAGTTCCAACCCCCCTGCCATGGGCAGGAACACCTCACACTACAGCAGGTTGCTCACAGCCACATCCAGCCTGGCTGCAAAAACCTCTAGGCAGGAGGCTTCCACCACCTCCCTGGGCAACCTGTGCCAGTCTCTCACCACCCTCATAGGGAACAACTTCTACCTGACATCCAGGCTGAATCTACCCATTTCTATGGGTAGATGTCCCTTTTCAAATTGGGACAGGAGTTAACCAGTCACACAGTTCCCAAAGACCCTCATGACCTTTCTGTTCCTGGTGATGTCTAAATATAGAGGAGGAGGGGGGGGTTTATTTATTTATTTTCTATCAAACTATGTTCTGTTTCAAAGAAATACAAAGTCAGGGAGTCCAGAGGCCTGTGCAACACCAAGAAATCCTGCAGGCTGTAGAAATGTAATTTCCATCTGTGGGGTAACCAAGCCCAGGAGAGAAGTTATAAGTTTTACTTCATGACTTTTAGCATAGAATCCCACTGGCAAGAAGTATGTGTGAGAGGTAAATTGCCAAGCCCTGGTGAGCATCAAGTTCTGCATGGGACAGCAATGTGCCCTTGTGGTCAAGAAGGCCAATGGGATCCTGGAGGGCATTCAGAGGAGTGTGTCCAGCAGAGCCAGGGAAGTTCTCTTCCCCATCTATTCTGCCCTGGTAAGACTTCACCTGGAATATTGCATCCAGTTCTGGGCTCCCCAATTCAAGAGGGACAGGGATCTGCTGGAGAGAGAGTCCAAGAGAGGGCTGCAAGGATGCTGAAGGGACTGCAGCACTGCCTGGTGAGGAGAGGCTGAGAGCCCTGGGGCTGTGCAGTCTGGAGAGGAGAAGACTGAGAGAGGAATTAATGAGTGTCTGAGGGTTGGGTGTCAAGAGGGAGGGGACAGGCTCTGCTCAGTTGTGCACTGGGATAGGATAAGAGGCAATTGGTATAAACTACAACACAGGAGGTTCCAGGAGGTGGGTGTCAAGTGGAGGGGGCCAAGCTCTTTTGGGTGGTGCACAGTAATAAGCCAAGGAACAGTGGAGACAAACTTGAACAGGGAAGGTTTCAGCTTAACATGAGGAGAAACTTCTTTAGAGTGAGGGTGCCAGAGCCCTGGAGCAGGCTGCCCAGAGAGGTTGTGGAGTCTCCTGCTCTGGAGCCTTTCCAGCCCCATCTGGATGTGTTCCTGTGTGACCTGTGCTGGAGGACACAGTCTCAGGCTGCGCCAGGGGAGGTTCAGGTTGGATGTTAGGAAGAAGTTCTATACAGAAAGAGTGATTGCCCATTGGAATGGGCTGCCTGGGGAGGTGGTGGAGTCGCCATCACTGGAGGTTTTCAGGAGAAGACTTGATGGGGTGCTTGGTGCCATGGGTTAGTTGATTAGGTGGTGTTGGATTGGTTGATGGGTTGGATGCAATGATCTTGAAGGCCTCTTCCAACCTGGTTTATTCTATGTATTCTATGGTCCTGCTCTGGCAGGGGGTTGGACTTGAATATCTCCAGAGGTCCCTTCCCACCCCTAACACCCTGTTAGCCTGTGAGAATGTGTAGCTCCTACCCCAGGCTTAACAGGGTCTCAACACTCAATCTCCTACTGATTTACAGAGCCATGCTTTGGAAGTAGCTACCACAGGGCTGGCTGTGCCGCGGGAAGATAAATAACCTTCTCCCCCCTGCGCTGTGTGGGTAAGGGATTAGCCAGGCTCTCCTACACCCACGCTAGTTGGTGCCCTTTGGAATGGCCGTTTGATACCTGCATAATAGACCCTGGTGTTTGCCAACAGGGTGTGCTCCCCCGAGGCGAGGCCCTGGAAGAGATGCATAAAGCAATTCAGGAGATTGTTATTCTAAAGGGCCATATCGCCTTACCCTTTTTATTGAGTCGCTTCCCCTCGGCGAGCTGTCGTAGGGAATGGAGCAATAAACCCCCACACCTTCATGCAGCCTGCACTGTTTTGGTTTGTAGCAGAATCGCTTTGGGTTAGTATTTTTTCACAGTACATTAGAGGTTGGGAGGGACCTCCAGAGATCATCCAGTCCAACCCCCCTGCCAGAGCAGCATCACCCAGGGCAGTCTGCACAGCAATGCATCCAGGTGGGGTTGGAAAGGCTCCAGAGAAGGAGACTCCACAACCTCTCTGGGCAGCCTGCTCCAGGGCTCTGGCACCCTCACTCTAAAGAAGTTTCTCCTCATGTTGAGCTGAAACCTTCTGTGTTCAAGTTTGTCCCCATTGTTCCTTGGCTTATTGTTGTGTACCACCCAAAAGAGCTTGGCCCCCTCCACTTGACCCCCAGCCCTCAGAAAGTGAGTTGTGTGGTTCCCCATGGGTAAGGCAGAAAGTTGAAGGAAGAGAATCATAGAATCATAGAATCAACCAGGTTGGAAAAGACCTCAGAGGTCATCAAGTCCAACCTGTCACCCAAAACCTCATGACTAACTAAACCATGGCTCCAGGTGCCACATCCAAGCCTTTTTTGAACACCTCCAGGGACAGGGTCTCCACCTCTTCCCTGGGCAGCACATTCCAATGGCAAATTACTCTTTCTGTGGTCCCTTCTCACAAGTCACTCATGACAGGATGAGACAAAATGGCTTCAAGCTGTGCCAGGGGAGATTTAGGCTGGACATTAGGAAGATATTTTTCAGAGAAAGGGTTGTGAGGCACTGGAAGAGCTGCCCAGGGAGGTGGCTGAATCATCATCCCTGGAGATGTTTAAAAGCCATCTAGATGTGGTGCTTGGGGACAGGGTGTAGTGACAGACTTGGAGGAGTGGGCAAAATGGCTGCACTGGATGATCTTGGAGGTCCTCTCCAGCCCAGATGATTCTATGATTCTGTGAGAGCTTTTAATTTTGGCCAGCCACTGTTTTAGTTGTCCAGGGATAAGATGGTGTGGTTAACTGAGTTTGCATGAAACAGAGACTACATCTAAAATACAAAGTAGCTGGAGTCTATGTGCTTTTTCTGCCAGGGCTGGAGCAGCTAGCACGTGAAGGCAAAGGTGCCAACTTGTTGCCCATTAACCACTGACTCTGAAACCTGTGTCAGACACAACATAAAGTCATCCTGTGCCTCAGCTGCAGTGGGATGGTGAGGATTCAGGGCTTTGTGCCTGCCTGAATCTACACCTTCTCTGACCATTTGGTCGAGGTGAAATCCCACACCTTGATTTGAAAGGCCCTTCCTGTTTGTTTGGGGTTTTTTTTAACCCCTTGATAAACACAGGAGGCTCCACCTCAACATGAGGAAAAACCTCCTTACTGTAAGGGCCACAGTGCACCGGAACAGGCTGCCCAGAGAGGTTGTGGAGTCTCCTCTGGAGATTTTCCAGACCCATCTGGATGTGTTCCTGTGTGACCTGTGCTGGATTCTGTGGTCCTGCTCTGCACTCAATGATCTCCAAAGGTCCCTTCCAACCCCTAACATGCTGTGAGCCTGTGATGTTATTTTAATAACACAGCTCTTCTCTCCCTAAATCTTGAGGTGGTCAGACTTCCTTCTTGTTTAAATGGCCTTATTGATGATGAGGTGGCTGTTTTAAAGACTGTGTGCTTTCTAAGTGGTCACTGCAGATACATCTCTTTGGCTCTTACCTCTTCTCAGAACATGTTTGCCAGGTTTAGCATTCTGGATTCTTAATTTAAACCATTTTCTGCCTCTCCTGTGAAAATGTAAGGAGTGAATCTTATATGTTGGCACTGATTCCTTATGTAGACACGTACAGATCCCAGGCTGTGAACGTATCTACACGTCCTCTACACGAGGATGCTTAGGGGACTTGAGCATCTCCCCTGTGAAGAGAGACTGAGAGCCCTGGGGCTGTTGAGTCTGGAGAAGAGAAGGCTGAGAGGGGATCTGATCAATGTCTATCAATAGCTGAGGGCTGGGGGTCAAGTGGAGGGGGCCAAGCTCTTTTGGGTGGTGCACAGCAATAAGCCAAGGACCAATGGAGACAAACTTCACCAGAGAAGGTTTCAGCTCAACATGAGGAGAAACTTCTTTAGAGTGAGGGTGCCAGAGCCCTGGAGCAGGCTGCCCAGAGAGGTTGTGGAGCCTCCTTCTCTGGAGCCTTTCCAAACCCCCCCTGGATGCATTCCTGTGCAGACTGCCCTGGGTGATGCTGCTCTGGCAGGGGGGTTGGACTGGATGATCTCTGGAGGTCCCTCCCAACCTCAAATGTACTGTGGTACTGTGGTCCTGTGATCTAGGTGTCTTGTTTTATAGATGTGCTGTGTGACTGGGTAAGAAATGTTAACAGTCACACAGTTACAGAATCACAGATCATTAGAGGTTGGAAAGGACTTCCAGAGATCATTGAGTGTCCTACTTCCAAACCACCCTTTATTTATTCCCGGGGAAATGCTAATAAAAATGTTTATTTCAAGCATTGTTACTAGCTGATACACTTCCAAATGTTCATAAAAGATACAGCTGAAGGCAAACACATCATCTACTGGCATCAAAATTACACCAAAATGGATTTTTTGTGGGGTATTCCCCCATTTTAGGTCAGTTGGATCAGCAAACTGAGCTGACTCCAAGTTCCTAGGTGCCAACAGAGAGGCAGGATGCATGTGGCTGGCTTCAGGGCCACAGTAAATTTTACCCAATTGTCTCAGCCCTTTATTTACTTCTGATTTGTTCAACTTGCTACTACTAGTCAGGTGCTTGCTATCAGCTTAAGAGAAGGACCTGGCAGGCCTTGAAATAGATTAAATTTCAGTGTCACAGTTTTGGAGGTGCAGACATTGTTTTGTCAAAACAGATGTTGCCTCTTGCACTTGAGTGGCCACTTAAGAACTCTGACTTGGTGAGAGGTAAACCTCTCTTGTAGTTTTCTTGGCATAGAATCAGAGTCAGAGAATCATAGCATTACAGAATCATAGAATCATGAATCACAGAATCATAGTATCACAGAACCACAGAATCATAGAATCATGGAATCATAGCATACACAGAACAACAGAATCATAGAGTCACAGAATCACACAATCATGGAATCATAGAATCATGACTCATAGAATCATGAATCACAGAATCATAGAACCATAGAATCATAGAGTCACAGACTCATACAATCATGGAATCATAGAGTCATGACTCATAGAATCATGAATCACAGAATCATAGAACCATAGAATCATAGAGTCACAGAATCACACAATCATGGAATCATAGAGTCATAAAATGGTCCAGTCTGGAAGGGACCTCCAAAGCTCATCCAGTCTGACCTCCCCACAGTCAGCAGGGACATCCCCAACTAGATCAGGTTGCTCAGGGCCTCATCCAGCCTCACCTTCACTATCTCCAGGCAAGGAGCCTCAAGCACCTCCCTGGGCAACCTGTTCCAGTGCTCCACCAAGTGCTTCATATTGTTCCATCTCTTAACTCATTATTAGGTCTTACTCAGACCAGACATCATTCTGTGTTGCCATCACTTTGTGGTAGTTACTCCCCTAAGCATTTCTTATGTCCTTCTTGTAGGAGGGATGCAATCAGTAAAGCAAAGCTTTGGGAGTGGCAGTAAGAGGGGTAGGTTGGTTTGGGTGAAGTGGGGTTTGAAGGGAAATCAGAACTAAAATATAGGTTAATATAAGAGTGGGTTACTAGTTCCAGAGATGTTTGAAAACATGAATTTATCTATTCCTGTTCAAAATCTGAATTGGAGTCTGTACAAGGGGACCAAACAAGCTGCCAGGGGAGTTGTGGAGTCTCCTTCTCTGGAGATATTCAAAACCCACCTGGATGTGTTCCTGTGTGATCTGCTCTAGGTTCTCCTGCTCTGGCAGGATGGTCTTTTGAGGTCTCTTCCAGCTCCTAACATTCTGTGGTTCTGTGACTCTGTGACTGTAATGCTGCAAACTGTATATGATGCTCAACCCACAATCTGTATTGCAGCAGGACTGGGCAATCACCATCAAGAACACCTGGATAACAAGCAAGGAGGAACAGAACAGTAGGCTGAATTCATAGAATCATAGAATTGTCAGGGTTGGAAGGGACCTCAAGGATCAGCCAGTTCCAACCCCCCTGCCATGGCCAGGGACACCTCACACTACAGCAGCTTGCTCACAGCCACATCCAGCCAGGCTGCAAAAACCACCAGGGATGAGGCTTCCACCACCTCCCTGGGCAACCTGTGCCAGTATCTCACCACTCATGGGGAAGAACTTCTTCCTAACATCCAATCTGAATCTACCCATTTCTAGTTTTGCTCCATTCCCCCTGGTCCGCTCATTACCTGACACCATAAAAAGTCCCTCACCAGATTTCTTGTGGGGCCCCTTCTCCTTCTCTTCATCCTTAAAACCAACCAAAGATCTTGAGCAGATTTGCTGGTTTCATCTGGCAGCTCCTGGCTGGAAGCATGAGTGCTATCCAGCACACATCCATGGGGAGTCCAAGACATCCGACCTTCATGTGTGTGTTAAATGGAGGAGGAACTGTAACCAGTGCAGGCATGCTGTGTCATCAGCCTGGGCATGTGTAAAAGCCACTGGTGTGAAATTTGCATTCACAACAAGAGGCTCATGGTAAGTGGGGCAGCCTGTAAAACCCTAGACAAAAGGCCAAAGTCTCTGTATCCCACCTGGAGGACATCTCCAGGAGGATAAAGCATGTGTGTCTGGGATATACAGGCAGCCCTGCTCTGGCTCCTCTTTGGACAAGAGTTTCTGTGGCCAGACTGTGCCTAAAAAGATGCTATTACTTCTAATTCAATTTACACATCTACTTCTACCCTTACAATACACATAGGAAGCTGCAGCTTCAGGGCCTAAAGCCGATGAGGCTGATCTCCCTGTCATCATTTCATGTTTTCTAGACAGGATGCAAACTGCACTGGCTCAGACAATGGCTCTGGACACGGGGAATGGATTTTGTGATATAAAAATAAAAGGAAATGCTTGTAGTCTTTGCTACATGATCAGTATGCATCATAGAATCAGAGAATGGTCTGGGTTGGAAGGGATCTCCAAAGCTCATCCAGTCCAACCTCCCTGCAGTCAGCAGGGACATCCCCAACTAGATCAGGTTGCCCAGGGCCTCGTCCAGCCTCACCTTCAATATCTCCAGGGAAGGAGCCTCAACCACATCCCTGGGAAACCTGTTCCAGGGTTCCACCACCCTCATAGTGAAGAACTTGTTCCTAACATCCAATCTCAATCTGCTCTTCTCTACTTTTAGCCATTGCCCCTTGTCCTGTCCCTGCAGGCCTTTGCAAACAGTCTCTCTCCATACTCCCTGTAGTGCCCTTCAGGTACTGGCAGGCTGCAATTAGGTCTCCCTGGAGCCTTCTCTTCTCCAGGCTGAACATCCCCAGCTCCCTCAGCCTGTCCTTGTAGCAGAGCTGCTCCAACCCCCTGAGCATTTCTGTGGCCCTCTTCTGGACCTGCTCCATCAGGTCTGTGTCCTTCATACTGAGGGCTCCAGACCCGTACACGATACTCCAGGTGACGTCTCAGCAGAGCAGAGTAACTCTTTAATGTTAAATGACCAAATTAAAATCAAATCAAATCAATTAAAATAAAATAACATGAAGCTGGGCCCTTGATCTTTTCTGAGTGGAAAGAAAGGGACAGAGAAATAAATAATTAAATTTTTTCACATGAACATTACAAGAAGCATTCAGGCAGCAAGATCACGAGCGGCACAAATGGCCACATAACATAGCTAGGAAAACAAATAAAGTTGGCTAACATCCTGTTTCATTTATGATGCACTGTGTTGCATAAGGGGCTGGTGCTTGCTTCAGTCTGAGTTGCAATAGTTATCCTATCTGCACTTAATTAAAGGGTGTAACTCATTATCACGTCTTATTCATATCAAATATCGCTTTGCATTGTGACTGAGGTCTGGGGTGGTTAGGAAAGATGTTGAGTTGCTGGAATCTGTCCAGAGAAGGGCAGCGAGGCTGGGGAGGGGTCTGGAGCACAGCCCTATAAGGATAGGCTGAGGGAGCTGGGGTTGCTTAACCTGGAGAGGAGGAAGACTCAGGGGAGAACTTCTTGCTCTCTACAACTCCCTGAAGGGAGGTTGTAGCCAGGTGGGGGTTGGTGTCTTCTCCCAGGCAACCAGCACCAGAACAAGCTGCACCAGGGGAGATTTAGGCTGGATGTTAGGAAGAAGAGCTCTTCCCAGCAAAAGAGATTGGCCATTAGAATGTGCTGCCCAGGATGGTGGTGGAGTCTCCATCACTGGAGGTGTTTAGGAAGAGCCTGGATGAGGCACTTGGTGCCATGGTTTAGTTGATTAGATGGTGTTGGGTGATAGGTTGGACTCGATGCTCTCAGAGGTCTTTTCCAACCTGGTTAATTCTGTATTCTATTCTGTACTGTACTCCCCAAAGCATTTCTTATGGCCTTCTTGTCGGAGGGATACAACGTGCAAAGCAAAGCTTTTGGAGTGGCAGTAAGAGGGGTAGGTTGTTTTGGGTGAAGTGGGGTTTGAGGGGAAATAAGAAGTAAAATATATGTTACAGTAAGACTAGGTTACTAGTTCTAGAGATGTTTGAAAACATGAATTTATCTGCTCCTGTTCAAAATCTGAATTGGAATCTGTACAACAGGACCAAACAGGATGCTTGGGGGAGTTGTGGAGTGTCCTTCTCTGGAGATATTCAAAACCCTCCTGGATGTGTTCCTGTGTGATCTGCTCTAGGTGACCCTGCTCTGGCAGGATGGTCTTTCAAGGTCTCTCTTCTAGCCCCTAACATTCTGGGGGTGGGGTTTGAAGGAACATTACAAGTTAAAATAAGACTGGGTTACTAGCCCTAGAGATGTTCGAAAGGGGCAGTTACCTCTTCTCAAGTGTTTTGGTTTGCAGGTGGGAGTAGTGGCAGGTGCCTATGTGGTCACTTCCTCAGCATTCACTTCTGAGCATGCACATGGGAGAGGTTCCTGTGACTGAGGATGCTTTCAGCATTGTGGCTCTGATTCTCTAAGAAAGCATTATGAACAAGCTTGGGCTTGCTAAACTGGACACACAGAGATAAGCACCTTCAAGCTAACCAAAAGTCAGGGAAAGAATATGCAATTGTCTTAGACTGAACAAGTTTCTAATCACAGGGACACTCCAAATAAAGGGAAATTGAGGGAACAGTTTTCAGTCAAATGTGCTTAACTGTAAGGGTTATGGGAACCATGGTCTTTTCCAACCTGGTTAATTCTATTCTATTCTATTCTGTTCTGTTCTGTTCTATTCTATTCTATTCTATTCTATTCTAACCAGCTTTGCACTGTGGTGCATTTCACAGAATCACAGAACTGTCAGGGTTAGAAGGGGCCTCAAGAATCAGCCAGTTCCAACCCCCCTGCCATGGCCAGGGACACCTCACACTACAGCAGGTTGCTCACAGCCACATCCAGCCTGGCTGCAAAAACCTCCAGGCAGGAGGCTGCCACCACCTCCCTGGGCAACCTGTGCCACTCTCACCACCCTCATGGGGAACAACTTCTTCCTAACATCCAATCTCAATCTACCCATTTCTAGTTTTGCTCCATTCCCCCCAGTCCTATCACTCCCTGACACCCTCAAAAGTCCCTCCCCAGCTTTCTTGTAGCCCCCTTCAGATACTGGAAGGCCACAATTAGGTCTCATCAGAGCCTTCTCTTCTCCAGACTGCCCAACCCCAACTCCCTCAGTCTGTCTCCATAGCAGAGCAGCTCCAGCCTTCTGCTCATCCTTGTGGCCCTTCTCCGGACACCTTCCAGCACCTCCAGATCCTTCCTGTCATAGGGGCTCCAAGTGGATTCTCAACAGAATGGAGCAAAGAGGGAGAATCACCTCCCTGGCCCTGCTGGCTATGTTTCTCTTGCTGCAGCCCAGGCTCTGGTCAGCTTTCTGGGCTGCAAGTGCTCACTGCTGGCTCCTGTTGAGCTTCTCATCCACCAGCACCCCTAACCCTTTTCTTCAGCGCTGCTCTCAACCAGACCCTGCCCAGCCTATATCAGTGCCTGGGATTGCTCCAACCCAGATTTATCAGTTGTGAAAGTTTTACCCCCAAATTAATAGCAAGAATTACCCTCCTTTCACCCCCCCACCCCCCCTTTTCCCACTGAAACAAAACAAATGGGGGTTTATGACAATGTTTTTAAACACAGGTTTCTCAGCCTGTTCACCACTGATTTTTATGGCAAATACAGGAAATCCAAAAGAAACTTCCTGCAGTAGTAGTTGTTAATAGAAGTCACAATTCCATGGCTCTGTAGTACAAACCAAAGCAAAGCAAAAACCAAACCAAATGAAACAAAACAGCACAAACCCAACTGAACATTACCAAAATGACATAACACAAAACAAAGCAAAACAACTCAAAACAACACAAACCAAACCCATCCAACCAAACCAAACCAAGCCAAACTAAACCAACCAAACCAAATCAAAATGACACAACACAAAACAAAAGAAAGCAATGCAAAACAGAACAACAGAAACCAAACCAATTCAAACCAAACCAACCAAGCCAAACCAAACCAATCAAACCAAATCAAAATGACACAACACAAAACAAAGCAAAACAACACAAAGGAAAGCAAAGCAAAACAAAACAACACAAACCAAACCCATTCAACCAAACCAAACCAAAACAAAATGACACAACACAAAACAAAGCAAAACAACACAAAACAAAGCAAAACAACACAAAACAAAGCAAAGCAAAGCAAAACACAAACCAAACCCATTCAACCAAACCAACCAAGCCAAACCAAACCAAACCAAGCCAAACCAAACCAAACCAAGCCAAACCAAACCAAACCAAGCCAAACCAAACCAAACCCAGCCAAACCAAATCAAAATGACACAACACAAAACAAAGCAAAGCAAAACAACACAAACCAAACCCATCCGAACAAACCAAACCAACCAAGCCAAACCAAACCAAACCCAACCATGCCAAATCAAAATGACACAACACAAAACAAAGCAAAACAAAGCAAACCAAACCCATCCAACCAAATCAACCAAGCCAAACCAAACCAAGCCAAACCAAACCAAATCAAAATGACACAACACAAAATAAAGCAAAACAAAGCAAAACAGCACAAACCAAACCAAACCAAACCAAACCCATCCAAATGAACCAAACCAAACAAACCCATCCAAACAAACCACATCAATCCAAAACAAAATGACACAACACAAAACAAAGCAAAACAAAGCAAAACAGCACAAAACAAAGCAAAGCAAAAAAACCCAACACAAACCAAACCCATCCAAACCAAACAAACCAAACCAAAATGACGCAACACAAAACAAAGCAAAGCAAAACAAAACAAAACAAAACAACACAAATCAACACAAAATAGAACAGAACTAAACAAAACAACACCAAAAAAGGTATTTAGAGATTCAGCCCAACTGAAATGGAAAGAATTTGTGCATTTAGCTACTGTGGTTTGAGCCTGAGCTGCCTTTCCCAAATATATGTTAGGTTGTGTTTCCCAAATGTATTCAGCCATGTGATATGTGGTACCAGCTCATTCATATCAGCTGAAGTGTGACTGGAAATAAAGCTGGATCCTTTTTATTTTTGTTTCTTAAGGAGACACAGTCCTTTGCTCCATATTTCCAAACCAAAACAGCCCAGTTCATTGTACTTTTCCCTACATTTCATTGCTGCTCCTTCGTCCTCCTAAGTGAAGACTAATGTAAAGACAATCACGAAAGGAGCAGCAATCATAATACCCTATACTAACTAAATTCAGACTTATGGCTACCCACAGGAGAAATACATGACAGATCCATTGTTCTCTATTAGCAGGATATTGTCCCAGTATATGAACACATGCAAACTTTGAAGGCTTTGAATATTTAAGGCAAGACACTAGTGGCTCATCCCAGTGGGAACCACAGAAAAGGGGAACCTGATTAAATTTAATGTCATTGTCACTTTTTTTTCCATTGCTAAGAATTATATAGGTAGCCATAGCTACCACACTGTTCAGACACCATGACCACAATATTCTCCCTCAGAGGTTGGCGTCTAGGGCTGAATTATTCACTCCCAAGAATGTGATTCATTGCTAGATGTGATTCTGGCGGAGCAAAAGGTTTGTCGCTATATAAAACACACGTACACATTCTAGTGGCTTCTTTCCAAATCACTCTTGTGACCTCACTAACCTTAAAAGGCACTCATTTTTATCAGTGTATTTCAAGCCTGGAGCACAGCTGTCTCTGCCCCATTCAGAAAACTCTGAAGTATCTTTTTATTCTTTTGTTTGTTTGTTTGTTTTAGCTGTTGAATGTACAACAAATGAGGAAGTTGAAAACCAAGGTAGGGATGTGTAGGAAGGTACTGAGGAGCCCTGCAATTAAAAGAAGAGAGGTTTAAAGCTAGTTTCTTAGAAACATTTGTCTGCTTGAGCTGTGCCCTTATCTATTGTTTATTCTGACAAATGAAACCTCAACTAAATGCTCTGCTTAACCCAGGAAAGCACATCACTCCCTTTCCCCACTGCTGTTTCTCTTGCGAGCTCCCCTCTTCCTCGGACTTGCCTCACAGTGCTATTCCTAAGCTGGATAGACTAATTAGACTCATTTCCATCCCAAATAACGTCTGTGAGCATGCCTCATTTACCACTCACTGAGATACATGAATAAAGAAATGTCTCTATCTAGGAGGACCTGCCTTGTATAAAAGGGCTGCTTCCTCCAACATCTTTAGAGAAGAACTTTTCTCTTCTTTTTTTCTTTTCTTTTCTTTTCTTTTCTTTTCTTTTCTTTTCTTTTCTTTTCTTTTCTTTTCTTTTCTTTTCTTTTCTTTTCTTTTCTTTTCTTTTTTTTCCTTTTCTTTTCTTTTCTTTTCTTTTCTTTTCTTTTCTTTTCTTTCCTTTTCTTTTCTTTTCTTTTCTTTTCTTTTCTTCTCTTTTCTTTTCTTCTCTTTTCTTTTATTTTCTTTTTCTTTTCTTCTCTTTTCTCTTTTCTTTTCTTCTCTTTTCTCTTCTTTTCTTTTTCTTCTTTTCTTTTCTTTCTTTTCTCTTCTTTCTCTTGTGGTTTTCCCTTCCCTTCCCTTCCCTTCCCTTCCCTTCCCTTCCCTTCCCTTCCCTTCCCTTCCCTTCCCTTCCCTTCCCTTCCCTTCCCTTCCCTTCCCTTCCCTTCCCTTCCCTTCCCTTCCCTTCCCTTCCCTTCCCTTCCCTTCCCTTCCCTTCCCTTCCCTTCCCTTCCCTTCCCTTCGCTTCCGCTTTGCCAGACCACAGACATTTCTGCAACTCAATCTCAACAGGGAAGCTGATGACATGCAAAGTTGCAGAGAGCCCTCTTCTACCCACCCCCCCTAAATATTTCCAGTGTGTAGTGCATGGCAGGATTATTGGGAAGAGCTGGAAGATGAGCTCCAAGGGAACTGCTCTGCTGCAAGGGATTTTCTCAACACCCTCTGGATCTCTGCTTGGGGGCTATGGGAGCTCTATCTCTATCTCATCTCTATGTCATCTCTATCTCTGTCTCTATCTCTCTCTCTCTCTCCTCTATCTCTATCTTATCTCTATCTCTGTCTCTATGTCATCTCTCTCTCTCTCTCTCTCTCTCTCTCTCTCTCTCTCTCACTATCTCTATCTCTCTCTCTATCTCTATCTCTATCGCTATCTCTCTCTCCTCTCTCTCTCTCTCTCTCTCTCTCTATCTCTATCTCTATCACTACCTCTATCTCTACCTCTATCTCTATCGCTATCTCTCTCTCCTCTCTCTCTCTCTATCTCTATCGCTATCTCTTTCTCTCTCCCCCTCTCTCTTTAATGAAACTAAAGAAAATGTGTTAGTTGCGGAGAGCCAATTAAGTCACCGTAGACAGAAGCAAGCAGTTGTTATTACTTTCTAGATGTGATTCTTCTCAGGTTAATTACTCTATTCTTGGGTCATTTGGTGTTTTTTTTCTCAGAAAGATTTTTTTTTTAATGTCTTACCCTATTTTGAATCCAAGAAAGGTTTTTCTGTACAACATAGTAGGCATTTTTGAGTAGTTAATGTTCTAAGTTAAGCCATAGGTAATATAACTATAGGCGTTTCCAACTTGCCAGAGGCCCTTACACAAACTAGGCTTTTTGTGTCTTTTTTTTTCCCCTCTCCTGTGAGCAGTGCTTTGAGATTAAGGTGTCCATTCACAGCAGACAACTACTGAGCTGAACTAACAAGGAAGGAGTTAGAGCACCAGACCCTCTGTTTAACAAGGCAACAAGCATGACACAGCTCTGGAGCCATTGTGGCTTCCCATGGCCATGCCATTTCCTTACAGCTAACCCAAATCCCAGCAGAAAAGTGCCAGCAAGAAGGAGTAGTGCCCAAAAAAGAGCTGGGACCTCCTGGAGGTGTCCAGCCCTAATGGAGCATGCCATGCCCCACACTGATGCTCTGGCTGGTCCATCATGTGAGACAGTGTGCACTGCTGGTGATGGGAGAGCTACTGAGCTGTCATCCTTGGCTTCCCCCCATGCAGAGTGATGCTTGCACTCTGGAAGCCTCTCTCGACTTATGTAAGTGAGATAAGCAGAAAGCGAACTTTACCCAAATGTAGTTTTAGGTCAATATTTTGAGCTGGTGCCTGGCCTCTTCGATGAAAATCAGAGGTTGGAGGTCACCTACCTGTTGATGACAGCCCCAGGAGCACAGGAGGCAGAGGAGGCAGAGTCAGCAATCTTCTTTGCCATCGTTCAAGCAGTTTTGTTTGCTGTTTGAGAGTGTCAGTCACAAACTCCATCCCTTTCTCTTCACTGCCAGCTTTAAGCTGCTCCAGGAAAGAGGGGCATGGAAAGCCCTCAGCTATTCTCACTGACAACTCCTAACTTTAAACCCTTCTGAAAGGTGCTTTTGCCTCTCTCTGAAATTTCCAGGAGATGCCAGAAATGAATCCGGAGGGTTTGGCAGTGAACCTGAATGAGATCAGAATTTGGTGCTAAACACGAAAGCTTGTGTCCACTCCAGCAGCCAGAGCCTGAACACAGAGGCCATCTGCATGAGGCTGTGGGAATCTGCTCTGCTCTGCTGCGCTGCGCAAAGGAAGCCTGGCATCTAGTGGTCATTTAGCTCTTGCATCTCTTCTACCTTTTTGTTCAGTACTGCTCAAGGCTACTGAGTACAGTTCTGCAGCCCTCAATACAGGAAAGGACATGGACCTGATGGAGAGGGTCCACGAAAATGATCAGGGGGTTGGAGCAGCTCTGCTATGAGGACAGGCTGAGGGAGCTGGGGGTGTGCAGCCTGGAGAAGAGAAGGCTCTGGGGAGACCTCATAGCAGCCTGCCAGTACCTGAAGGGGGCTACAGGAAGGCTACAGAGAGACTGTTTGCAAAGGCCTGCAGGGACAGGATGAGGGACAATGGCTTCAAACTAGAGAAGGGCAGATTTAGGTTGGATGTCCAGAGAAGGGCAACAAAGCTTGTGAGAGGTCTGGAGCACAAGGCCTATGAAGAGAGGCTGAGGGAGCTGGGGTTGTTTAGCCTGGAGAAGAGGAGGCTCAAGGGGAGACCTTATTGCTGTCTAGAACTCCCTGAAGGGAGGTTGTAGCCAGGTGGGGGTTGGTCTCGTCTCCCAGGCAACCACCAACAGAACAAGAGGACACAGTCTCAAGCTGCACCAGGGGACTTTTAGGCTGGATGCTAGGAAGAAATTCTTCCCAGAAAGAGAGACTGGCCATTGGAATGTGCTGCCCAGGGAGGTGGTGGAGTCACCATCCCTGGAGGTGTTTAAGAAGAGCCTGGATGAGGCCCTTGGTGCCATGGTTTAGTTGATTAGATGGTGTTGGGTGATAGGTTGGACTTGATGATCTCAAAGGTCTTTTCCAACCTGGTTAATTCTATTCTATGTTAGGAACAAGTTCTTTACTATGAGAGTGGTGGAACACTGGAACAGGTTGCCCAGGGAGGTGGCTGAGGCTCCTTCCCTGGAGTTATTCAAGGTGAGGCTGGACGAGGCCCTGGGCAACCTGATCTAGTTGGGGATGTCCCTGCTGACTGCAGGGAGGTTGGACTGGGTGAGCTTTGGAGGTCCTTTCTGGCCTGGATTGTTGTATGATTCTGCGATTCTGTGCTTCTGTAATTCTATGATTCTCTGACATGCACCACCCCAAAACTAGTCCTGACCCCAAGTTCATGTGCCTAACTGCAAGTTGCAGTGAGCTTTGGTTAAAAATTCATGCCAGCTCTTCAATCTGGTGGTCTAACTCCCTCACCTTTAGTTCAGCTTAGTAGTTGTCTGCTGTGAATGGACACCTTAATTTCAAAGCACTGCTAAAGGAGAGAAAAAACGAAGCCTAGTTTGAGTAAGGGCCTCTGGCAAGTTGGAAACTCCAGTAGTTAAATTACCTATGGCTTAACTTGAAATGTTAACTACTCAAAAATGTCTGCTTTACGTTTCTGAAGTTCCCACTTAAAGAGGTGCACTTGAGCTGTATTCTCAACAGCTCCTCAATGGAACCTGCTTTTTGTGCCATATAGCCTGTTTTCTGGGGTGGGCATTATTTTCCCCCCACAATGAACATAAATATGTGGGGAAAAAACAATGTCAGGAGATATAGGAGGAAGTCAGGCGTCAGGTAATGATAGGACTGGGGGGAATGGAGCAAAACTAGAAATGGGTAGATTCAGATTGGCTGTCAGGAAGAAGTTAGGAAGAAGGAAGGAGACTCTCCAAGTCTCTGAATGGTCTCCTTGCCTCAGCCAAGCCTCCCAGTTTGGTGTCATCAGCAAACTTGGTGAGCAGACGCTGTCTGTCTGTCTCCTCATCAATGTCATTGGTGAAGATGTTGAACAGGACTGAACTCAGCACTAATCCCTGGGGGACTCCATTGGTTACAGCTCTCCAGCTGGACCTGGCACCATTGCCCACCACTCTTTGCACTCTATTTAGTAACAAGTTCCTAATCCTTCTCACTGTCTGTTCCTAACCCATTTCATTGTCTGTTCTTCCATCCCACACTTCCTGAGCTTACTTACGAGGATGTTTGAACCCCTCTGCTCCACTCTGGTGAGACCCCACCTGGAGTGCTGTGTCCACTTCTGGAGCCCCTATTACAGGAAGGATCCGGAGGTGCTGGAATGAATAGAATTAGAATAGAATAGAATTAACCAGTTTGGAAAAGACCTTTGAGATCATCAAGTCCAACCTATCACCCAACACCATCTAATCAACTAAACCATGGCATCCAGTCTCTTCTTAAACACCTCCAGGGATGGTGACTCCACCACCTCCCTGGGCAGCACATCCCAATGGCCAGCCTTTCTTTGTGTGAAGAATTTCTTCCTCACATTCAGCCTAAACCTTCCCTGGCACAGTTTGAGACTGTGTCCTCTTGTTCTGTTGGTGGTTGCCTGGGGGAAGAGACCAACCCCCACCTGGCTACAACCTCCCTTCAGGGAGTTGGAGAGAGCAATAAGGTCTCTCCTGAGCCTCCCCCTCTCCAGGATGCTAGGAAGAAGAGAGAGAGAGCAGCCCTGTGGAGAAGGAGCTGGGAGTGCTGGTGGACAAGAAGTTCTGCATGGGACAGCAATATGCCCTGGTGGCAAAAAAAACCAATGGGAGCCTGGGGGGCATTCAGAGGAGTGTGTCCAGAGGAGCCAGGGAGGTTCTCCTCCCCCTCTACTCTGCCCTGCTGAGACCTCACCTGGAATATTGCATCCAGCTCTGGGCTCCCCAGTTCAGGAGGGACAGGGATCTGCTGGAGTGGGTCCAACAGAGGGCTGCAAGGATGCTGAAGGGACTGCAGTACTGCCTGGTGAGGAGAGGCTGAGAGCCCTGGGGCTGGTTAGTCTGGATAGGAGAAGACTGAGAGGAGATCTAATCTATGTCTATTAATGTCTGAGAGCTGGGTGTCAGAAAGGAAGGGACAGCCTCTGCTCATTTGCACCTTGTGATAGGACAAGGTGCCATAGATGTCAGCTACAGCACAGGAGGTTCCACCTCATCATGAGGAAGAACTTCCTCACTGTGAGGGTCCCAGAGCACTGGAGCAGGCTGCCTGGAGAGGTTGTGGAGTCTCCTTCTCTGGAGACTTTCCAGACCCATCTAGATGCGTTCCTGTGTGACCTGAGCTAGATTCTCTGGTCCTGCTCTGGCAAAGGGTTGGACTTGATGAGCTCCAGCGTTCCCTTCCAGCTCCTAACATCCTGTGGGCCTGTAATGACAACCCACACTGTAAACAGGCTCAAAGGCTTTTTCTCATTTGAAGTGGGTACCTATTGACTAAGGGAAGCTGCAAGGTCTTAAAATCACCTGCATGGGGATCATTTGTGTGATATCGTTGCCTTGCTTGGTAAAAAATAATGCACAGCTGAACTGTGGAGAGCCTCCCTGGTGCCTGCATGGCTTTCTGAATTGCCCTCTATTGTTCCTCTTAAAACCAGGTACCAGAAGGCAGATTAGGGTTCTGGGTTAAGCATATTAATGAAAGAGAAGAAAAGAGAGAAAGACTGATTTTTCAAACGTGGGTGGAAGGGGCTGCAGGAGATCACCCAGCCCTTCTTCTGCCTAAAGGCAGGATCAGCTAGAGCTGTGTCAGCTCCAACAGCTGTTTGCCTGACTGGTTCTTAGAATGATGACAAATTCATAACCTCAGCAGCTGCTATACTCCAGTGTTTAATTATCCCCATGGTTTGAAAGAATTTCTTAAGCCTAATGCAGTCACCACTTCTTCTGTTTTTCGTGAAAATTTGGGACAGATATTTCTCTACCTCCTTACAGTTCCTTTCTCTGTAATTGCAGATCACAGAATCATAGAATAGAATAGAATAGAATAGACCATGTTGGAAGAGACCAAATTGTCAGGGTTGGAAGGGACCTCAAGGATCAGCAAGTTCCAACCCCCCTGCCATGGGCAGGGACACCTCACACTACAGCAGGTTGCTCACAGCCACATCCAGCCTGGCTGCAAAACCCTCCAGGCATGAGGCTGCCACCACCTCCCTGGGCAACCTATACATCCCTGGGTGATCCTACCTTGGCAGGGGGGTTGGACTGGATGGTCTCTGGAGGTCCCTTCCAACCTGTAATATGCTGTGTGTACTGTGGTTTGGTTTGGTAAGTTACAATGGAGTCCAAACCCATCTCCATTTGACAGCTTGGCTTGTTGCTCATAATTTATGATAAAGCAGACACACTTCCCACCAATTCCATACAATATGTGGGGGCACAGAACACCCTTATTAAAAGAAGGACATGGACATGCTGGAAGGTGTCCAGAGAAGGGCCACAAGGATGAGCAGAGGGCTGGAGCTGCTCTGCTATGGAAATAGACTGAGAGAGTTGAGGCTGTTCAGTCTGGAGAAGGCTCTGAGGAGACCTAATTGTGGCCTTCCAGGATCTGAAGGGGTCTACAAGAAAGCTGGGGAGGGACTTTTGAGGGTGTCAGGGAGTGACAGGACTGGGGGTGGGGGGTGGGGGGGTGGAATGGAGCAAAACTAGAAGTGGGTAGATTGAGATTGGATGTTAGGAAGAAGTTGTTCCCCATGAGGGTGGTGAGAGACTGGCACAGGTTGCCCAGGGAGGTGGTGGCAGCCTCATGCCTGGAGGTTTTTGCAGCCAGGCTGGATGTGGCTTTGAGCAACCTGCTGTAGTGTGAGGTGTCCCTGGCCATGGCAGGGGGGTTGGAACTGGCTGATCCTTGAGGTCCCTTCCAACCCTGACAATTCTATGACTCTATGGGGAAGAACTTCTTTCTAACGTCTAATCTAAATCTCCCCTCCTCCAGCTTGGATCCATTCCCCCCAGTCCTGTCCCTACCTGACACCCTTAAAAGTCCCTCCCCAGCTCTCTAGTTGGCCCCCTTCAGATACTGAATGTTGATCCTGTAATGTTGCATGGCAAGCAACTCTGCCTTTTCAAATTTCTGCTACCTTTCTTTCAAAAATGTATCACAAATCAGCCATCAAACTGGTACCAGACAGCAATCCCTCAGCTCTTCAGTAAGCACAAGTTAACTCCTGTCATTAGCACCTCAAAAATAACGAGGTTTTGCCTGCCTTGCTTGCCAGGAATTCAGGACAGTTTGTTAATAACACCAATTACCGACTCTTTTCAAGTTCAAAGCAGTGTGACAAACTGCACTAATCTGCTGCAGGAGTTTCTAGGTTCATGCTAATTCCTGTTAACACGATGCTTTCTACATCTGACATGTTTTGGAGTCCTGAGTTGAATCTCTTCCATTTTCATTGTTTTCTTAGGTGGCACTTTTATTCTCTCCCACATTCTGGAATTCACCTCTTCTTTTTTCCCCCATAAAGACTGTTGAGTCACACATACAGGCTGATCTGAGAGCATGCTTCCCTTTACACTTGCTTTCTCCAGTTTCATCTTTCTTTCCTCAAATCTTCCATTATTAGTTTTTACGGCTTTCATCTTTCCAGCCTATTACTCTATATATTTAAAACCGTTGTCAGGTAGTGTGGCTAAACACCTATCACATGTTTATCATAGAATTGTCAGAGTTGGAAGGGACCCCAAGGATCAGCCAGTTCCAACCCCCCTGCCATGGCCAGGGACACCTCACACTACAGCAGGTTGCTCACAGCCACATCCAGCCTGGCTGCAAAAACCTCCAGGCAGGAGGCTGCCACCACCTGCCTGGGCAACCTGTGCCAGGCTCTCACCACCCTCATGGGGAACAACTTCTTCCTAACATCCAATCTGAATCTCCCCACTTCTATTTTTGCTCCATTCCCCGCCCAGTCCTATCACTCCCTGATACCCTCAAAAGTCCCTCCCCAGCTTTCTTGTAGACCCCTTCAGATACTGGAAGGCTGCAATTAGGTCTCCTCAGAGCCTTCTCTTCTCCAGACTGAACAACTCCAACTCCCTCAGTCTGTCTCCATAGCAGAGCAGCTCCAGCCTTCTGCTCATCCTTGTGGCCCTTCTCTGGGCACCTTGCAGCACCTCCATATCCTTCCTGGAACAGAACTGGATACCCTAAAAAAATTTCTGTTGTCCTCTCCTCAGGGAAAGAGTGCTGTGTCTCTCGCCCAGGCACTCACCCTTCCCCAGCAAAACTTAGCTTTCCTCTGTGGATAACCTCAGATGACCTTTGCACCATCTACCAGGCCTGTGCTGCCATTCAGCCAGACTTAGCCAGGCTGAGAGTTGGGCAGGGAGAAACTGAATGAAATTCAACAAGGGCAAGGGGAGAGTCTTGCACCTGGGAAAGAACAACCTCATGGAGCAGGATAGGTTGGGGACTGACCTGTTGGGGAGCAGTGAAGGGGAAAAGGACCTGGGGGACCTGGTGGATGGGAGGTTCACGATGAGCCAGCAATGTGCTCTGGTGGCCAAGGCCAGTGCCATTCTGGGGTGGATTAGAAGGGCTGTGGTTAGTAGGTGGAGAGAGGTTCTCCTCCCTCTCTACTCTGCCTTGGTGAGGCCTCATCTGGAATATTGTGTCTACTTTTGGGCCCCTTAGCTCAAGAGGGACCTCAGGGAACTGCTTGAAAGAGTCAAACACAGAGCCACAAAAATGATGAAGGGAATGCAACATCTCCCTTATGAGGACAGCTTGAGGGAGCTGAGGGCTCTGTAGCTTGGAGAGGAGGAGCCTGAGAGGTGACCTCATTCATGTTGATGAAGATGTGCAGGGCGAGTGCCCAGAGGCTGGAGCCAGGCTCTGCTGGGTGATGCCCAATGCCAGCACAAGGGGCAGTGGTGGAAGCTGAGGCAGCTGAGGCATAGGAAGCTCCATGGAAACAGGAGGAAGATCTTTTTCCCTGTGAGGGTGACAGAAGGCTGGAAGAGGCTGCCCAGGGGGTTGTGGGAGTCTCTTTCTCTGGAGATATTCCAATCCCACCTGGATGTGTTCCTGTGTGATCTGCTCTGTGTGCTCCTGCTCTGGCAGGGGGGTTGGACTGGGTGAGCTTTCGAGGTCCTTTCCAGGCCCTGGCATTCTGTGATTCTCTGATACTGTCCCACCACCTAGCCAGCTCTGCAAATCCCCCTGTGCCTCCTCTATGGGGAGAATCCATCTTCTGCTCAATTCATTATTATTGGAATTGAGAAGTCACATGATGCAGCTTCCAATCATGCCGAGATGAAAATGTTAGATTAACATGTGATTATGGAAGCAAGGCACATTGAAGCTTGATTTAGCAAGGGGTTCCTCCAAATCCTTTTGTCCCTCGAAGCTTATCTGCTTATTCAGTACTGTTTATTTTTCATGCTGTACCACAAACCAAAATGACAAAGTGTTATGCTGCAGCCCTGAGGCTTGATTGAGAAGAGACACCACTGATATGTATAATATGAAAGATGGGTTTGTCACTTGGACGGGCAAAAATGCAAAAGCCTTTTAAAACCTGTACCACTTCTTCTTGCCATCTGCCTGATGGAAAGGGCAGGAGAACTGAAATCAGGTGCCAATGGGTTGAACCAGCTGCTCAGGCTGGGTGAATGTGGCTGTCAAGCACCACGATGAGTTGTAAAAGGCACGATGGTAAAGGGAGCACCAAACAAGTTGACCTAGGAGGAGGGGCTGAAGGAGCTGGGAGTGTTCAGCCTGGAGGGGAGGAGGCTTAGGGGAGACCTCATTGCTCTGTACAGCTCCCTGAAGGGAAGTTGGAACAAGGAGGGGGCAGCCTCTACTCCTTGGTGGTAAGGCACAGGAGCAGAGGAAATGGTTCCAAGCTGCAGCAGGGGAGGTTCAGGCTGGATGCTAGGAAATATTTCTTCCCAGAGAGGGCTCTCAGCCATTGGAATGTTCTGCCCAGAGCAGTGCTGGAGTCCCTGGAGGTGTTCAAGCAGTGCTTAGGGACATGGCACTTAGGGACATGGTTTAGTGTTGAGTGCTGGGTTGAAGGTTGGACTGGATGAGCTTGGAGGTCTCTTCCAGCTGGATGTTCTGTGAACTTCCATGAAAGCCTCCTTCAGAAAAATTAATCTTTGTTATGATCATGATGATGATTCACTGTGAGGTAGCCAAATTTGCTGACTTCTGGTGATAGAAGCTAACATTGATAGAAAGCAATTTGCAGCCAGAGGTAATGTAAGTGTGGGTGGCATTTCTGGAGATTACATGGATGGCCTCCAGCTTTCAGGCTACTGCCTGCCTGTCTGTCAGGCAACACAGCTGTGCCTCTGTGCAGTCTACTACTGCTGACAGTGGCACATAATCTAGAACAGGAAAGCTATGATCCTTGACTGTTTGGGCTGCTGCAATTTACATGGCAAATAGCATCAGTGGCAAGGAAGCTCTCTGTGTACCTGGTGCTACAAGGCAAGCAAAACAGAGGAGGAAATGGCTTCCCCCCATTTTCCTGTTAGCTAGCACAACCTCTCCACAGCATTTTTAATACCTGTTGCACCTGGCTCTCATTTCTGCCAGCACTTTACTCCCAGGTACGTAGCATTTTACAGACAGATGTGTAAAGGCGATTTCTGTTTGTCACTGCTGCTCAGAGTATTTGAGGACACCTCTTCAGCCCTGGCAACATTCTCAGTGCAATGCCAGCTAAACCCACGTGTCTTTGCCTGTGCAGATGAAGCTGTCTGAGCACTACCACTGCACAGCATTAGCCAAACTCCAGATTTGGGCAGAGTATCCTAACCCAGAACTTCAAAAAGCTTTTTTTTTCCCCAGGCAAAGAAATAAAACCTCGGAAGCATGCTGAGGAACCGGAAAAAAATGCTGAAATCCTGTGTTTTACAGCTCCAGAGTTTTACAGTGGTCCTTTCATAGTTCCCTAGTCACACTTTAAAGTTTGTGGGGAGGGGGTGGGTTTGTTGTCCTCTAATTAATGAATTGCCGTTTGAGGCTGTGCCTTTAAGAAAGACAGTGCTGGGGACACTCTGGCTGAATGTTTTGGTACCAGAATGAAAACACTCTGATATTCTAAACGAATTTCATTGGTAGATGGGCAGAATGCAACTTTAAGTTTTAGGGCAGTTGGAATTTTTTCTCAGTTTGGAGTTTCAGTCTGTTCTGCAGTTTCAGCCTGTTCTGCTTCTCTGCCTGCCTGCTTCTCAGAAAACTAGCCAGAGCTGACCTTGAGATAAGCAAACTAATTCCTGCATGTGCTTTTGAAGCCTAGTAACATCTCTTTTCCTTACTAACTGCCTTTCTTTCTCTCTCTAACTCCTCTTTGGGAAAAAAGGGAGGTAGGAGGGGAGAGAGGGGGTTACAGGGAGGGAAACCCTCCTCGAGGAGGGAATTTTGTTATTTTCCTTTGCTGTATATTTCTGTATATATATTGTAAATACTGTATAAATTGTGTTATACATAACCTGCATTCCATATATATGCTTGTAAATATAGCTTTGCTTCGCCGACTGAGTTTAGCTGTGGCTTCTTACTCTGTGGGGGAAGGAGAGCTAAGCCCTCTCTCAACCTACCACATCCTCAAAGCAAAGGGTCACAGTTAAGTAAGACCAAGGTAGCATAGGAATAGGATAAATTCTGATTAGATGAATCATCTCCTGGCCAAAGGAGGAGGAGGAAGTGAAGGTGAGGAGGTGAAGGGGGTGGGAGCGAGTCCTTTGTCATTGGAATGTGCTGCCCAGGGAGGTGGTGGAGTCACCATCCCTGGAGGTGTTCAAGAGGGGATTGCATGTGGCACTTGGTGCCATGGTCTAGTCATGAGGTCTGTGGAGACAGGTTGGACGCAATGATCCTTGGGGTCTCTTCCAACCTTAGTTATACTGTGATACTGTGAAATAAGACAGCCTAAGAGTACACCAAAAATAACCTAAGAGTAATAATGAGCATTGTCAAAATCACACCCCTGACCTGCCATGTCAGCCCATTGCTGTGTCATGGACTAACACACAAAGAAGAGTGTTACAAAGATGACCGTAATGTGACCAAGGAGCAAGCATTTTGAAGCTTCCCTTTGTTGTAAGTTGCAGAACATACCACAGCTCTTCTGGTGTGAGCTAGTCTGGCCTAATATTATAGAATCACAGAACTGTCAGGGTGGGAAGGGACCTCAAGGATCAGCCAGTTCCAACCCCCCTGCCATGGCCAGGGACACCTCACACTACAGCAGGTTGCTCACAGCCACATCCAGCCTGGCTGCAAAAACCTCCAGGCAGGAGGCTGCCACCACCTCCCTGGGCAACCTGTGCCAGTCTCTCACCACCCTCATGGGGAACAACTTCTTCCTAACATCCAATCTCAATCTACCCACTTCTAGTTTTGCTCCATTCCCCCCCCAGTCCTGTCACTCCCTGACACCCTCAAAAGTCCCTCCCCAGCTTTCTTGTAGCCCCCTTCAGATACTGGAAGGCCACAATTAGGTCTCCTCAGAGCCTTCTCTACTCCAGACCGAACAGCCCCAACTCTCTCAGGCTGTCTCCATAGCAGAGCAGCTCCAGCCCTCTGCTCATCCTTGTGGCCCTTCTCTGGACACCTTCCAGCACTTCCAGATCCTTCCTGTAACAGAGGCTCCAGAACTGGACACAGAGCTCCAGGTGTGGTCTCAGCAGAGCAGAGGGGCAGAATCACCTCCCCGGCCCTGCTGTCTGTGCTTCTCCTGCTGCAGCCCAGGATGCACTTCCCTGTGCCACACGGGACCGAGACACGTCCTCGCCTCCATGCCTCGATTGGCTTCTGCACAACAGGTAAGTGCCGCGGCCGTGGGCGGGGTGGTAAAGCAGCACAGGGTGGGGGTGGCAGGAGGGGAATACACCTCTGCTCGCTGTCAAACCGGCCGCCACACAGCACGAGGCTGGAAGCCGCTGGAGGCCGCAGGTGAAGCCAAGCCCCGAGCGAGGCGTAGCCGGCGCCGGGACGCATCCGGCAGCCCTGACTGGCCAGGCCCCAGCGCCACCGCCCAGCTCGCTGAGGCTCGGCGGGGAGCCCTCCGTGAAGGAGAGGACCGGAGGGGACCGCAGGCCCCGCGGCCAGCGCCTGTGCCCCGCGGCCAGCGCCTGTGCCCCGCGGCCAGCGCCTGTGCCCCGCGGCCAGCGCCTGTGCCCCGCGGCCAGCGCCTGTGCCCCGCCCGCGCTCTCCCCGCCCTGCTCCCTCCCCCCCCGTCCGCACCGGCCACAGCGCGCGGGCTCCCCAGCGGCTCGCGCCCCTCTCCAGGGGAAGAGCACGAGGGCGCACGCGCCGTCCCGGCGAGGTGACGATGGCGGATGCGGTGACGTCATAACGGGGCGCCGCCGCGGCCGCACGTCGGCTCCGGAGAGGGTCGGGCTGTTGCCGCCGCCTCCGCCATCGGGGAGCGTTCTGCTCCCCGCTGACCCGACAGCTTCTGCCGTCCCTGCCCGTCGCGGTGGTCGTCAGGTACCTCAGGGGCCGGCCCAACCCGTCCGGCGTCACTGCTGCTTCCGCCGCCGGTCGCACCCGCGGATCCCGGCTCCCTGCCGGTATCGGCCCCAGCGTGCGGCAGGTGTCTACGGGGCCCGTCAGCGGGGCCCGTCAGCGGGGTGCGGGGAGTGGCAGCCGTCGTGGGGGTGAAGAGGGAGGCGGTGGGCAGGTGCCTTCCCGCCGCCTGACAGCGCTCACGTTTCCGTGGGAACGGGGGTGCGCCTGGGGAGCGGTGGGGCCTTGCGGCCGCGCCGCGGGCGTTTTCCCGAGCCGCGTCTGATGAGCCGTGGCGCCTCTCTTTCTCGCCTTTCCCACAGAAACTGCGCAGTCGAGCCCGTCTTCTGGCCCGCAGACGGCAGCCACAGTCTAGCGATATGAGTCTGTACAACCTGGACCGCTTTCGCTTCGAGAGGAAGACAAAAAGCTCGGAGCAGGAGCCCGTGCCTCCTTCGGCGGCCCAGGTGCAGGCAGCGACTTACGCTGCAGCGGAGGGTGCTGCTGGAGGGGATGAGGATGAAGCTGCAGATGATAGCAACGGGCCAGCTTCAGATGCGACAGAGGTAACAGGTGAGTCGGGTGTTTTGCATGTAGCTTAAGTGTAAGTAATTCTAGAGAATCCTGTTGTTGTCTCTGCTTGCTTTACAAATGTACTTTATTATCCACACATGTTACAGCAGTTTCCACTGAAGTATCTTTTGGTGCTTGCTCTAACTGCCCCTGTGCATTTATAACCAAGTGGGAAACCTCCTGATAACTAAGGGAGAAAGGAATTTTTTTTGTCCACTTGAGTAAAGAAGCAGCAGTGTAAATGTTGGAAGTACATCATGCTTTCCTATTTATTAATTATCATCCTGAGACTTATTTCTCACTAACACAGTTTTCCAAAGGCTGAGGGGGAAACCCACAACCTAGTTGTCTTGTAAGTGCTACACTATGTAGGCTTTAGAGACAAACTCTTAGGCTAATACAATGTGGAATGTCACAAGTAGAATTAAGAAGAAGGAAAACCATTTTGTGTGGACATGGTAAAGAGTTGAGATCTGCAGCTGGTTCTGTTGCCACTGATGCTGTTTGCCATTTTAATTGCAGTAGCCCAAACAGCCAAGGATTATAGCTCTCCTGTTCTAGATTATGTGCAGCTGTCAGCTGATGGCGTTAATAGTTTTGTAGTGCTGCTTGTCCTCTTTGCTGGCAATAAATAGCTTGTGGTTTTCAGGAAGATGTGAAAGACCTGCCTGTGTAGTAATTTACTGGTTGGTTTGACTGACACACTAAAGACATGCTGTTTCTGTTAGGAATCATTAGTACTAATAAGCAACTGGAATGGTTGTCAACTGCAAAATCACATTCACCAGTAGCTGTTCTGTTGCTGATGGAGTGGAAGGACAGAAATTGTTTGTTGCTGATAACTTTATATGTCCTGGATGTTCCTCTATGCAACTCCCTGAAGGGAGGTTGTAGCCAGTCAGGGGTTGGTCTCTTCTCCCAGGCAAGCAGCACCAGAACAAGAGGACACAGTCTCAAGCTATGCCAGGGGAGGTTTAGGCTGGAGGTGAGGAGAAAGTTCTTCACAGAGAGAGTTGTTAGCCATTGGAATGTGCTGCCCAGGGTGGTAGTGGAGTCCCCGTCCCTGGAGGTGTTCAAAAAAGGGATTGGGTGAGGCAGTTGGAGCCATGGTTTAGTTAGTCATGAGGTGTTGAGTGGCAGGTTGGACTTGATGATCTTTGAGGTCTTTTCCAACCTTAATGATTCTATGATTCTGGTACAGATGGCATGATACATTGCTGCTTGGGAGGTGAGACACACTTTATGCATTTAATTAGCAATGGAGCAACAATATAGAATCATAGAATGATCTGGGCTGGAAGGGACCTCCAAAGCTCATCCAGTCCAACCTCCCTGCAGTCAGCAGGGACATCCCCAACTAGATCAGGTTGCCCAGGGCCTCCTCCAGCCTCACCTTGAATAGCTCCAGGGAAGGAGCCTCAACCACCTCCCTGGGCAACCTGTTCCAGTGTTCCACCACTCTGAGTAAAGAACTTGTTCCTAACATCCAATCTCAATCTGCTCTGCTCTAGTCTGAAGTTATTGTCCCTGGTCCTGTCCCTGCAGGCCTTTGCAAAGAGTCTCTCTGCAGCCTTCCTGTAGCCCCCTTCAGGTACTGGCAGGCTGCTCTTAGGTCTCCCTGGAGCCTTCTCTTCTCCAGACTGAACAGCCCCAACTCCTTCAGTCTGTCCTCATAGTAGAGGTGCTCCAACCCCCTGATGATCTGTGTGGCCCTCCTGGACCCTCTCTGTCAGGTCCATGTCCTTCCTATCAGTTGGTGTCACTTAACTACACTTGTTTTGCTTACAACTTTCCCTTGGTGGAAGGCAGTTTATTAGGATACTTTGTACATGTGATAAGAGAGAGCCTTTCATGTACATGGACAAGTTCTTCTTTTCAAGATGACCAAAATCTGTATTTCAGTGGCTAAATATTTACTCTTTTGAGTTCTGATTTAGTGTAGGTTGCCCATTATAAACTGACTTCAGTGTTCCTGTTATGTTAGTAAATGCAAATTGGCACTTTAAATTGAAAGAAAATACTGGAAACCTCTGCATCTTGCCAGTCTGGAACCAAGTAACCTGTCCACTGGCAGAGAGAATGCTTAGGTGGCAGGGAGTATTGAACACAAGAAGCAAGCAGCTGCTAGTTGTGGATTCTGCAGGTGTGTGCTTTATGATGGATTGCATGAAGGAAGTGGCGCTCTCAGGAAGTGCACTTTGGAAAAGGTATCATAGAACCTGCTTGTTTTGTGCCTTATTTCTCTGTGCTCTTAATTTCTTGAACCGAGTGACACAATATTCCTCATGCAGCCTCACTAGGGCAGAGTAGAGAGGGAGGAGAACCTCTCTCTGACCTACTAACCACAGCCTTTCTAATCCACCCCAGAATGCCATTGTCCTTCTTGGCCACAAGAGCACATTGCTGGCTCATGGTCAACCTCCCGTCCCCCAGGTCATTTTCCCCTTCCCTGCTCTCCAGCAGGTCAGTCCCCAACCTATCCTTCTCCGCGGGGTTGTTCTTTCCCAGGTGTGAGACCCTCCCCTTGCCCTTGTTGAATTGCATTCAATTTCTCCCTGCCCAACTCTCAGCCTGGCTAAGTCTCCCTGAATGGGAGCACAGCCCTGTGGTGTGCCAGCCACTCCTCCCAGTTTGGTGTCATCAGCAAATTCAATGACATTTTAAACATTAATCAATGCTTTCTACATCTATAGATGTTAAGTGACAACAAAACACTTGAATCTTGTCTGCAGGGTATGAGGTACTTAAATGGAAGAGAGGAAGTGAGATTTGATTGCCATCACCTGTCCTTCTAATCAGTGACAGGAAGATAGAAATGTTCTTGCTTTCAGTCCAATAAAGCACCCAGCTACCTATTTTTCTTGTGTTGCTATGAACAAGATACAAAGATGAGCAGCTTCTGGCACTGTGTGTTCTCTCCAGTGCTAAGCTTTTCACTCAGAGTATCTTGTATCTTATACGAGAAGCAGTTTGCACTGAATTAACTAAAACTAACTTTCCCTCATGCCCAACACATCATGTGAGGAGAACAATCCCTTAAATTCCTTCTGAAGGCAAGGGTAGCTGATATGCAAAATACTGCTCCATGCCGCAGGAAGCCAAAGGAGAGTGTTCTTTGTGTATACAGCAACTAAAAAGATGCTGAAAAGCCGGATGGCATTTTTGTGCTGTTTCCTTTGCAGTACCATGCAGCCATGTTGTGTATGTAAAAAGGATTGTCAAGTCAGGCCTCAGGAGCACAGATTGTTCAGTGTCATTTCCTAGAGATTTCTTTGGGTTTCTGCTTTGTCATGTGTCCTGAAATGTGTGTAATGAAAAAAATTGATTGAACTAATGAGGTGCAACAAGACGTGCAGAGTCCTGCACCTGGGAAGGAAGAATAAACTGCAGCAGTACAGGCTGGGAGGTGATCTGCTGGAGAGCAGCCCTGGGGAGTGCTGGTGGGCAGCAAGTTCTGCATGGGACAGCAGTGTGCCCTGGTGGCCAAGAAGGCCAATGGGACCCTGGGGTGCATTCAGAGGAGTGTGTCCAGCGGAGCCAGGGAGGTTCTTCTCCCCCTCTGCCCTGGTGAAGCCACACCTGGAATATTGCATCCAGCTCTGGGCTCCCCAGTTCAAGAGGGACAGGGATCTGCTGGAGAGAGTCCAAGGGAGGGCTGCAAGGATGCTGAAGGAACTGCAGCACTGCCTGGTGAGGAGAGGCTGAGAGCCCTGGGGCTGTTTAGTCTGGAGAGGAGAAGACTGAGAAGGATCTGATCAATGTCTATCAATATCTGAGGGCCAAGAGGGAGGGGCCAGGCTCTGCTCAGTTACACCCTGGGATAGGACAAGGGGCAATGGATATAAACTCCAGCACAGGAGGTTCCACCTCAACATGAGGAGGAACTTCTTCACTGTGAGGGTGCCAGAGCACTGGAACAGGCTGTCCAGGGAGGTTGTGGAGTCTCCTTCGCTGGAGACTTTTCCTCCCTATCTGGATGTGTTGCTGTGTGACCTGTGCTGGATTCTCTGGTCCTGCTCTGGCAGGGGCGTTGGACTTGAAGATCTTTTGAGGTCCCTTCCAATCCCTAACATCCTGTGAGCCTGTGAATCATTTCCTAGAGATTTCTTTAGACTTCTCTTTTGGCATGTGTCCTGAAGTATGTGCAATGAAAAGATTTGATTGCTTTAATTTCATTCGTCCTAGGGGGAAAATGGTGAGGTGATGTCTCTTGTGTCACTAAACAGTGTTATCCTTTGAGGCTGGTTGGTTGATTTGTTTGTTTTCCCAATTGGTAGATTGTTCTGCACAGATGATGCTGCTGGTTGCTTTGTGTTGAACCCACATGTGCACTTGAATAAGCAGTTTGAGGTAGGCCAGGCAGCTTGTAGGCCAGGTCATCTTTGTACACTTGTTCACATTCGGAATTGCACAAGGTTCCAGTGACTTGGCAGCCAAGCTCTAGGTAGTAATTCTGAACAGCCCTGAACTGAGGGGGAGAAACCAAATTATCCCTGAGAGATCTCTCTGTGAAGAGTGTCAGAAATGCATTAGAGGGATTTACTGCAATTTGGGGTAAAAATCACAGAATTAACCAGGTTGGAAAAGACCTTTGAGGTCATCAAGTGCAACCTATCGCCCAACACCATCTGATCAACTAAACCATGGCACCAAGTGCCTCATCCAGTTTTTCAGGGACAGTGACTCCACCTCCTCCCCAGGCAGCACATTCCAATGGCCAATCTCTCTTTCTGGGAAGAATTTCTTCCTCACATCATCCAGCCTAAACCTCCCCTGGGGTAACTTGAGACTGTGTCTTCTTGTTGTGGTGCTGCTTGCATGGGAGAAGAGACCAACCCCCACCTGGCTACAACCTCCCTTCAGGGAGTTGTAGACAGCAAGAAGGTCTCCCCTGAGCCTCCTCTTCTCCAGGCTAAACAACCCCAGCTCCCTCAGCCTCTCCTCACAGGGCTGTGCTGTAGGTTGCTCAGTGATGCACAGATTTGGTTTCTTTTAATCTCTTAAGTAAACAGTGAAGCTGTCATCTTGATTTTCAGTGAGGTGTTTGTAATTCCGTGAAGAGCCTGGTGACTGCAACTGTAGAAATGGAGCAGAGCTGTGTTAGAACTGCACAAATCAGAATAATTACAAAAATGAAATCCCAAAGGAGCTTTGTATTCAAAAAACATGCTTGCAGAGCCTCACCAATGAACTGAAATAAAGGTGGGAGATGAAATTAGAATCATAGAATCACAGAATCAGTCAGGGTTGGAAGGGACCACAAGGATCAGCTAGTTCCAACCCCCCTGCCATGGGCAGGGACACCCCACACTAGAATCACACTGGCCAGAGCCTCATCCAGCCTGGGCTTAAACACCTCCAGGGACAGGGCCCCAAACACCTCCCTGGACAACCCATTGCAGGGCTTCACCACTCTCATGGGGAAGAAATTCCTCCTCACCTCCAGCCTGAATCTCCCCATCTCCAGCCTCATTCCATTCCCCCTAGTCCTATCACTACCTGAGAGCCTGAGAAGTCCCTCCCCAGCCTTCTTGTAGGCCCCTTCAGATCCTGGAAAGCCACAATTAGGTCACCTGGGAGCCTTCTCTTCTCCAGACTGAACAGCCCCAACTCCTTCAGTCTGTCCTCATAGCAGAGCAGCTCCAGCCCTCTGCTCGTCCTTGTGGCCCTTCTCTGGACACTTTCCAGCACCTCCAGATTCCTCTTGGAATAGGGGCTCCTGAATCTGCTGATGTGCATTCAGTACCATGCTGCCTTCTGTAAGGGACTGGAAATTATACACAGATCATAGAATGATCCAGATCAGAAGGGACTTCCAAAGCTCATCCAGTCCAAGCCCCTCTGCAGTCAGCAGGGACATCCCCAACTAGATCAGGTTGCCCAGGGCCTCCTCCAGCCTTGCCTTCAATATCCCCAGGGAAGGAGCCTCAACCACCTCCCTGGGCAACCTGTTCCAGGGTTCCACCACCCTCATAGTAAAGAACTTGTTCCTAACATCCAATCTCAATCTGCTCTGCTCTAGTCTGAAGCCATTGTCCCTTGTCCTGTCCCTGCAAGGCTTTGCAGTCTCTCTGCAGCCTTCCTGTAGCCCCCTTCAGGTACTGGCAGGCTGCTCTTAGGTCTCCCTGGAGCCTCCTCTTCTCCAGACTGAACAGCCCCAACTCCTTCAGTCTGTCCTCATAGTAGAGGTGCTCCAACCCCCTGATGATCTGTGTGGCCCTCCTGGACCCTCTCTGTCAGGTCCATGTCCTTCCTATCAGTTGGTGTCACTTAACTACACTTGTTTTGCTTACAACTTTCCCTTGGTGGAAGGCAGTTTATTAGGATACTTTGTACATGTGGTAAGAGAGAGCCTTTCATGTACATGGACAAGTATGCTGCTATGAGGTCTCCCTGGAGCCTTCTCTTCTCCAGGCTGCACACCCCCAGCTCCCTCAGCCTGTCCTTGTAGCAGAGCTGCTCCAACCCCCTGATAATTTTCATGGCCCTCCTCTGGACTCTCTTCATCAGACCCCAAGTGAAGCACTGCCTCCAGTTCTGGAGCCGCTATTACAGGAAGGATCTGGAGGTGCTGGAAGGTGTCCAGAGAAGGGCCATGAGGATGAGCAGAGGGCTGGAGCTGCTCTGCTATGGAGACAGGCTGAGGGAGTTGGGGCTCTGAGGAGACCTAATTTTGGCCTCTGAGGATATGAAGGGGGCTGCAAGAAATCTGAGGAGGGACTTCTGAGTGATAGGGCTGGGGGGAATGGAGCAAAACTAGAACTGGATAGATTGAGATTGGATGTTAGGAAGAAGTTGTTCCCCATGAGGGTGGTGAGGACTGGCACAGGTTGCCCAGGGAGGTGGTGGCAGCCTCATCCCTGGAGGTGTTTGCAGCCAGGCTGGATGTGGCTGTGAGCAACCTGCTGTAGTGTGAGGGGTCCCTGGCCATGGCAGGGGGGTTGGAAGTGGCTGATCCTTGAGGTCCCTTCCAACCTTTGATTCTATGATTCCCTGTCCTTCCTGTATTGAGGGCTCCAGACCTGCACACAGGACTCCAGGTGAGGTCTCAGCAGAGCAGAGCAAAGTGGCAGAATCACCTCTCTGGCTCTGCTGGCAATGCTGCTTTGGATGCAGCCCAGGCTGTGATTTGCCTTCTGTGCTGCAAGCTCACACTGCCTGCTCCTGGTCCGCTTCTACTCCATCAGCACCCCCAAGTCCTTTTCCTCAGGGCTGCTTTCTAACCCTTCATCCCCAGGTCTTTATTGATAGTGGCTCAGCATTGGTGGGAGGAACATTTGAGCCACAGGGAGCTTGGCCTTTGCTCCCTGGGGTTGGACTTAATGATCTGTGAGGTCTCTTCCACCCTTGGTGATACTGTGTGTGTGTGTGACTGAGTGACTCCAGGACCCAGGGGACTCCCCAGCACCAGGCTGTGGGAGGTAATGTGGCCATGTATAGCAGCAGTGTGAAACTGTAAAAGGTGCCACAGTATGGGGCAGGGAGAATTGCCTGCTAGGGAGGGAATTTGCTGGTCTGGGGAGAGGTTGTTAGGTGACCTGGGGGTGCTAGTTGACAGTTGATCAAATCTGAGCCAGCAGTCCCCAGGTGGCCAAGAAAGTCAGTGGCATCCTGGCTTGGATCAGAAACAGGGTGGGCAGCAGGGTCAGGAGGTGATCATCCCCGTGTGCTCAGCACTGCTGAGGCCACACCTGGAGTGCTGTGTTCAGCTCTGGGCTCCTCACTACCAGAGGGACATTGAGGTACTGGAGTTTGTCCAGGGAAAAGCAATGAGGCTGGAGAAGGGCCTGGAGTACCTGGGCTGTGAGGAGGGGTGAGGGAGCTGGGGGTGTTCAGGCTGGAGAAGAGGAGGCTGAGGGAGACCTCCTTGCTCTCTACAGCTCCCTGAAGGGAGGTTGGAGTGAGGAGGGGGAGGCCTCTGCTCCTTGGTGGTAAGGAACAGGAGCAGAGGAAATGGTTTCAAGCTGCAGCAGGGGAGGTTCAGGCTGGGTGCTAGGAAATATTTCTTCCCAGAGAGGGCTCTCAGCCATTGGAATGTTCTGCCCAGGGCAGTGCTGGAGTCACCATCCCTGGAGGTGTTGAAGCAGTGTGTGGAGCTGGTTCTTAGGGACATGGTTTAGTGTTGAGCCTTGAGTGCTGGGTAGAAGGTTGGACTGGATGAGCTTGGAGGTCTCTTCCAGCTGGATGTTGTCTGTGATTCATGACTAGTTCAGGTATTGCATGACCAGACTGGCTGCCTGTGCTTTTTGCTGCCTTACAAGCATATTAAGAACTGCCAAGCTACTGCATGGCAGTGCAAGTGTAGTAAGTCAATCTTGCAGATGTCACTGAAGCTAGTATATCAATTATGAGATATTTTCACAGTCACATGTCCTGATTAGATATAGATTCTGTCTATTTTGATACTTCATGGATAACACAAAGCATGTTTCACAGGCTCACAGCATGTTAGGGGTTGGAAGGGACCTCCAGAGATCTTCAAGTCCACCCCCCCTGCCAGAACAGGACCATAGAATCCAGCACAAGTCACACAGGAACACATCCAGACAAGGCTGGAAAGGCTTCAGAGAAGGAGACTCCACAACCTCTCTGGGCAGCCTGTTCCAGTGCTCTGGGACCCTCACAGTGAAGAAGTTCCTCCTCATGTTGAGGTGGAACCTCCTGTGCTGGAATTTACATCCACCTTTAACCATCTTGGTAGCCCTCCCTTGGACTCTCTCCAGCAGACCCCTGTCACTCTTGAACTGGGGAGCCCAGAATTGGATTCAGTATACCAGGTGAGGTCTCAGCAGGGCAGAGTAGAGGGGGAAGAGAACCTCCCTGGCTCTGCTGGACACACTCCTCTGAATGCACCCCAGGGCCCCATTGGCCTTCTTGGCCCCCAGGGCACATTGCTGTCCCATGCAGAACTTGTTGTCCACCAGCACTCCCAGCTCCTTCTCCTCAGGGCTGCTCTCCAGCAGATCCCCTCCCAGCCTGTACTGCTGCAGTTTATTCTTCCTTCCCAGGTGCAGGACTCTGCACTTCTCCTTGCTGAACCTCATGAGGTTCCTCTCTGCCCAGCTCTCAGTCTGTCCAAGTCTCTGAATTGTCTCACAGCCTTCAGGTGCCTCAGCCAAGCCTCCCAGTTTGGTGTCATCAGCAGACTTGGTGAGCAGACGCTGTCTGTCTGCTCATCAGTATCATTGGTGAAGATGTTGAACAGGACTGAACTCAGCACTGATCCCTGGGGGACTCCATTGGTTACAGCTCTCCACCTGGACCTGGCACCACAGCCCACCACTCTTTGCACTCTATTTAGTAACAAGTTCCTATTCCTCCTCACTGTTGTTAAGAATTGGCCAGGGCATAATGCAAAAAAGACTAGCTACCTAGATGATCTAAGAGTTGCAACTCACCTGTCCAGTTGCTTGGCTTAGCTTTCTGATATTCTGCAGTTTGTAGGGGTGTGTGAAGGTACAGGGCAGGACAGCCATCTTCCCCAGCTCACCAGTGACATCAGCTGGGACATGAACAGACCAGCCATTGCGCTGCACCCCTAGAACAAAAACAGATGCTCACAATTCAGTTATTTGGGATGTCTGAGGGGGAAATTTCTCCCCACCTGGAGTGCTGTGTTCAGACCTGGGTCCCACAGCTTTAAAAAACCCACAGTAAAGCATGTCCAGATGAGACCATGAAGATGATCAGGAGCTAGAGCCTCTCTCCAGTAAGGACAGACTGATGCATCTGGGGTTGTTCAGCCTGGAGAAGGGAAGGTTCTGAGGAGACCTTACTGTGGCCTTCCAGTATCTGAAGGGGGTCTGCAGAAAAGATGGGGAGGGACTTTTTATCAGGGAGTGTGGTGACAGAGTGAGAGGTAAACTGAAAGAGGGGAGATTTAAATTAGGTATTTGGAAGAAATGCTTTACTGTGAAGCTGGTGAGGCACTGGAACCAGCTGGCCAGAGAAGTTGTGTATACCCCACCCATGCTCAAGGCCAGGCTGGACAGGACTGTGAGCAGCCTGCTCTGATGGAGGATGTCTACCCATGGCTAGGAGGTGGAAACTAGGGTCTCTTCCAGCTGAAACTATTCTGTGATTCTCTGGAGCTGGACATCCTTCCCACATCTGTGCTGCTGTTAGTCAGAGAATCAGTGCTGTGTTCCTGGGCTGGGCCCTGTGCTGCTCGATGATCTTGCTGAGGGCTTGCAGATGATCATGCAGCCCAGTTACTGTGGCTGGGTTTGGTTGCAGTTTGGGGTAGAGCCCAGGGGATGGACTAGCTCATGCTGAATGTGATTTCACTCCTAAGAAGGCATCTTGTTTGTCAAGTGAACAATAGCACTTTAAACTGTGTTGGCAGTCTGTTGCAGTTAACAGGCATTTATTTGCTTGGAGGAACAGAACAGTTTTTTCCCCCTGTCCTTATTAAAAGACAAAGCTAAGAATAAAAGTTTTGCATGTATGGTGCCATGGTCTAGTCATGAGGTCTGTGGAGACAGGTTGGACTCGATGATCTTTGAGGTCTCTTCCAACCTTGGTGATACTGTGATACGGTAACACTGGTGTTGCCTTGCTGCAAAGCTATCAAGATAAGGAGGTCATCAATCAGCCCTCAGACACACCACTCCTGTTTCCATCCATGTTTTGATCAGCACAGAAGCAGTTTGGAGAATTTTACTGATGAACAATTTCTCCAAAACTCAGACAGTATTTGTAAGTGGCTATTAATCTAAAATACATGGGCTCTCAACTCTGTGGTATTAGAAACTGTTTGAGGGCTGAGGAGTTTTTGCTAGGTAGGTTACTTCTTCAAGGAATACCATTTGGGAGATTCTCCTCCCCCTCTGCTCTGCCCTAATGAGGCCCCACATGGAGTATTGCATCCAGTTCTGGGCTCCCCAGTTCAAGAGGGACAGGGATCTGCTGGAGAGGGTCCAAGGGAGGGTTACAAGGATGCTGGAGGGACTGCAGCACTGCCTGGGGAGGAGAGGCTGAGAGCCCTGGGGCTGTGCAGTCTAGAGAGGAGAAGACTGAGAGGGGATCTGATCAGTGTCTATCAATACCTGAGGGCTGGGGGTCAGGAAGGAAGGGACAGCCTCATTTCGCTTGTTACCTGTGATAGGACAAAGGGCAATGAATGAAAACTGCAGCAGAGTGACTTCCACCTCAACATGAGGAGGAATCTCTTCACTGTGAGGGTCCCAGAGCACTGGAAAAGGCTCCCTAGAGATGTTGTGATGCCTCCTTCTCTGGAGGCTTTCCAGCCCCATCTAGATGTGTTCCTTTGTGACCTGTGCTGGATTCTATGGTCCTGCTCTTGCAGAGAGGTTGGACTTGAAGATCTCTGGAGGTCCCTTCCTATTCCTAACACCCTGTGAGCCTGTGGTTTGCAGGGATTTCCCATGCATAAGTTCTGTTTGAATGTTTGCTGTGTCTACGGAAGGTGTCGTAGCTATCTGATGCTGTAACTACAGATAAATGCTTGAAGTTGGCCATTTGAGGTCATTGCCTGTTGTCTTTTCTCCTGTTGAAATGCCTTCCACAGGGCACTCAGCCATCCCAGAAACCCCTGAAGCCAAGAGGACAAAGAAGGAATGTTATTTCAAGCCTCAGAAAAGGGTCCGGTTCCTAGGTGTGTCCTCAGACAGCGACGACGAGCCGCCAAGAAACCGCCATCCTGCCAGAGGAAAGAGGACCCCCAGGAGAAATGCAGTTGTAATGTATGCTTTAAGCTACTTTCCTGTCCTGTGGTCCTGTTGATTTTGCTTGACAGCAATGTGCTGGTGGAGTAAAACACTCATAAGCAAAAAATAAACAATTGTTGTTCTCCTCCCGCTGTGCGTTGTAGGTCTGAACAGTCTTCATCATCCTCAGACTCTGAAGATGAGCTCTCAGACCTGGCCTATGAAAATGGTGGGGATCAGCTGCCAGAAGGGAAGAGGGATGTGGAAGATGACATCAGGGATGCAAAGCTGCAAACACTGAAGGAGCTTTTTCCCCAAAGAAGTGACAAAGATTTATTACAAGTAATAATACTCTGTGGCTCCTTGCCCCGCTCCGCACAGAAAGAAGGTTATCAGGAAGTGGTTATCAGGAAGAAGGTTATCAGGATCAGGTTGTCAGGAGTGATCAGCATGGATTTACCAAGGGAAAATCATGTTTGACCAACCTGATAGCATTCTATGAAGCACTAGTTGAGTGGGTAGCCGCAGGCAGACCAGTGTGTGTATTCTACTGTGGCCTTAGTAAGGCTTTTGACACTGTGTCCCATAGCATCCTTGTGAGCAAGCTCAGGAAGTGTGGACAAGGCCAATGGGATCCTGGGCTGCATTCAGAGGAGTGTGTCCATCAGATTCAGGGAGGTTCTCCTCCTCTAATCTGCCCTGGTGAGACCTCATGCTTTTATCCAGTTCTGGGCTCCCCAGTTCAGGAGGGACAGGGATCTGCTGGAGAGAGTCCAAGGGAGGGCTGCAAGGATGCTGAAGGGACTGCAGCACTGCCTGGTGAGGAGAGGCTGAGAGCCCTGGGGCTGTTTAGTCTGGAGAGGAGAAGACTGAGAGGGATCTGATCAATGTCTAACAATATCTGAGGGCTGGGGGTCAGAAAGGAAGGGACAGACTCTGCTCAGTTGCACCCTGGGATAGGACAAGGGGCAATGGATATAAACTACAGCACAGTTCCACCTCAACAGGAGTAAGAACTTCTTCACTGTGAGGCTCACAGAGCCCTGGAACAGGCTGCCCAGAGAGTTATGGGGTCTCCTCTGGAGACTTTCAGGATCCTACTGAATACAGAATAAACCAGGCTGGAAAAGACCTTTGAGATCATCAAGTCCAACCTATCACCCAGCACCATCTAATCAACTAAACCATGGCACCAAGTGCCTCATCCTGTCTCTTTTTACACACTTCCAGTGATAGTGATTCCACCACCTCTCTGGGCAGCACATTCCAATGGCCAATCTCTCTGGGAAGAATTTCTTCCTCACTTCCAGCCTAAACCTCCCCTGGCACAGCATGAGACTGTGTCTTCTTGTTCTGGTGCTGCTTGCCTGGGAGAAGAGACCAACCCCCACCTGGCTACAACCTTCCTTCAGGGTGTTGTAGACAGCAAGAAGGTCTCCCCTGAGCCTCCTCTTCTCCAGGCTAAGCAACCCCAGCTCCCTCAGCCTCTCCTCACAGGGCTGTGCTCCAAACCCCTCCCCAGCTTTCTTGCCCTTCTCTGGACACCTTCCAGCATCTCAACATCTTTCCTAAACTGAGGAGCCCAGAACTGGACACAGGACTCAAGGTGTGGCCTAACCAGTGGTGAGCACAGGGCACAATGACTTTCCTGCTCCTGCTGGCCACACTATTTGTGGATGCAGGCCAGGATGCCCTTGGCCTTCTTGGCCACCTGGGCACACTGCTGGCTCATGTTTAGGTGGCTGTCAACCAGTAGCCCAGGTCCCTATCTGCCTGGCTGCTCTCCAGCCACTCTGTCCCCAGCCTGCAATGCTGCCTGGGGTTGTTGTAGCCAAAGTGTACAACCTGGCAGTTAGATGTGCTCAATCTCATGCATTCCTGTGTAACCTATGCTGGATTCTGTGGCCCTGCTCCGGCAGGGGGGTTGGACTCGATGTCTGGAGGTCCTTTTCAATCCCTTGCATCCTGTGTCCCTGTGATCTGTAGCTCCCTATATACATACTGTATGTATACACACATTCCATGTGTATACACTGAATTCCCATGCATTGGAAAGCTTTCTGTTGTGATGCTTAATCTTAGTTATAGCTGTCTTGGTTGATGACAGTTGCTTGGTGCTGCTGTTGGAGTGCAGCTAAGTGACTGGGTGCAGCATGAGTGATATCTTTGCCACCTTCTCCCTCTTATGCTAATTTGCTGCCTGTTAATTTTGTTCTTGGATTTCTTAATGCTTGCATTTTTGGGTTATTTTTCAGAGTTTGTCAGTCATGCTGTTCTATCCTTGTCCTTCTCTGTTCAGCTGGAGTAGATCTCACCACTTAGCAGCTCTCTTCTCCCTTGCAGTTGGTGGAATCCTCACGGACAATGGATGAAGCAATAGCAGCTTGTTTGAAGATCAGTAATGAAGGTATGTAGAGCAGCAGCAAAAAACCCCACAAAAACCTCTCAAACAAAACCAAACCAAACTTCATAAGCTGTAGCTGTGGTTTCTGTGACCTGGCATGGTGAGCTACAGACTTGGGGACTGTGGTTGGAAAGCTGCCACTCCGAGAGACACCTGGGGGTTCTGGTTGGCAGTTGATTAGATCTGAGTCAGCAGTGCCCAGGTGGCCAAGAAAGCCAATGGCATCCTGACTTGGATCAGAAACAGGGTGGGCAGCAGGGACAGGAGGTGATCATCCCCCTGTGCTCAGCACTGGGGAGGCCACACCTCAAGTCTTGTGTTCAGTTTTGGGCCACTCACTACAAGAGGGACATTGAGGTACTGGAGTGTGTCCAGGGAAAGGCAATGAGGCTGGAGAAGGGCCTGGGCTGTGAGGAGGGGCTGAGGGAGCTGGGGGTGTTCAGTGTGGAGAAGAGGAAGCTGAAGTGAGACCTCCTTGCTCTCTACAGCTCCCTGAAGGGAGGTTGGAGCGAGGAGGGGGCAGCCTCTGCTCCTTGGTGGCAAGGGACTGGAGCAGAGGAAATGGTTCCAAGCTGCAGCAGGGGAGGCTTAGGCTGGATGCTAGGAAATATTTCTTCCCAGAGAGGGCTCTCAGCCATTGGAATGTTCTGCCCAGGGCAGTGTTGGAGTCCCCATCCCTGGAGGTGTTGAAGCAGTGTGTGGAGCTGGTGCTTAGGGACATGGTTTAGTGTTGAGCCTGCAGTGCTTGGTGGAAGGTTGGACTGGATGAGCTTGGAGGTCTCGTCTCAAGCTGCTCCAGGGGAAGATGTTAGGCTGGATGTTAGGAAGAAGCTCTTCATAGAGAGATTGGCCATTGGAATGTGCTGCCCGGGGAGGTGGGGGAGTCACCATCACTGGAGGTTTTCAGGAGGAGATTGATGGGGTGCTTGGTTGCATGGTTTAGTTGATTAGGTGGTGTTGGATGATAGGTTGGACTCAATGATCTTGAAGGTCTCTTCCAACCTGGTCTGTTCTATTCCAATCACCTGTTTGCTGTGATTTTGTGATTAATTCAATGAAGTAAAATTGGTTGGGAAGTACTGAAAAAAACTGGTAAAGCATCCACTATAACTTTGTTTATGCTGATAAGGCAGAACTGGAGTCACATCCTGTGCAAGGGGAAAGATGGAAAAAGGATGTGGACCAAAACCCCCAAAAAAACCCAACCAAACAAGGGGAGTTTTTTCTGTGACTCTTAGGAGTGCTTTACACCTAGATTGTGAAATGATTCTTTTTATTGTTTTGGGTTGGTTTTTTGTGCTTGCTTCTCTCTTTTTTGCCCACAAGTTGAGGAAAAATTCATGGGTTAGCAATAGTAATTCTGAATGTTGTAGGTGAGAAATTTGTTGGTATGGAAAAAAAATAATCTTGCGGGGATGTACTCATGACTGGGTGCTGGTTGTTGTCAAGGCCCATCACAGCTTCAGGCTGCAGAGTTCCTTGTAACTGTGAATAGAATTAACCAGGTTGGAAGAGGCCTTCAAGATCATCAAGTCCAACCTATCACCCAGCACCATCTGATCAACTAAACCATGGCACCAAGTGCCTCATCCAGGCTCTTCTTAAACACCTCCAGGGATGGTGACTCCATCACCTCCTTGGGCAGCACATTCCAATGACGATCAACTCTCTCGGTGAAGAACCTTCTCTCCTCCAGCCTAAACCTCCCCTGGTGCAGCTTGAGACTGTGTCCTCTTGTTCTGGTGCTGCTTGCCTGGGAGAAGAGACCAACCCCCACCTGGCTACAACCTCCCTTCAGGGAGTTGTAGAGAGCAATGAGGTCTCCTCTGAACCTCCTCTTCTCCAGGCTAAGCAACCCCAGCTCCCTCAGCCTCTCCTCACAGGGCTGTGCTCCAGACCCCTCCCCAGCTTTCTTGCCCTTCTCTGGACACCTTCCAGCAACTCAACATCTTTCCTAAACTGAGGAGCCCCGAGCTAGACACAGGACTCAAGGTGTGGCCTAACCAGTGCTGAGCCCAGGGCAAAATGACTTCCCTGCTTCTGCTGGCCACACTATTTGTGGATGCAGGCCAGGATGCCCTTGGCCTTCTTGGCCACCTGGGCACACTGCTGGCTCATGTTCAGCTGCCCCCAGGTCCCTTTCTGCCTGGCTGCTCTCCAGCCACTCTGACCCCAGGCTGTAGCACTGCCTGGGGTTGTTGTAGCCAATGTGTAGAACCTGGCACTTAGCTGTGTTCAATGTCATGCCCTTGGACTCAGCCCATCTGTCCAGCCTGGCAAGGTCCCTCTGCAGAGCTCTCCTACCCTCTAACAGATCAACTCCTGCCCCCAGCTTGGTGTCATCTGCAAACTTGCTGATGATGAACTCAAATAAGAATTAATAATCTGAAACATTAGTCAGATCCCCACAGTTGTAGCACCACATCCCACAAACCATGCCTTTGAGCCCTCCACCTTGTTTAGGTTATTTTCCTCTGTGTCTGATTGTCATGCTGTTGCCGAAAGCCAAGGCAGACAGGAGGAGCCCCAAACAGACACAGAAAAGGCAAACAAAAAACCCAAGACATGGGGAGTGTGTGGAAAGTAGTAAGCATGTGAAAGTGTCCGTTCTTGAGCTTTTGGGTTTTTTTACATCACCTGAGCCCAGGGTTAAATTCATTGCCTTATATTGATCTCTGTGATTGATTTACTGAGCTTAGTGAGTAGAAGGCTGGCATGCATATAAGTGTCATTATGAAAAAGCTGATCTATTCCAGCAGACTCCATCTGTTGGCAGTTCAGTGATCTGGAAAGTGTCCAAAGCAGGGCCAAGAGGGTGAGCAGAGGGCTGGAGCTGCTCTGCTATGGAGGCAGACTGAGGGAGTTGGGGTTGTTCAGTCTGGAGAGGAGAAGGCTCCAAGGAGACCTAATTGTGGCCTCCAAGGATCTGAAGGGGGCTCCAAGAAATCTGTGGAGGGACTTTTGAGTGATAGGACTGGGGGGAATGGAGCAAAACTAGAAATGGGTAGATTGAGATTGGATATTAGGAAGAAGTTGTTCCCCATGAGGGTGGTGAGAGACTGGCACAGGTTGCCCAGGGAGGTGGTGGCAGCCTCATGCCTGGAGGTTTTGGTGGCTGTGAGCAACCTGCTGTAGTGTGAGGTGTCCCTGGCCATGGCAGGGGGCTTGGAACTGGCTGATCCTTGAGGTCCCTTCCAACCCTGACAATTCTGTGATTCTATCTCTGAGACTTTGGGCTGGATGACCTTTGGAGTTCCTTTCCAGCCCAAACCATTTTATGATTCTATGACTGAAACGGGCTCAGGCTCCCCAGAGAGGTTGTGGAGTCTCCTTCCCTGGAGCTTTTGGGTGGAGAAGGCTTTCCAGTCCTCTCCACAGTCAGCAGGGACATCCCCAACTAGATCAGGTTGGAAGGAGCCTGAACCACCTCCCTGGGATACTCTGTGACCCTCACGGTGTAGAAGTTCTTCCTCATATTGAGGTGGAACTTCCTGTGTGGTAGTTTATATCCATTGCACCTTTTCCTATCCCAGGGTGCAAATGAGCAGAGCCTGTCCCTTTCTTTCTGATCCCCAGCCCTCAGATATTGATAGACATAGATTCGATCCCCTCTCAGCCTTCTCCTCTCCAGACTAAACAGCCCCAGGGCTCTCAGCCTCTCATCCCCAGGCAGTGCTGCAGTCCCTTCAGCATCCTTGCAGCCCTCCCTTGGACTCTCTCCAGCAGATCCCTGTCCCTCCTGAACTGGGGAGCCCAGAACTGGATGCAATATTCCAGGTGAGGTCTCACCAGGGCAGATTAGAGGGGGAGGAGAACCTCCCTGGCTCTGCTGGACACACTCCTCTGAATGCCCTCCAGGCTCCCATTGGCCTTCTTGGCCCCCAGGGCACTTTGCTGTCCCATGCAGAACTTGTTGTCCACCAGCACTCCCAGCTCCTTCTCCACAGGGCTGCTCTCCAGCAGATCCCCTCCCAGCCTGCACTGCTGCAGTTTATTCTTCCTTTCCCAGGTGCAGGACTCTGCACTTCTCCTTGATGAACCTCATGAGGTTCTATATATCAGCATTCCTCGATGCTGGCAATAGAAGATGAAAGCTGGTGTAGTTTGAGGGACATACTGCTTTGGAGTGCTCCTGCTTCTGACAGATCCCTTCCTGAAAGGCTACTTAGAGTTTTGCAGTATCAATTGTATCAAGTTGAGCTAATACAGATCTTTAAACTTTGCTGCAGTTCAGTGTTTGGATGAAATCTCTCTGGTATGTAGCCCCTGCCTTTCAGCCCTTTGTGTCTTGCTCTGGGAGTGCATAGTTTCAACATAGTTTTGATCTGAACCCCCCAGAAAAATCTTGGCAGCAGAATTCTCACCTCTCACAGCTGCTGTCTAAAATATTTAGTTAGGAGCAAGCATGCCTGAAAGTGCTGGTGTAAATCACCTGGTTCTGGACACGTTGCTTTCAGAAATGGAGACAGTGCTGAGCAGCTGCTTCTCTCTAGTAATTTATGATGCTGAGCTTTGCTTATGGGGACTCATTGACTGGGACAACAGTCAGAGAAGGGACAAGATCCAATTTGGTGGAACGTGACTTAGCTGAATGAATGTGGCTAAGGAAGCCTCCATTTTCCTTCTGTCCTTTCAGACTGATGAAACCTTTCTTTTATGGCTTGAATTCAGTGTTGTATGTAGTTAAAACAAGAAGCATTTTAGGTGACTTGCAGGTGTGATGATGAGAGATGGAAAATATGGGTATGAATGAAAGATGGGAAGTTACAGACCCATAGAATGGTCCAGTTTGGAAGGGATCTCCAAAGCTCATCCAATCCAACCTCCCTGCAGCCAGCAGGGACATCCCCAACTAGATCAGGTTGTCCAGGGCCTCATCCAGCCTCACCGTCAATATCTCCAGGGAAGGAGCCTCAACCACCTCCCTGGGCAACCTCTTCCAGTGTTCCACCACCCTCATAGTAAAGAACTTGTGCCTAACATCCAATCTCAATCTGCTCTGCTCTAGTTTGAAGCCATTGTCCCTGGTCCTGTCCCTGCAGGCCTTTGCAAACAGTCTCTCTGCAGCCTTCCTGTAGCCCCCTTCAGGTACTGGCAGGCTGCTATTAGGTCTCCCTGGATCCTCCTCTTCTCCAGGCTGAACACCCCCAGCTCCCTCAGCCTGTCCTTGTAGCAGTGCTGCTCCAACCCCCTGAGCATTTCTGTGGCACTCCTCTGTGCCCTCATGCTGGTATTAGACATCAAAGTCCTTCAGGCAGTTGTTCTTCTGAAAAAGACTTAACTTGCATGGCCTAGGAATCTTTTCAGTGATGTGGTCTGATAACAGTTGCTGATTCAGGCAAAGCTGATGTGCAGAAATAGTGCTAATGTGTTCTTGCCTTCATGAGCTGTGCACAATGGCAGTCAGAAATGCTCCTGACTGGGCAGGCCTCAATGCCAAGAAGATAATCTCTTGATAATCTCCAGGGCCCACAGATACTCCCAAGTTCTGGCTTAAAAGAACTATTCCTCAGTAATAGAGTCATCACTGATACTTGGTTATCACCAACTTAATATGCATAGTTTTCTTCCAGACATTGGGATTCAGTGTTGAAAACTGTTTGGTGGTAACCCCTGAGCCAGAAATCAGTCATCAGCACTTGGAGGTTGGCAGTGATGTACCTATTTCAACAAAGGGCTGGAGTTCAGCCTTGATCAAATAGCAGCTGTGCACAAAGCAGTCAGCTTCACTGAAAACAGACAGAAACCTTCATGCAGCTTGTGTGTGTAAAACACTTGGCAGTTGGAAAGAAAAGGAGTCAAATGAAATGCTCCTTCACTTGTTCTGTGTGAGAGGCGATTGTGTGGTTAAGTGCCAGACTGCTTTCAAGCAGCTGCTTGGTTGGAAGGAACTGGACTATATGGTAGGAAATGATGGAGACTTGTTGAATGTCCTGTGCAGCTAGTCATGGAATCACAGAACTGTCAGGGCTGGAAGGGACCCCAAGGATCATCCAGTTCCAACCCCCCTGCCATGGCCAGGGACACCTCACACTACAGCAGGTTGCTCACAGCCACATCCAGCCTGGCTGCAAAAACCTCCAGGGATGAGGCTGCCACCACCTCCCTGGGCAACCTGTGCCAGTGTCTCACCACCCTCATGGGGAACAACTTCTTCCTAACATCCAATCTCAATCTACCCATGTTTAATTTTGCTCCATCCCCCCCAGTCCTGTCACTCCCTGACACCCTCAAAAATCCCTCCCCAGCTTTCTTTCCCTTCAGATACTGGAAGGCCACAAGAAGGTCTGCTCAGAGCCTTCTCTTCTCCAGACTGAACAGCCCAAACCCTCAGTCTGTCCTCATAGCAGAGCAGCTCTAGCCCTCTGCTCATCCTCATGACCCTTCTCTGGACACCTTCCAGCACCTCCAGATCCTTCTTGTACTAGGGGCTCCAGAACTGGACACAGAGCTCCAGGTGGGGTCTCAGCAGAGTGGAGGGGGAGAAGATCTTATGCAAGATCTTATGCTTTCTTGTGGCCCCCTTCAGGTACTGGAAGGCCACACTAAGGTATCCTTGGAGCCTTTTCTTCTCCAGACTGAAGTAGCTACCATCATGTTGTTTTGAATGATCCTACAGGTTTTTTGGGTAGAGTGTGGTGGAAGTAATTAATTATTTTCTGCCTTGATTCTTTTCAAAGCTGCCTCTTGCAAAAGGAAACTGAAAGAATCCCCCCCCAATGGCAAAGACCAAACTGAGCAGGTCAAAAAAAGGCCAAAGACTGATTATGTAAGTACAGATATTTCTTTCTTTATTATTATCCTTTTGTTTCCTCCTCCTATTGTGGTGGACTATACCCATACTGAAAACAGAGGGGGAGGGCTTGTGAGAGGTTTTTTTGCCCTCCCTGGAGGGTGTTTTCCTCCTTGGTCTGTTCCATCCCCTCCCCTTGTCCAGCAGGGGTATCAAAGGGAGGCCATTGCAGCCATTGCTCCCTCCCCTTGTCCAGCAGGGGTATCAAAGGGAGGCCATTGCAGCCATTGCTCCCTCTCCTTGTCCAGCAGGGGTATCAAAGGGAGGCCATTGCAGCCATTGCTCCCTCTCCTTGTCCAGCAGGGGTATCAAAGGGAGGCCATTGCAGCCATTGCTCCCCCACCCTTGTCCAGGGTCCTTGGCAGTGGCATTGTGCCCTTGGTGTATTTTATCTGACAATCCAGTCAATTTCATAGAATCAGCTGGGTTGGAAAAGATCTCAGAGGTCATCAAGTCCAGCCCATTGCCTAAGACCTAACACCTCCTGACACCTAAACCATGGCTCCAAGTGCCACATCCAAGCCTTTCTTGAACACCTCCAGGGATGGTGACTCCACCACCTCCCTGGGCAGCACATTCCAATGGCCAGTCTCTCTTGCTGGGAAGAACTTCTTCCTAACATCCAGCCTAAACCTTCCCTGGTGCAGCTTGAGACTGTGTCCTCTTGTTCTGGTTGCCTGGGAGAAGAGACCAACCCCCACCTGGCTTCAACCTCCCTTCAGGTAGTTGTAGACAGCACTGACTGAGTGCCACTCTTATGAACATGAGTGGGAGCTGTGGGCTGTGGTTCAGTTTGCTTCATCAGGTGTTTCCTCAGCCAAATGAAGCTCAGCAGTTGTTACTGCTGCTCTCCTGTCTTGCAGAAATGTTGTTGTGATGTGCATATTGGACATGATGACTTGAGGAATTTCTTTTAAAGGATTGAGTTGGTTGCAATTAAAGTAGTGGTTACTTTGACCTCTCTACCCTTCCTCCTGTATTTAGGTGGGTATCATAGAATTGGTAGGGCTGCAAGGGACCTCAAGGATCAGCCAGTTCCAACCCCCCTGCCATGGCCAGGGACACCTCACAGTACAGCAGGTTGCTCACAGCCACATCCAGCCTGGCTGCAAAAACCTCCAGGGATGAGGCTGCCACCACCTCCCTGGGCAACCTGTGCCAGTCTCTCACCACCCTCATGGGAAAGAACTTCTCCCTAACATCCAATCTGAATCTCCCCATTTTTACTTTTGCTCCATCCCCCCCAGTCCTGTCACTCCTGACACCCTCAAAAGTCCCTCCCCAGCTTTCTTGTAGCCCCCTTCAGATACTGGAAGGCCACAAGAAGTTCTCCTCAGAGCTTTCTCGAATCACAGAGTGGTCCAGTCTGGAAGGGACCTCCAAAGCTCATCCAGTCCAACCTCCCTCTGCAGTCAGCAGGGACATCCCCAACTAGATCAGGTTGCCCAGGGCCTCATCCAGCCTCACCTCATCTCCAGAGAAGGAGCCACAACCACCTCCCTGTTCCAGTGTTCCACCACCCTCATAGTAAAGAACTTGTTCCTCACATCCAATCTAAATGTGCTCTGTTTGAAGCCATTGCTCCTTGGCCTGTCCCTGCAGGCCTTTGCAAACAGTCTCTCTGCAGCCTTCCTGTAGCCCCCTTCAGGTACTGGCAGGCTGCTATTAGGTCTCCCTGGAGCCTTCTCTTCTCCAGGCTGAACACCCCCAGCTCCCTCAGCCTGGCCTTGCAGGGCTCCAGACCTGTACCCAGTATTCCAGTTGAGGTCTCGGCAGAGCAGAGCAAAGTGCTAGAATCCCCTGTCTGGACCTGCTGGCAATGCTGCTTTTGATGCAGCCTAGGGTATGTATTGTTGCTGTCCTTGATACCATGGACTCCCTGGGGAAAGGAACAGTGTGCTCTGTTCCTCAGAGTGCTTCTGGATGATCTGTTTGTGCTCTTCCAGCAGATTTGCTCCTTCAGCAAAGTAAATATTGATGAAGCTTGTTGGCGTCTCTGCTGTAGGTAAACAGCTCTGTAACCACTTTGTACAGGAAGCTCTGCAAAGGTGCTTGTGTAATTCTGTGTTGAGTGCATAACACAGGAGCTGTTGGGGCACTTGTTCAGAAGAGACCTCACTGTTTGCTGGCTGATAGGAGCTGTTAGTGAAGTTATTGTTGATGAAAGCTTTTGCCACGTTTTGATGTGACTCCCTGATGCTGTGACACAGTATCTGTGGATTTCTACCATCACCCCCTCCACCTCTGTGAATCTCCATACAAACACATTGTTGGATATGTTTGTAGGCTCTGGTGGGTTAAATTCTGCAGGCTTGGTCATCTAACCTGACTGACTTAACCCTGTTATTCATATATAATAATAAGACAAACTTGACCAGAGAAGGTTTCAGCTCACCATGAGGAGAAACTTTTTTCCAGTGAGGGTGCCAGAGCCCTGGAGCAGGCTGCCCAGAGAGGTTGTGGAGTCTCCTTCTCTGGAGCCTTTCCAACCCCCCCTGGATGCATTCCTGTGCAGACTGCCCTGGGTGATGCTGCTCTGGCAGGGGGGTTGGACTGGATGATCTCTGGAGGTCCCTTCTGACCTCTAATATTCTGTGGTATTCTGCTTTAAATATCCCCCAGAATCACTACTTTTTAGTTTAAATAAATTCAAGCTAGCTAGTGCTAAACTGTCTGTGTTTTAGTGTGTGAGTTAGCACTGTGAATGCCTGTCAAGTCAGGAATGCCACTTTTTCATGAGTGAAGGCATTTTCTATACTTAGGAAGGTTTTGGTGGTCTTTTATTACTGGCTATGTCTGAGAAATCACTTCTGCAACTTGGATTTGTCTTAACCCCTTGTGTTGTTTAGAGTGCCTCTCGAAGGATAAGCACTGTTAATTAGGCTGGGTTGTGTTCCAGTTGTGGGGTGTTGGTTCTATGTTTGTCATTTATGTTGAACCTAATGGATTGACTTTATTTTCCTCCCCTAAATCTTTTTTAATTGAATATAGTTGGATGAGTCAGACCCCCAAAGACAATGGGAGAGGCAAGAGGTGCTGGTGAAGAAGCTGCAGAATACATTCCCTGGATTGGATAAGGAGGTGAGCTCATGTCTTCTGATGGCACATCAGATTTGAATTTGAGAGCATTGCAGCTGTTGATTAGCCTAAATGAAAGGCTTTTACACAAACAGCCCTCTTGTAAAGAGTTCAGGGTAGGAATGTTGCTGCTTATGGAATGTAACTTGCCCCAGCTGAGAGCTGTTGGCTGCAATCAGGACCATATGGAACTTCTAATGCTGCATTTTTGGGCCTGTGACAAGCCTGGCATAGCCTAATTTGATAGCTTATTATAAGAATGCATGAGGAACTTATCCCTCCCTCTCTCCCCCACATTTTTCAATGGGTGAGTATATAAAGAATAGAATTAATAAGGTTGGAAAAGACCTCAGCGATCATCAAGTCCAACCTATCACCCAGCACCATCTAATCAACTAAACCATGGCACCAAGTGCCTCAGCCAGGCTCTTCCTAAACACCTCCAGTGATGGTGACTCCACCACCTCCCTGGGCAGCACATTCCAAAGGCCAATCTCTCTTTCTCAGAAGAATGTCTTCCTCACCTCCAGCCTAAACCTCCCCTGGCACAGCTTGAGTCTGTGTCCTCTTGTTCTGGTGCTGCTTGCCTGGGAGAAGAGCCACCTGGCTACAATCTCCCTTCAGGGAGTTGCAGAGAGCAAGAAGGTCTCCCCTGAGCCTCCTCTTCTCTAGGCTAAGCAACCCCAGCTCCCTCAGCCTCTCCTCACAGGGCTGTACTCCAGACCCCTCCCCAGCCTTGTTGCCCTTCTCTGGACACGTTCAAGAGTCTCAATGTCCTTCTTGAATTGAGGAGCCCAGAACTGGACGCAGGACTCAAGGTGTGGCCTAACCAGTGCTGAGCACAGGGCAGAATGACTTCCCTGCTCCTGCTGGCCACACTGTTCCTGATGCAGGCCAGGATGCCCTTGGCCTTCTTGGCCACCTGGGCACACTGCTGGCTCATGTTCAGCTGCTGTCCACCAGTCTCCCCACATCCCTTTCTGCCTGGCTGCTCTCCAGCCACTCCAACCCCAGCCTGTAGCACTGCATGGGGTGCTTGTAGCCAAAGTGCAGCACCCTGCTCATCTGATTCACAGATGCTTTGTGTATTTTTGCCTTCATGCTGTTATGCACAGAGAATGTTGGGTTTACTTCTCTTAACTGCAATAACAAATTTCTCCTCTTCCTAGGAACTGAGAGATGTACTTCAGGAGCATAACTGGGTCTTTCATGAAGCACTGGAGGCCCTGACAGTATTTGCAGAAGATGGTGAGGGTGTTCATGATTTCATTTCATCTCAAGATAAAACCATCAGACTTGAGATACAAATATTGTCTGTTGCCCTGTGCCTAGACCCTTGAAGCTTTTTTTTAGGGGAGGATGCCTTTTTTCTGTGTTTTCAAGTGTTATGATTATTTTGTCTTCTGCTCTGTAAGCACAGGTAAATATCTTTAATTTGTTAATACAGATCTCTGCATGAGGTTGTGGTTACCTATGGGTGTATCACAGAAGACCTTTGGAAATGTGTCAAAGCTGACAAAACTGATTAGGTGACAAGTGCTCTTCTAGCCTTTCAAAAGGTAATATAGGAGAGGAGAAAAAAAAGTACATGAAATAGAATGGAATAGAATAGAGTAGAATTAACCAGGTTGGAAGAGACCTTTGAGATCATTGAGTCCAACCTATCACCCAACACCATCTAATCAACTAAACCATGGCACCGAGTGCCTCATCCAGTCTCTTCCTAAGCACCTCCAGTGATGGTGACTCTACCACTTCCCTGGGCAGCACATTCCAATGGCCAGTCTCTCTCTCTGTGAAGAATTTCTTGCTAACATCCAGCCTAAACTTCCCCTGGTGCAGCTTGAGACTGTGTCCTCTTGTTCTGGTGCTGGTAGGCCTCTAAATTATGTAATCAGTGCATTAGATGGGGGAGAGAGCAAGAACTGTGGCTCCAGGTAAATCCACAAGTTCTAACTTAAATACCGTTTAATGAGTTGATTACTTCTCTGACAGCTGTGTAACACTCTGAAATGTGTGTGTTCTGCTGTGTCAGCTACTTAAGTATTCTTTTAAAGAGGTTGGGCCTTCACTGCTGCTTCTGAGAGCTGACTTCAGCCTATCAGCAGCAAGCTGGGATTGGGCAGAAAAGTGTTGCAGGTGCTTGCTTTCAAAGAAGGAATTGACCCCCACAAAACTGATTTCTGAGCGTGGCTTGCTCTCACTCTGTTGAATAATCTCTGTTTTGCTTCAAGGCAGTGGGATTATATTGAAATAAATACCTCCTTTTCCCAGTTCCTTTAACTAGTGCATGCTTTGGCTGCCCAGCATTAGCTGTGTTCAAATGGAAAGGAATATGGCATTTTCGTGGTCACCGGAGGCTCGTCTTCTGAAAGCAGCAGAATGGGTATCTCTGCAGTCAGCTGTAGTGGAACCAGGATCTCATCCCAGCCACACATCAGTCTTCACTGTGTGCCCTGACCTCTGTCTGTCACAGATTAGAATAGAATTGAATAGAATAAACCAGGTTGGAAAAGGCCTTCGACATCATCGGGTCCAACCTATCACCCAGCACCATCTAATCAACTAAACCATGGCACCAAGTGCCTCATCCAGTCTGGTTTTAAACACTTCCAGGGGTGGTGACTCCACCACAGAATCACCAGGGTTGGAAGAGACCTCAAAGATCATCAAGTCCAACCTGTCACCACAGACCTCATGACTAGACCATGGCACCAAGTGCCACGTCCAATCCCCTCTTGAACACCTCCAGGGATGGTGACTCCACCACCTCCCTGGGCAGCACATTCCAGTGGCCAGTCTATCTGTATGGGAAGAGCTTTCTCCTCACCTTGAACCTAAACTTCCCCTGGCACAGCTTGAGACTGTGTCCTCTTGTTCTGGTGCTGCTTGCCTGGGAGAAGAGACCAACCCCCCACCTGGCTACAACCTCCCTTCAGGGAGGTGATCATATAGCAGTGACCCTCAGTACTTTGGGGATAGTTCCTTACAGCCTTCTGCTGTTCACAAAGTATCCAAACCAGCATTACTCCTCTTGCACTCACAGTGGCTGCTGTGTTTGAAACAGACATGCATGGTGTCTGCTGGGTGACCTTGCTGTTGAGTAGTTGTGTAATGCTCCAGTTGTGGTTGGTGTGTAGGTTTTAGTTTGAAGGAGCAGTGAGGATTCATTCCCCCTGTGTTGACCTGTTGCCTTTATGTATTGCATGCATAGGCATGGAATTTTCTCCCAAAAGTAAAGCTTCTGACTGGACTGAAGCTTCTACCCAGAGCAGAATTGACAAGGGGAAAGAGAAGCCAAAGGAGAAATCTGCCAGGAAGGGGCAGAATGGCTTTCAGAAAAAGGACAAGGTCAAAAGGAGCTTTTGGAGTCCTAAAAGAGAAGCAGAAGACTCGGAGGACGAGGCAGCCTCCGATGGTGGCAGCTCCCTGGATGAGGACTACGGCAGCGGCGACGACGTGATGGAGGATGGTTACAAAGCGAAAATCCTCAGCTTCCTGCAGGATGCTTCCCTGAGTGAACTGACTCTGATTCCCCAGTGCTCTCAGAAAAAGGCTCAGAAGATAATCGCGCTCCGGCCCTTTAACAGCTGGGAGGCTCTGGTAGGTCTGCATTCTTCTTTTCCTATCCTCAGCCTGCCTCCAGTCAAGGTGGCTTCAGCCTAGGGAGGCTTAGATGGGTGGCCTTAGCCTGATTAGGCTAAAATACTGTGTGCCTCCTAAGCCAATAGCATTTCAAATAGTGTCATATGACCTGATTTTGAATGAACTAAGGGGTGATTTTCCTGGAAAACTCCAGCTGATTGGCTGACATTACAGTCAGTCACTCTGTAGCATAGAAAGTTGGTTGATTTCACTGCAGAAGAAGAAATGAGAGCTTTCACTTGGGAAGGAGGTGTTTGCTGGCCTCTTCTGAGCCCTTGGAGCTGAAAACCCATGCAGGAGGAGAGACTGTGGCAGGACCTTTACTGCAGACACTTGAGCAGCAGCAGCAGCAGCAGCTTCCAGGGTAGCTCCATGCCTGAAGGTGCCAGCATGGATATTTTCAGCTTCCTACCAGCAACAGTTGTTCAGTCGTCCTCTTTTTTCCCTTTGCTTCTTCTGCCTTTTTTTTCCCCTCCTCTCTTTAATCTACTGCAGCTTAGTCTTGAGCATGGTTTTGCTAGCTAAGCAATGCAGCCATTTTTGCGTGGAGCAAGCTGCTGTATTTTTATCAGCAAAAGGTTAATGCATCAGGAGGCTGCACCACAATCCACAGCAGAAGGGGAAAACGCTCTCTCTTGGTGAGTAGCTTATCTGCCGGCACTGGGATGCGTGTCAGACGTCTCCCATGGTTTGTTTGTTGCCTTTTTTGACTTGGGTGCTGTTTCAGTTAGCTGCAAGACACCAGACCTGCTAAGAGCAATGCCCTGGAAGTTCACTAGGGCAGATTTTGTGTGGTTAATTGATTTAGCTCTTTGGCTTTCAAAGCAGTAACTGTATGTAGGCCCTCTCACAGAGTAATTGGGACACTTTCTCATCACTGTTGTTCTGAAACCTCCTCCACTGCTGTATGCAAGCTCTGCCTGTGGTGGGTTTTTTTTTTGCAGAGCAGGGTAGAACTCCTTCTGTCTCTCTGTGTGTGTGTAAAACAATCATGTTTATTATGATCTGGTGTGCAAAGTGTTGTACCAAAACCCCAGTGAGAGATACTGTGCAGATTTGTAAGGAAAACAAAAGAATCTCTGTCTGTGTTGCAAGGGGGGGGAGACCAGAGAGAATACTTGGGGGGGTGGGGGAGAAATAGTCTAGGTGCAGGTATGCTGCAGAAGAAAATCTGTTTTGCCCCAAGCCTTTGGCTGCTCACACAACATCTGGCATCCTCCTAGTCCTTTCTAAACTTGTTGGGTTTTGCCTGAGCTTCATTCTTTGCAGAAATATTTGCTACAGGGCTGTTCTCCTTTTCTGTTTGAAATATTTAACAGGGTGGGGGGGGGGAGACAGAAAAAAGCTGCATGGGCCTGTTTGCCTCCAAAATTTGTCTTGTCTTAAAGATTGCTGCTGTCAGCAGCCACATGTTTGTGGAGGATTGTGACTGCTTGCCCAGGGTGAAAGGAGCTTGCAGCATATTTTAGCAGGTGTTCCCTATAAGTGTGGGCTTGGTTTGATTCACTGGGTTGGTGTTTTTCCTCCTAATGAGTAGGAGTGGTGGAATAATGGAGAGAGCTGATCTCAGTTTTTAGCATGAAGGAAATTTGGCTTAGTTTGAAGGTCTCTCTTTCCTGTGGCAGTGTCTTTTGGAGCAGTGTTAAGCCCTAGAAGTGTTCCCAGTTGTTTGTTGTTAGATTTGAGGAAGCTCCCAAGGCTTTCAGCCTGAGATGAGGACTAAAGCCTACTTATTGGAAAATGTAATGTCTTATTCCAGGAAAATGAAACTAAAATTGCTTTTTTTTTATTCTGAGCATTTTTAGTTGGACTCAGATTTTTTTTTTTTTAATTGTTATTTTTTAAATGGATTTGAACAAGTTTCAGACTTGTACAGTTACTAAGAATATGGTTTGGGGCAGGCATTTCAGATGGGTGTTTGACTTGACCTGGTAACACTTAAAATACAGAAGGGGGTGGAAAATTGGCAAACATGGATCTCAAAATTTAAATGGTCAGAGCTGAAAACATCCCTGCTCACATCCTTGCCAACCCTGTCCTGAGCTGCAGCAAGAGAAGTGTGGCCAGCAGGGCCAGGGAGGTGATTCTGCTCCTCTGCTGAGACCCCAGCTGGAGCACTGTCTCCAGTTCTGGAGCCTCTGTTCCAGGAAGGATCTGGAGGTGCTGGAAGGTGTCCAGGGAAGGGCCACCAGGATGAGCAGAGGGCTGGAGCTGCTCTGCTGTGAGGGCGGACTGAGAGAGTTGGGGTTGCTCAGTCTGGAGAAGAGAAGCCTCCAAGGAGACCTTACTGTGGCCTTCCAGGATCTGCAGGGGGCTCCAAGAAAGCTGGGGAGGGAGTTTTGAGGACGTCAGGGAGTGATAGGACTGGGGGAGGATGGACCAAAACTAGAAATGGGTAGATTGAGATTGGATGTTAGGAAGAAGTTGTTCCCCATGAGGGTGGTGAGAGACTGGCACAGGTTGCCCAGGGAGGTGGTGGAAGCCTCACCCCTGGAGGTTTTTGCAGCCAGGCTGGATGTGGCTGTGAGCAACCTGCTGTAGTGTGAGGTGTCCCTGGCCATGGCAGGGGGGTTGGAACTGGCTGAGCCTTGAGGTCCCTTCCAGCCCTGACAATTCTGTGATTCTATGATTAATTCCTTTGGCAGTTTTGAAATGCTCACACTGTAGCCCAGCTCTGTTTTCCAGGATGGTAGGTTCATCATGTCTTCAGTGCTAGAGATGACCAGCTCCAAGCACTTCCTTCTTGGGCACAAAGTTGCATAAATAGTGCTTGGGAATGTCCCTGAGGTTTTAGATGTCTGTCTTCTCATTTGGAGAAGTGTTGCTGCTCAGGGTATATGCATAGGGAGAGTAGTAGGCATTCAGTTCTGGGGCCCTCACTATGGGAAGGATGTTGAGGTTCTGGAGAAGGGCAACGAGGCTGGAGAAGGGCCTGGAGCACCTAGGTTACAAGGAGGGGCTGAGGGAGCTGGGGTTGTTCAGTGTGGAGAAGAGGAGGCTGAGGGAGACTTCACTGCTCTGTACAGCTCCCTGAAAGGAGGTTGGAGTGAGGAGGGGGCAGCCTCTGCTCCTTGGTGGTAAGGGACAGGAGCAGAGGAAATGGTTCCAAGCTGCAGCAGGGGAAGTTCAGGTTGGATGCTAGGAAATATTTCTTCCCACAGAGAGATCTCAGCTATTGGAATGTTCTGCCCAGGGCAGTGCTGGAGTCCCCATCCCTGGAGGTGTTGAAGCAGTGTGTGGAGCTGGTTCTTAGAGACATAGTTTAGTGTTGAGCCTGCAGTGCTGGGTGGAAGGTTGGACTGGATGAGCTTGGAGGTCTCTTCCAGCTGGGTGTTTTCCATGATGCTGTGAAGGTATTGCTGATGAGAGAGCACCTTTGTGAATAGGAGTGCTCAGAACTTAATGTTGCACACTGCTTTCTGAAGGCAGGTGCTTTGGAAGGATGGGCCCAAATGTGTGTGCTACAGAAGGAAGCCCAACTGTGGAGTCAAGACAAAGAGGGAGTGTAATGCCCAGATGGGAGATGCTGGAGCAGAAGTTGTTAAGGAGCAACTTTGCTCTGCTGGGAATTGAGAATTAGAACAGAAGGAGAGCAGGTGAAGGGGCAGGTGTGGGCAAGCTAAAGGGTGGTCAGCAGAGAGCAGCACTGTGGGGGCTGGAAGGAATGGGAGGAAGGAGCACTGAGAACAGGGTTGGTCGTGGAAAGCAAGGTAAAGGTGAGGGCTCAGAGAAGAGTGCAGGGCAGGGTGAAGCAGAAAGCACATCTCCCTGTGACTTGGCCTGATGTCATCTGCTGGTTAGGTTTTGTGCCAGGGGTCAGTGTTGAGTGATGTTTGCCTCTTGTAGTGCAGCCCTGCTCTGTAGTGGCTTCATGCTTTACAGCTCACCGGACAGATGTGACAGCCATTGGAGATCCCCTCCTCTTTGTGGGTCCTTTCCAATGCTGGCCTCCCACCTTCCTTGCTGGGAATTGGGCTGTGCAGCCATCCAACAAGAGCTGGACCGGCCGAGAGTTGGGTGCAGGCAATAAAGATCAATAAACACAAGTGCAGGGTCCTGCATCTGGGGAGGAATAACAACAGGCACCAGGACAGGTTAGAAGCTGCCCTGCTGGGCAGCCTGTCCCAGTGTTCTGTCACCCTCACAGGGGAAAAAATTTCTTCCTGTTTGCTTGGAACTTCCTCTGCCTCAGCTTCCACCACTGCCCCTTGTGCTGGCATTGGGCATCACCCAGCAGAGCCTGGCTCCAGCCTCTGGGCACTCGCCCTGCACAGCTTTATCAACAGCAATGAGGTCACCCATGAGGTAGCTTGGGCTTTTTTGTAATCTCTCATTTCACCTGGCCACACATCTGCAAACTGCTTCAAAAATCAAAGCAGCAGCAAATCTAGAAGCACTTTCTGCCAATAGCAAGCAGAAGGGAAAGAGCAAGGGCAGCAGGTTAGAAATGGGAGCTGCTTCAAGGAGAACTGGACCTTGTTGATTGAGGGGGAGGCTGACTCTTCACCCTTAAGCTGTGCAGTGAAATCACAGGCTCACAGGATGTTAGGGGTTGGAAGGGACCTTTGAAGATTATCAAGTCCAAACCCCTGCCAGAGCAGGACCATAGAATCCATCACAGGTCACAAAGGAATGCATCCAGACAGGGCTGGAAAGGCTCCAGAGAAGGAGACTCCACAACCTCTCTGGGCAGCCTGCTCCAGTGCTCTGGGACCCTCACAGGGAAGAAGTTCTTTTTCATGTTGAGGTGGAACCTCCTGTGCTGTAGTTTCTATCCATTGCCCCTTGTCCTATCCCAGGATGCAACTGAGCAGAGCCTGTCCCCTCTCTCTTGCCCCCAGCCCTCAGATACTTCCAAACATTTATTAAATCCCCTCTCAGTCTTCTCTTTTTCAGACTAACCAGCCCCAGGGCCCTCAGCCTCTGCTCATAAGTCACATGTTCCAGTATTTCTAGTAATTGTGCTGGTAGCCCTCCCTTGGACTCTCTTGAGTAAATCCCTGTTCCTCTTGAACTGGGGAGCCCAGAGCTGGATGCAGTATTCCAGGTGAGGTCTTACCAGGGCAGAGTAGAGGGGGAGGAGAACCTTCATGGAACTGCTGGACACACTCTTCTGAATGCACCCCAGGATCCCATTGGCCTTCTTAGCCCCCAGGGCACATTGCAGTCCCATGCAGAACTTGTCCACCATCCTAAAGCACCTTCTAGAAGCGTCAAGGAAGCCTGTGCCAGCTTGCTGGGCACACACTGTGGGGTAGTGCTGCAGCCTGGGGCTCCAGTGGATAAGGCAGAGTGCTGTGGGAGCTCCTGGGTTCAGTTGCCTGTGATGGTCTCACATTCTTGGCCCTCATTTGAAAAAAAAAATGGGATCTGGGACGATATAGAATCATAGAATCAATAAGGTTGGAAAAGACCTCAGAGATCATCAAGTCCAACCTGTCACCCAACACCTCCTCACTGGCTAAACCATAGCTCTAAGTGCCATGTCCAAGCCTTTTTTGAACACCTCCAGGGATGGTGACTCCAGCACCTCCCTGGGCAGCACATCCCAATGGCGAATGACTCTCTCTGGGAAGAACTTTCTCCTTACCTCCAGCCTAAACCTCTCCTGGCACAGCTTGAGACTGTGTCCTCTTGTTCTGGTGCTGCTTGCCTGGGCTCCCTTCAGGTAGTTGTAGAGAGCAATGAGGTCTCCCCTGAGCCTCCTCTTCTGCAGGCTAAGCAACCCCAGCTCCCTCAGCCTCTCTTCACAGGGCTGTGCTCCAGGCCCCTCCTGAGCCTTGCTGCCCTTCTCTGGACACCTTCAAGTGTCTCAAAGTCCCTCTTAAATTGAGGGGCCCAGAACTGGACACAGGACTCGAGGTGTGGCCTAACCAGTGCTGAGCACAAGGCACAATGACCTCTCAGCAGTTGTGGTGAAGCTGAAGGCCAGCTGAGCATCTGCTTTGTGCCGTGCGTGGCAGGGTGATCCGGGGTAGCTCAGGTGTAAACCGGTGATGCAGGGCTGCTCTTGTTGTGACTTGGGAGATGAATATTAATGTGCTGACACAAAACAATG